>NC_143065.1:45391388-45710277 GCF_052426305.1 Pelodiscus sinensis | reverse complement strand
TAAGCTAAAGCTTGAATCGCTTGAAAAAAGTAAACTCTTCATGTCAAAAATTGCCAAATCTGATAATGAAAATGAAAAGTAAGCTATCGTATATCGCTCGCCGAAGAAGCACACACTATTGGGGAATCACTCATAAAACCATGTGCAAAAGATATTGTGATGTGTATGTTGGATCAGGAGTCTAGTAAAAAAGTTGAAGCTGTGCCACTATCAAACAATACTGTCACACGTCTTATTCACGATCTTGCTGCTGACATCGAGAAGGAGCTTATTTTTCGGCTGCATTTATGTGATGCATATGCATTACAATTAGACGAGTCCACTGACGTTGCAGGTCTTGAAGTTCTGCTTGTATTTGTCCGTTATGATTTTAATAGTTCTATTGAAGGAGACTTACTTTTATGTGAATTTTTGCAAACCAATACAACTGGTGAGAATATATTCAATTGTATCAATAACTTTATGAAAACACATCAAATAAGCTGGGAAAAATGTGTTGATGTGTGCAATGATGGTGCCAAAGCAATGGTAGGAACAGTGGCTGGCGCTGTAACACGAATAAAAAATGTAGCACCAAACTGCACCAGCAGTCACCGAATTCTCCACAGACACGCTCTGGTAGTTAAGAATATTTCTCCCTCTCAAAAATGTGTTGGACGAAGCAGTACAGATTATTAATTATATAAAAACTCTACCATTACAATCAAGACTGTTCAAAATTATGTGTGAAGATATGGGTAGTCAGCACACAGCCCTGCTTCTACATACAGAAGTCAGGTGGCTATCACAAGGAAAAGTGCTGGTTAGGATCATTTGAATTGCGTCATGAGCTCTCCGCAAATCTGATGGATCACAAATTCCAACTGTCTGATCGTTTAACAGACTTTTTCTGGTTATCTAGAGTTGCGTATCTTGCAGACATCTTTACAAAACTAAATGAAGTAAATCTGTCGCTGCAAGGAAAGAATGTAAATATTTTTAATGCGAAAGACAAAATTTTGTCATTGTCACGGAAGCTACAGTTTTTGATCTCATCTGTAGGACGAAATGATTTGGATTGTTTACCAACTCTGAATGATTTCCTTGAAGAAAATGGATACAAACTTGATGAAGATATTCGCAGCAACATTGCAGATCATCTTCACGATTTATACACGAACATCATTTAAGTATTTTCCAAACATCCATGACAACAATAACTGGATTCGAAATCCATTAAGTTTAACAGAAAAGCCAGTCAGTTTTTCTACACAAGATTATGAAAACCTAATTGAAATTGCTTCAGATGGCCAATTAATACAAAAATTTAAAGAAGTTTCTCTGATTACATTTTGGAGTGACCTATGTCAAAGTCAAGAATATTCATCATTATCAAGACACGCAATTCGTCAGCTGTTACCCTTTGCCAGTACATACTTGTGCGAAACTGGGTTCTCGAACTATGCAGCAATGAAAACAAAATACAGAAATCGACTGAATGCTGCACCAGATATGCGAATCCAACTTTCTAGTATTAAACCAAATATAAAAAGAATTTGCCAAGAAAAGAAGAAAAACCACTCTTCACATTGAAAACTATGAATATAATGGCTGGGGGGGGGGGGGGGTGGGGGGGGGGGGGGTCCTTGAAATTTTTCTCAGTTTGAAAGGATTCTGTGGTCAAAAAAAATTGGGAAACACTGGTCTATATTCTTGTATCCTCCTCTTAGTTAGGTACTGCATGTCAAGTCACCATCAGTGGAATGCAATAGGGGGACCATAACTGGGAGAGCAGGAGGTGGTTACCTACCTGTAACTGGAGATTCTTTTGAGATAAGGGATGTGAAAACTATCTGATAACCAAATGAGTCCCCCGCTGGCCCTGTGTTCCTTGTAGTGCTTTCGCCTCCGAAACATACGTAGCAACAGCCCTAGGGCTGTTGCTACACTTCAAAGGTGGAAGTGCCTTATCGACTAATCAAAGAGTCAATGCAAATTGCACTGACTATTCGATTAGCCAAATAATCGAAATTTTACATCCCTATTTGAGAAGTGTGATCCCTATCTGTATTCCACTAGCTACCCTTGTTCCCCTCTGTTTTGAATGGGAGAAAGCACTCAGGAGGAGTGATTGGTCTGCCCTGACCTTTATCCCCTCAGTCAGAAGCACGAGTGGAGCCAGGACATGTGCATAGATCAAAGGACACTACTTTTGCATTCCCCAGCTTTAGGCTCATGATCCGCATGTGTAACCAGCAGTGGAGTAGAAATAGGGATCACATATCTTGATCCGTCCTACAGGTAAGTAACCTCTGCTTTTGGTGTAAGGGTAGGAAGAGAGAAAGTAGATTAAAATCTTGTAGAATGTTTCACAACTACATTTGATTGTATTGTAATTATAAATATGAAGACATATAAGCCTAGGCCCTGAGTTTTAATGCTTCTGTTACTTGATACACACAAGATCGTAAATGGTCAGTTTTTATAAATTTGTGTTAGTTTCTGTGGGCCTTCATAGAATATTGGAAATATTTATTCCAATCTTTGAAAAATCGTGAAGTTCTTTTACTCTTTGATATAATGATATATTTGATGCTGCTGAAAAGCACCAGATAGGCATCTGTGGAAAATTCAGCCCAGTGTTTGTCAACAGGTATAGAAAGCACATCACTAGCAGCAGTGCAAATCATTTTTTAAAAACAGTTCAATCTTGTTCTGTTGAACGGTCCTGCCAGTTCATTACTTTGCTGCCTGTTGAGTTTATTAAAAAGCATGCAAGTAGTGATACTTTTTCTTATGTGATCATCTCTCTACTAAGAATAGAATTGAGTCTACTAACTGCCAGCATTTTTTGTTACTTTAGTCACTGTTTACTTGGGTTGGATTTGAAGTGGCCTAGGTTGAAAAGCTCAGAATCACATCAGAACTATCCACTTCCGGTATCTTTTCCTAAATCCTCAGAACAATTGTTGTTTCATAGTACCTAACACCTACGTATTATAGGTAATATTATCTCTCTACTTGGTAGTTAAGAGTTAGATGAGCGCTGAAGTAATTTCTGAAGGGAGAAAACCCCCCACAGTAATGGGTATTTTATACCCAAGTGCTATGTCATAAATATATTCAGGCAATAAACCCCACTCTCTTACAATAACACAAGTGTATCATACCCTAACAAAATAGGTTTCTAGCTGCTTCATTTCTGTGACCTTTATCAAGTATCTGCATAACTTTAAGCACAAGTGGTCCCATTCAAGTGGTCCCATTCAAGTGGCTCCAGGTATGAGCTTCACAGAATGCCCAATATGTTGATGGAGACAGGTGCCTTGATCCAGAGAAGCAATTAAATGTGCACAGATTTGAGCATGTGAATAATCTGATTTTAGTTCATACATGGATTGAAGAGAAATGAACTAGATATTCTGGGATAGCTTTCCTCACTCTCTATAAAAAACCCTTTTCCTGTGGGATAACTGAGTCGTCATCACGTCACTCTGTGTCCACAGGAACCAAGCATCACCCGCTCCTAGTTTCACCCTTCCCAGGGCTCATGAGAGCTGGGGTTGCCTGTGACCCAGCCGTCCTCTCCCCTTCCCAGCAATCGGGGAGAGCAGTAGCTGCTGTGGCTTTGGCCAGGAGGGGCAGGCTGCCAGGGGAGAAAGCCAGGTCCAGCGTGCCTTCGTCACCCCCCCCGTCCTGGAAGTTGGGGGATGCAGCTGGGGGTAGTTGGGTGCAACCTCGCCCTGCTGCCCCCAGCTGGGGTGGGGGGCAAATAGACTAGTGAGGAAGGAGGGTCCAAGAGCTGGGGGTGGCTGCAGAGTGGCCTCGGGGTTGGGCCCTCTCTGATGATCAGGGGCAGGGGAGGGGCTGGGGAAACCACAGACTCTCCCTGGAGAAGAGCCAGGCCCCGCATATCTGCAACCCAGCCTCTCCTGGTGTCTGGGGAGAGAGCTGGGATCAACCTCGTCCTGGCCCCCCCTTGCTGACCGTGGGGGCTCAAGAGCTGGGGCTGGCTTGGGGGTAGTAAAGAACCAGGGCAGCCTTGGGGCCAGGGAAGCTGGGGTACGGGGGGAAGAGCTGGGATCAGGGTGGCCTCAGCCCCAGGCCCTTCGTGGCCGAGAGGGAGATTGGTGAGTGCAGACAGCAGGGGGCACAGTGCCCTAGTGACTTTTATTTATAAATATTTTCCATTTGTCCAGAAATCACCTTAGCTCCCTTATGTGTTTTTAGTGAATCCAAGGAGTTGTACGAGTCATCTGGGTCTAGTCTTGCTCCCAGGTATATACAGAATATCAGCTTTCTATTTCTTTGGTAAATTGTGATAGGCTAACACACATCTAATGCATAGTCTCTACTGTGATATATACTTTGGTGCAAAGCTTGTCACCAAGTTAGCTTCATTGCCTATAAATGCAGCATTATTTAAATTAAGGGAGATATATATAGAGTGGAAAAAATAAACACAGCGCATCAGACTAATGTTTTTAAATATATAACTATGGGGAATTCATGCTTTCAAGCTTAATGCAGTACCTCAGTAACTTAGTATTTTTGTTTTTTCTTTTATAGTTTTACATGTGGCACATATAAAAAATGAGGCTGAGAACGCGGAAAGCGTCTCAGCAGTCAAATCAAATTCACACCCAACGTGCTTTGAGGACAAAGAGGAAACATTCAGAGGTAGATGAGAGCTTACCTGTTGGAGGAGGAAAACCCCAGAAGAATGAAACTGGCTTGTTGTCATCAATCAAAAAATTTATTAAAGGAAGCACACCCAAGGTATGAGCTCACTGTCTTGTTGCCTTTTTTTTTTAATTGAGTCATATTAAGCTTTTCTAAAATTTGATCAAGTATTTGTATTAAGAAAAATAAGTATTTGTAAAAGACATATTCTTATGGAGGCAGAACAGTTTTATAAGCAACAGAATATGCCCCATAATAGTGGTGTGCATGCAGGTACAGAAGTTACAATGCAAGGTTGTTGACCCTATCCAACTCTGTATGAAACAATTACAGACATTCCATTGGAGAAATAGGAAATGGCGCCTTATAAATGCAAGAAGTCAAATTCATCTATAGTGTAAGCAGGTATAATTTCCACATACCTCAGTGAATTTTGCACTTACTTACTCATCTTAGACGTGAAGTCAGGTCTAAACTACTGAATCTCTTCCAACTCCACCTATACACAGATCTGAAGAAAACAAGTTTTCATATTTAAAACTTACTCAGTGAAAATTCTCAAAGGAAGATTACATATGTTAATTTTATTGAATGAGTGCCACTTTGAAATAGTTTACAAAGTTGTTACTTTTTATAAAATTGGACCATCTTTTTAAAACCTTTCTTTAATCAGTCTTATCAGTCCAGAAGTTCTGTTATTGCAGTTTTTAAACTAAAGAAGAACCAGGATGCTAGAAACATACAGAAATGTTACAGAGAAATATACAGCAGCTAAATGTAGTTTAGATGAGAAAATGTTTTTGTTGTTAAAAGTGGCAAGTTTTATAATTTTGCATTATGGTTAAAATAGTAATTAGAGATGCAGTGAAGTTTAAAAAATTATAATTAAATTGTCTCAGAGAGCTTTGTGACTATGCAATAAAATGACAGATGAAATTCACTGTTAAGTGCAAAGGAATGCACATTAGAAAACAATCCCAACTATACATACAAACTGTTGGGTTCTAAATTAGCAGTTCACACTTGAGGAACGGATCTGAGAGTTATCATGGATAGTTCTCTGAAATAATCTTATATGCAGCAACAGTCTAAAAAGCTAACAGTGTTAGGAGCCATTAGAAAAAAGATAGTAAGACAGAAAATATCATAATGCTACTGTATAAATCTATGCTGTGCCCACAGCTTGTGTACTGCATGCAGTTCTTATTGCCCCAGCTCAAAAAAGATATGTTAAAAATGAAAAAATTACAGAGAAGGGCATAAAAAAATGATTAGGAAAACATTAAAACAGCTTCTGTGTGAGACACGGGTAAAAAAACTGGGCTCATTCATTTGAGGAAAAAGGTGACTAAGTGGGGATATAATAGAGGTCTATAAAATGATGACTGGTGTAGAGAAAATGAAGTAAGGACTGTTGTTTTACCCTTTTACATAACACAATAACTAGGGTCTCCCAATGTAATTAATAAGCAGCAGGTTTAAAACAAACATAAGGAAGTATTTCTTTATACAGTATACAGTCAGCCTATGGAGCTTTGTTTCCAGGTGATCTTGTGAAGGTCAAAAATATAATTGGGGTTAAAAAAAAATTACAGAAATTTCTGGAGGGACAGGTTCACCAATGACTATTGGCCAATAGGGTTAATGGCACAACACCATATTTCTGACTGCCTGAAGTGGGACTGGACAATAGGGGATAGACAGATCACTTGAAATTGGTTTTAATTCCCCGTGAAGCATCTGGCACTGGCCAGGATACTGGTTTCACCCCCTATAGCCATTCTTATGTTCTTACATACCATGCAGCTCAGTCTGTCCTCGGCATTTGTTCAGCACGCATTGTAATAGGAGACAGGCACTGACTTAAAGGAACTGTAAAAATATGTTCACATTTTTCTTTGCCTGTGGAAAATTCCATATTGTTAAAATGGTTTAAATTTTGCATCTCACTAAATTCAAGCAATAAATTGATTTCACTTTCTGCCTCCTATATTCTAGCAAAAACCAAAAGACTTGGGTTGTGAACATTTCAGGAAAATGGTGAAGTCCAAACAAAAACATTTTCATTGGAATTAAAAAAAAAAAAAAGAAATGGAAAGATTTCTGATTATTTAGCTTTTGTCAAATTTCCCCATCCCCTTTTTAGCGTTAACAAAATTTAGGATGAATATTTATCTCCACAGGTTCCCTTTAAATATAAAATTTTGTGTTTTATATATATATATATATATATATATATATATATATATATATATATATTATATATATATATATTTATATATATATATATATATATATATTTTATATATATATATATATTTATTTTGCCTTTCTGGTATTCTGTGTCCAGAACAGCACTTGTATTGGTCCCAGTGGCAATAAAATTGCATGCTATTGATTGATATTGCTGGGCTATACTGCAAAGCTCTCCTGATAGACACAAAGTAGTCTTGTGGTTACCATGGTAACATCAGAATGCTTTGAGGTGGCATGTATATTATATAATAGTTCAGTTGCCTGTATATTATACTATAAATTGAGAGAGAGAGAGAGTATGGGTCTCTGACTTTACATGTATAATAAGATATACTTTAAAATACATTAATTCTGACATCAGATTCATAGTCCATCACTCTGACATCACAGTGATTGTGATGGTGGGTCTTAAAACCCTCCCAAAACAGTTCAGGCTGTTTACTTACATAAAAATAACTAAAATATGGTTAATAATATTCTGATGCATTGGTCCTTTGTATGATAAGCTAGACAATGTTCTCAACTCCCATTTAAGTCAATACATACATATAAAATAGGCATATTAATTCTAATATCAGAGTTGCAGCCCACCAGTCTGACATCATAGAAAAACTAATGCAGATATGGATGGTAGTTTAGATCAGGCACCTTGCAGGATTGAGCCCTGTTTAGTAAGCATTTTTTAACCATTGTAAGAGTTTAATATAGATGGCTTTTTAATAGTAGACACATCCAAAATATTTTTTAAAAAGTTTTAAAATTTGAAATATTAGAATACATTGACTGAAGTAAGTTGCACTGAACTTATTTAATTTGTGGATTCTAGTAATTACATTAGCTTTGCTTTTGAGAATTGCAAAGCATCCTCTCCTATGGAATCATTGCAATCCATTAATCAACTTGCATTTTTATTCCATTGTTTCTAAAAATCTAAAGGACAGACATTCCATTGATGTCCGTGTGACATAGCCATATTTCAGTATGTTCTAGTTAGTATTACTAACTGGATATATGTGGAATAGTGATAGAGATGCAGCCGTGTTAGTCTGGCCTAGCTGAAACAAAAGTCAGAACTATGTAGCACTTTAAAGACTAACAAGATGGTTTATTAGGTGGTGAGCTTTCGTGGGCCAGGCCCACTTCCTCAGATCAATTCAATATGTGGGATATTGATTTTAAACAGAAATCTGTACAGTAGAAATTCGCTCATATAAAGCACATAGAGCAATGACACAATATTGTGTAATTGTATTCCTGAATGCTCTTGACTGACCTCTTAACTCCACTTTTGTTGTTTGTGATTTTGCCAGAACCTCTCTTGTTTGTTAGCTTTTCTTTCCTTATGTTTCTCTGTGTTGCTGTTTTTTGTTTTTTCTCTAGGTAGTCTGTTTCAATTCTTCATCATCAAATAAATGTTAGAAGTAGTAGTGTTTTCTTTTGGCTTTTTTTTCAGGAAAAGGAAAGATGTCTCTGCAGTTTGGGTTTTAACTTTTTTAGTGAATGTAATGCTCCTGAGGGGTGAAAGATTGACAGGCCTGGAGACTGAAATTTTTTCACAGAACAGTTACACTAAGGGCAGCAGCAGTGGAAGCTTCTCCAGTCCACCTTGATCTATTCTTGAGGAGGGACCACCTGTAGGATGAAAGGGTTTTCTGTTTCCATACACATTCAGTTCTTTGCCTGTTTCCTGCAACTGTTAACAGGCATTCCAGTAGGTGCCTGTTATGATAGTGGTTTTTGTGATTATTCTGTATCTTTCCAGTAGGAATGAGAGCACCAATGCTTTTCACTTAGGGCACTGAACTGCCTTCAGGTGCTAATGGTTTTCTGTCGATCTTACCTGAGCTAATTTTTAACTGGTGAGCTACAAGGTACTTTCCCTTTTCCAGTCTAACTAAGCCATCTAGTTGTTCAGTCTCTTCAGTTGTATTTCTCAGAGATTTAGCGTTTGCCTGTACAATTATAGTACTGTCCATTGGAAAAAGTGGGAGCTTTGCAGATTCTCCCAGTTATTTTCAGTGAGAGGCATGTGGGACCAATGAGGCAAACACATTTTATTCCTATATTAATGTCTGTGTAATACTTCTCCTTGTTCTCTTACTGTATTATAAAATAGTCTAAAATGTATGTTGTGCATAATGAAGCCTTTTTAGTTTTGGAATTTCCATTTTTCTGTGCCTATTTTTAACTCTGTTTTGTGAGCTTTGTGTATGTAGCCAGCACTTTGATATTAAGGGAATAGATGTGCTTTTAAATTTTCATTTCAGAAATGTGTTATTTGCAGCAAGCTGAACTTCAATTCTGTTGCAGACTTGAGATTCTGTGGCTCTCTGTAAATTCTGTAGCAGTTCCAGATGCAATTTTTATTCTGAGGATTTTAAGTAAATATAAAAATGAATAACGATAGAGTAACCTCTTTGTTGCTTGCTTTGATATTAAATTCAGTTTATTTTATACTATCCCCAGAATTTTAGTTTTCAGTATGCTGCAAGATTGTTATCTTTAGGTTTCAGATTTAACAAGATTCATGTGTACGGTCCTAACAAATTCCTGGTAATTTTGGTCAATTTCACGGTCTTAGGAATTTTAAAATAATAAATTTCATTATTTCAGCTATTTAAATCTGAATTTTTGTGATGTTTAACTTGTGGAGATCCTGACCCAAAAAAAGAGTTTTTTGTGTGTGTGTGTGTTGGGGGGGGTGTAAGGTTATTGGAAGGGGTGTTGCGGTACTCCAACTGCATAGCTCTGAAGGAAGCAGGACAGGAATAAGGGTGCCATGGCACACGCTGCTGGTGGCTGGTCAGCTGCCCAGCGCTGAAGGCTGTGCAGAAGTAAGGGTGGTAATTCCACGACCCTTCTAAAAAAATCTTAACGACTCCCTCTGCAAATCCCTTTTGGGTCAGGTCCCCCGACTTGATAAATGGTTGTTTCCCACATGAAAACTGTACAAGATAGGGTAAAAGACACCAAAGATTTCATGGTCTGTTACATGTTTTTTATGGTTGTGAATTTGGTAGGGCCCCATTCTTAGGGTAGTTTGCATCTATTGAAAGAACGGGGGAGAAAGGAAAACACACACACAACAAAGAAAATAAACAAAAAGCTTTGCTTCTATGAAAGCCAAATTAAATATGAACCATAAGAGGGCAAGTCACTTTACTCCACGGTAAGGAAAAAGATTGGAAAATAACTCCTACTTTTAACATTTTTTACTCCTATTTTTTGTCATAAGCCAGACACAGTTCTGAAATAAACCCTGAAGTATTAATAACTGCACAATATAATAAGAATATAATATTGAACTAAATATTAGGAAGACTCTGTACTATAGCAGACACTATATTTTTGTCCAGTATATCAATATAATATTAACTAAAGATGGCCATAAATGAAGGGTTTTATATTGGGTTTCATTATGCACTTTGCTTCCTGTGTATGCTAGTATCCAAAGAAAGCAAGTCATAGTGCCCCACTGATGTTGCATTAACTAAAGATGGCCATAAATGAAGGGTTTTATATTGGGTTTCATTATGCACTTTGCTTCCTGTGTATGCTAGTATCCAAAGAAAGCAAGTCATAGTTAATGTTAGTCAGCAGATTTCTACATTAATCAAGCCAGTAGAGCAGTGTGACATGCCATTTATTTAACGCCACTACCCTTTATATTTACAACTCTTCTTTGAGTTCTTGCTCGTGTCAATTACATTGTAAGTGTGTGTGAGTCCATATGCATGGTTGTCAGAGATTTTTGCCTGAGCTATATCCATAGGGCTGGCTGTGCCCTCTCTGGAGTGCTATACACATGTTGTGGAACATCAAGCACCATAAGCCTTATTCCCTTTCAGTTTCTTCTTACCACGCATGGTGGTCAATTGGAGCATCTCTTGACACACAAGCGATCTCTCCTATCTCAGCCTTGTGCTTCTCACTGTAAATGCTGTTCTGTGTTTAGTTAGTGTCCCATCAGGGGCTTAGCCCTAGGTGGATCATTCCCTGGTCTCTGGGTTTTAAACCCTGCTCCATATATCGTAGGCTTATATCTTTTAGTGACCTACACAATAACCATCTAAAGCGCCTTGGGGAATCCTACATAAGGGAACATTGTCGCATCAATAAAAACTTTCATCATCGGATGCAAAGATAACACGACATACATTACAGGGCCCTTCTGATGAAGGCTGCTTTATGCCCAGCTTCAGGGCTGGCACAGCCTGCCACAGCACTCACTGCTTTGGCTTCAGTGCATAGTGCACCCCTGGCATCAGGCTCCTCCTGGCACTGATCCCTGTTGCCCGTGCTGAAGAAGAAAACAAAGAAGATGGCACTGGGCAAAGGACAGTGCTTGGGCCATAGGCCCATTACAGACCTGACAAAAGGACCTGCCATCAACTCCAGTGAGCGGTAAAGGGCCCAAGCTAATGGTGCTGTCAGTGCCCTCGTCGCAGCTGGCACTGTATGCGGCAATAAAACCAGCTAAAGCTCCTCCAAGGGCAAGCCTGTCAGCAAGGCCTTGCACAAGACAAGCACATGCCATTAGTCTCCAGAACCAAGACCGAGTCCTAGGTTGTCATGTCCTTGGTCTCTGCTTCGGTCCATGTCTCCTGCTCAGTGTTACGAGTCCTGATCTCCATTTTTGCACTGGAGCTTGCCCAATTGTAGATGATTTACCTGGCACTGGTCTTCATCACATCATTGGGTGTCAAGATCTTGAGGCTACTTCTCAGCATGGTGCTGCTCTCCCTACTCCCAGCACTGGTTGGACCCTTTCCAGCACCAGTCCTGCCTCGGTCACCAGAGGATGATGACTTCTCTGGCTCAGAGGCTACATTCAGCCCCTTGCTGAGGCAGCAACGTGTTGAGGCTCCATAGGGTGCCTCAACTGCATCAGGACTGGACTGGCTGCAGAGTCAGTGGAGGAACCAATGGCCTTATTGGAACAACCAGGGCATTCTTTTCATTCCTTTCCCACTCCTGCCAGCCATTGGCCACCATGTTGGACAATCTGAAGTCCACACCAGTGGCTTCCCTTGGTGGTCCAATTATTCTCTTCCTTTCCAGATGAGGCATCTGTGAGCTTCTCTAAAGCAAGCCCACTGGACAATTTCAGGAAGCATCAGGAACTGCTTCAGAGTGCAGCATTGAACCCTTCGACCTTCAAGTGGAGGAGATGAAGGAACAAGTGGACACATTGTTTGATGTACACTTGGCATACACCCCATCCTGAGTCTCACCGCTGGTGCATGAGAGGGCCCTGAAAATTGCCAGGACCACCTAGCAAACCCCATCCTCCATCCATCCCACTTCCAGGAGGGCAGAAAGGAAGTATTTTATCCCTGTGAAAGGGTTCCAGTACTTATACACCTGCCACCACAGGAGTTGTTGGTTGTGCGGTTGGCCAACACGATGGACACCCAAGGGCATACCAGTTCCACCTCTAAAAATAAGAAGTCTAAATGGCTGGATTTGTTTGGCTGCATGATTTATGCTAGGACCAGGCTTCGTTTTGGATGGCAAATCACCAAGCCTTCTTGGGCAGCTGTTACTTTAACTTTTGGGACTCCAGGGCCTGAGAGATGGAATTTGCAACTCTGGTAGACATGAGTACCATGGCAGCTTGGTGATTCCTCCATGTAGTTTGAGATGCAGTCAATTCAGCTGCCTGGAAGTTGTCTCAGCAGTGATCTTGAAGCCTAGTTCTTGGCGCCAGCCTGCCCCTGGAGATGCATGTCTCTATTCAGGACCTTCTGTTTAACAGCATTGTTCTTTTTTCAAACCAAACAGATGTGCAATTGCATGTCCTAAAAGACACATGGGTGATACTCCACTTGGTGGCATTGCACACTCCTTGGTCATTGAGAGAGCCATTCAGGTCTCCTCTACCACCTTGACAGTGGCAGCATTGACAAGCTCCTGTGAGAAAATGAGGCATGAGGTTTAGCCGCCACCATCTTTCGCCATCTTGCTCTCCTGAGCAGCCTGACCCAGTGAAGCACCAGCGAGCAAGAAGTGCTCATTTTGGAGGTGTGCTCGGGAGCAGTGCATAAGCTAACAGCTCAGATTTTTAACATCTTTTCTTCTGCCACTCAGTCTGGTCAACAGTTACGTCAGGCTGTTGGGTCCTGGACATAGTGGTTCAAGGGTTATAACCTTCAATTTTTGGCCACTCTTCCCATCCCTTTTCAGGGACACTACTCATGAGCAACTCTTCATTCAGAAGGTTGAGAAACTCCTGGGCTTAGGAGTATGGAGGAGGTTCTTCAGAACAGGAAGGAAGAAGATTTTGCTCCCACTACTTCCTAATCCCAAAGGTCAAAGGGGGCCTCAGACCCATTCTGGACATGTGTTCCCTAGTAAGTCTCTCAAGAAGTTGAAGTTTTGCAGGGTCTCCCTGGCCTCCATCATCCCTTCCCTGGATCCGGGGGACTGGTATGTCACTCTTAACTTAAAGAATGCTTCCTTTCATGTCTTCTGACAGTTGTTTTCTGTGTTTCATAGTGACCAGCCATCATTTCCAGTTCATGGTGTTACCCTTTGGCCTGTCTCTGGCCCGCAGTATGTTCATGAAATTCATGGTGCACATTGCAGCTTTCCTGAGATGTTGGGGATGGGGAGATTTTTCCCATATCTTGATGACTGGGTCCAGAGAACATGCAAAGAAACCTCTCTCTGGGGTGTTTCACTTGCAATGATTTGGGTCTGTTAATAAGCACAGAAGAGTCTATGTTAAACTCTATGCATTGGACTGACACTATCAGAGCAGTTCTTGACTCCATGTAGGAAGCATATTTTCAGGCCATGGCGGACTTGATCTCCCACATAAAGAGCCTCCTGCTCACCACAGCCTACAGGTACCTGCAACTGATGGGCCACATGGCCACCTGCATGTGCATGGTCAGCTATCTTCCTCTGAGGTCTCTGTAGATATGACTGGCCTACGTCTGTATCCCCAGTGGGCGCCACCTGGACTGAATGGTCATGGTACTGAGCCATGTCTTTCTTTTTCTGGACTGATGGCAGGATCCTAGGCCAGTGCTGCAAGGAATTCCTTTCACAGCCCTGTCTCCGTCACTTACCCTGGTGTTGGATTTGTTGGATCTGGGCTGGGGAGCCCACTTGGGTGTGCTCAACACCCAGGGATGCAAGAGGACCTAGCCAAGAGAGAGCTCAGAGCAGTTTGCCTGTCTTACCAGGCTTTCTTGCCCCACCTAAAAGGCAAGGTAGTGCAACCCCCGACAGAAAATACAGCCTCAATGTATTACATCAGTAGGCAGGGCAGAGCCAGCTCTTCAGGCCTTTGTTGGGAAGTGCTCAATCTCTGGAACTTTTGTGTGGAGTATGCCATTCATCTGGTAACCACTCTCCTGCCCAGAATCAAGAATGTGCTGGCAGATAACCTCAGCAGGACCTTTGTGTCTCGCCACGAATGGTTGCTCCATCTGGAGATGGTCAGCCTAATCTTCTGAATGTGGGGTACACCTTAGATCAGTGGTCCCCAACGCGGTGCCTGTGGGCGCCATAGCGCCCGCTGGGCCATTTATGTGCGCCCGTGGAGCAATGTGGGCTGGCCCCGCCCCCGGGTGTGCAGCAGGTGCCAGCCCCGGGCGCATGGGCGGCCCCTGCCCCGGGGTTGCGGCGCATGCCGGTGCCAGCCCCGGGCGTGCGGCACCTGGGCGGCCCCTGCCCGGGGTCGTGGCACATGCCAGTGCCGGCCCCGGGTGCGCAGCACCTGGGCGGCCCCTGCCCGGGGTCGCAGCACATGCTGGTGCTGGCCCTGGGCGCGCAGTGCATGCTTGGCCCCGCCCCCAGGCACGTGGCCCATGAGCGGCCCTGCCCCCGTACACGTGGCACTTGAGCGGCCCCGCCCCCAGGCGCCCGGCAACCCCAAAACGTTGGGGGCCACTGCCTTAGATGAACTTGTCAGCGTCTAGGCAGAACAGAAAGTGCCCTGGGTTCTCTTCTCTTCTCCTTCCTGATTCCATGGTTGGGAGTGATGAAGTACGCCTTCCTGCTGGTGCTGTTAATCCACAGGGCCCTGCTAAAGGTGAAGCAAGAAAAAGTGACTGTTATATTCATGGCCCCAGCATGGTCCTGTCAACGCTGTTCAGCTTACTGCTGAGTCTCTCGACAGCCCCCCACTGCAGCTGTCTCTCCTGTCTTAGAACCATGGCAGCCTGCTGCCTCTGAATCTGGCGGCACTGCACTTGACAGCCTGGTTTCTGCCTGGCTAAGGATACACAGCAGTGTTCTGCTGGTGTCCAGCAGGGCCTGCTGGAAGCAGGAAACTTTGCACCAGGGCTACCTATGTGGCAAAGTGGAAGCAGTTCATGTGCTGGGCCTTGGGATTTTCACATTCGTGTGGAAGAGGCTGTGCTGCCAGACATCCTGGACTGTTTGCAGCATCTTAAGCTCTAGAACCTGTCGCTCTTTTCGGTCAAGGTTTATCTGATGGCAGCCATTTTGGCATTCCACCCTCTGTTTCAAGGCAGGTCGGTGTTTGCCCATCCCATGACGGCAAGGTTCCTGAAAGGTTTAGAATGCTTTTACCTGAATGTCTGGGATCTAGTTCCCCCTTGGGATCTGAATCTTGTATTGTGAAGGAAGGATCATAGGCCCCATTTCAAACCTTTGGCTTCCAGCTCCCTCTTGCTTCTCTTCTCTGGGCTCCTTCTTGGTTGTTATAACGTCATCCAACAGGATATCTGAGATTAGGAAACATGTGACAGAACCAGCTTATACAGTCTTCTAAAAGGACATGGTCCAGCATTGTCCGCATCTGGCCTTTGTGCCCAAAGTTGTCTCCCAGTTCCACACTGCTCAAGACATATACTTAATGGTCCTTCATCCAAAGCTTCATGCAATGGAGGAGAAATGCAGGCTTCATACTTTGGAGGTCAGGTGGGCGCGGACCTTCTGCATTGATAGAATTAAGCTGTTCTATAAGCCTATATGGTTATTTATTGCTGTTGCAGACAGGATGAAGGGTTGCCCAGTATCTATCTACAGAATCTAATCTTGGATCGTGGTCTGCATGCACTATTGTTATGAGCTGGCAAAGGTGCCCCCACTGGCAATTGTGACACCTTACTTAACTTGAATGCAAGTGTGTAATGGTGCTACTCCCTAAGGCCATAGAGAAGTTCTTTAGGAGGCTAGAGAGGCTCTGGAGGACCCAGCCAATCAGGGCCAGAGAGGACTACAAGAGAAGCTGCAGAATCAGAGGCAGCTCACTTGCAGCCCAGACCCGAAGGGAGAAGGTTAAAAGGGCTGGCTAGCAGAACCAGGGACAGCTCAGAGTGGGGAGCTGTTCATTACACTGTCTCCAGGAGAAGCCTTGGAGGCACCACTCTCCTGCTGAGTGGGGAAAGAGACAGAGGGGAAACAGATTGAGACTGGATTGGACTCAGAGACACACTGCAGAGCGTACTGGTATGGTCCTCTGTTAGAGGTGTACCCCGAAGGGGTTTGTGAGTGCATACTAGGCTGTGTAATTCAGCCAGAGAGCTGAGTAGCTGCAAGGCTTTTAAAACTGAGGCAGTTCAGGAACCCACACTCGGCTGAATTTAGGGTGCTCGCAGGAGGTGAGCGCCCATCCCGTTACAAGGTGTCAATTGGCAGCCTTCCTCGCTCAGGTGCCAGTCTAAGAAATTTGTCGGGCTGCGACCTGTTTGTCTATCCACACATTCTTTTGGGCTATATGCTGACCCAGCAAGGTCAAGATGATGCTGGTTTTGGCACAGCCATGCTCTAATCTGCAAGACTACAAACTCTGTGGCCACTTCTGAAGATTCTGCTCATGAGTTGCCTGCAATGAAATTGATGTGAGCAAGCATTCGAAGGAAAAACGGTTACCTACCTTATTGTAACTGTTCTTCGAGATGTGTTGTTCATGTCCATTCTTTTACCTGCCCTCTTGCCCCTTTGTTGGAGTTGTCGGCAAGAAGGAACTGAAAGGGTGTAGTGCTGGCAACACTTGATATACTACAGCATGAGCACAGAACTCCCGAGGTTGCCACAGCCAGCCCTATGGATACTGCTAAGGCAAAAGTCTCTGACATCTATACATATAAGTGCATGCACATCTACAATGGAATGAACACGAGCAAAACATCTTGAAGAACAGCAGTTACGGAAAGGTGGGTAATTGTTTTATCTGTTCTACATGAAAAAAAAGTTTGAAGCAAGTTTTTCCACAGAAATTGCATATACATCTATCTTTCCGAGTACTCCATTTTTTTGGTCTTGATTTCTGGCATTTCAGATGAATTTGAAATTCCAAATGACGATAAACATATATGCTGCACATTCTTCGCTTGGACGTGAGGATCAGTAAAAGGAACTCTATAGAATTTTCTGGTGTTTTTAGTGGACGAAAAGATGCTATTCAGTGTGTATTTTTCCTTTTCTGTTTTAAGGAAGAAAGAGAAAATCCTGCAAAGAGAAGTAGAATTGAACGTGATATAGATAACAATTTGATTACTTCCACGCCTCAAACAGGAGAAAAGCCTAACAAACAGCTCTCTCGAGTAAGACGGAAAAGTCAAGTAAATGGAGGTTTGTAAATATTCCATTCCTGTATTAAAAGGACAAAGTAAAAGGTCAAGGTCTAATACTTGTATGGTGACATATTAATATAAGGCTTGACTCCGCCCTGTTTGAGTAAATGAGAATTTTTCCATTAATATCACTTGGAGCAGAGTTGGACCCACACAACGTTTGAAGTGTTCTTTCCTGGAGATTAATTCTAAGTATACGGGGTGGATGGGACTGAGAAATAATTTTATTAATATTTTTTTTTCTTTTTAAGTTATGGGAAACCACCACGTCTTGGAACTACTTAGCTATATGATTTTAAACTCAGAAAGGCAATAGCAATATTTAGTTATGTGAAGGTGTTCATCTTCACAGTGTTTTGCAAACAGTTGAAATATTCAATAACTGGCAGTTTGTGTATCATTCCGCTTCCCAGGTGCTTGGTGAAAAGGAGCAATAAATGAAATTCTTTCACAAATTTACACTGGCATATATTATTCCGTTCTTATAGTAATGGCAATGTTAAAATGTAAAATTTGCAATAATATTTATTGTCCTAACCAATCTCTGCTGTTCTAGCCCTAAAGTCAGTTCTCTTACTTGAAACACGGTTCCCATTGCACTCATGACTTTATTTTTTCCCTTTTTTAATTGAAAATCATACCCGGAAGTGTCTTGTTCTTCGGACTATTAAATCATTGCAGAATTTCTTTAAAGGTTTATTGAATATCTCAGTGACCTGGTAGATAGATAGACTTTCTATTTTCAAAGTGTGCTTTTATAGAGATAATTACATGACTTCGAATTCTTTCACAGCTGATGAAACTGCAGCTTTCAAGCTGTTTTCTAACTTGCCAGGACTTGTCTGGTGCAGTAACAAAGGAATGTGCTATTTTCAAAGAATGCAGGGTTTATTCAGTGCAAAATTTTCTAAATGAACTCATTATTTTACATCAATTGCGTATATGTTTTTATATTTGATGAGAAAAATGTTGGATAAAGAATAATATAATTACCTAGTAAAGCAATAATTTCATCATTGAAAACTGGCGATAGTGACCTAACCATGAATCCTGTCTTAGAACAGTCTGTTTGTCACTAGTAACCCAAAATGAAATTATTGCGCTTTGGATTGAGCTGATAATACGTTGGTTGAGGAAAACAGTTTATTTTTGTAGTTGTGTTTGTTGTCCTTATTCCTGTTCTTCCTACTTCTCCCTCTCCTCCACTTTTTTGGTATCTCAGATTCCCTTTGTCCTCTTTCCTTCCTACCTTCCTCTCTCTCAGGACAGTTTACTATTGGCTACGATCTGTTTACCTGCCATTCATATGCAACATGGATTTACCTGTACAAGTGTCTTAAAATGTGCTGTCATCTAGCCTTTGGTGAACAGATCAACTAAATGACTGCTAGGGAATTATTTTTCAGAGACTGAGGTGGTGATGATCTGGTATTCTATGGCTGTACAAGATGTCTTGTTTCAGAACAGAAAGACATACCTAGTTAAATGGAGAAGCTTCTTGCTAGTGAAGTCATGTTCACGACTTGACTCTTCTGTTCAGAATATGGTGCACTATGTACTATATTTGAAACACTCAGGATTCTCATCTAATTGTGTTAGAGTTCATCTAGCTGTTCTGTCAGCATATTTCCTGCTGGAGGGAGAGAATTTGGTTTTCTCTGACCCCATGTGTCTAAAATTTAAATAGCCTGATTCATACATTTCCACCAGTTAAAGAGCCTTTCCCTATCTGGGACTTAAATATAGGACTTGCATCTTTTTTTGAACACGTCATCATATCTCACTTTTCCATTAAGACAATATTTTTGATAGCCATTGCATCAGCTCACACGGTGAGTGAAATACAGGCTGGCCTTCCTCCATATGCTTTGTTTCACAAGGACAGACACACTTTCAAGCTGGATCAGAAAATTTTATCTAAATGCCTTTGGAATTCCATATGAACTAGTTTATATGCTTATCTGCATTTGTTTCTTAAACCTTTTGGCTTTCTTATAGAGGTTAAACTCCACACACTGGATGTTCCCAGGGGCTATCCCTTTTTATTTACCCAGGATAAAGCCATTCTAGTAAATTGGCTAGACAGACTCGTTGCCAAAAGTCATATAAAGGGGTGAGTTCTGTCATATTGGAGTGCTCTGTATGGGTGGTGGACTGTGTTAAGATTTCCTGTTCATTAAACAAACTACTCCTTTCCTGTTGAATCAGTGTAGCTTGGTTGTCTGTAGCATGGGAGTCCCTATTTCTGAGGTTTGTTAGAGCACCTACTTAGAATTTGGTTTACATATCTGTTGCTGCTTTGCTGTGACAGTTTCTAGATCAGATGCCCTGCTGGCAGAGATGTCTCAGTCATGTAGCTAAGACTTCTCTTTCCTTAAAGCAGGGGTGGGGAACCTTTTTTGGGTTGGGGGCCACTGACCCTGATTAAAATCAGTTGAGGGTTGTGCCTAAGTAAGAACCCCCCCCCCCCCCCAAAGGCCTCTCAGACATTGCTTTTGACTGAGAAGGAGAAAGATGCTCTCCACATTCCCCTCTCACATCAGAACCAGGGGAGCCTGGCCCAGTAGATTTTGTGTGCTCCGGCTCTGTGGTGGGTTAGCGGGGGCTGGATACTGGGTGGAGGAGTCTTGAGCCATGAGGGCTGGATGCAGGCAAGCCGGGGGCCACATCCGGTACCCAGGCCTTAGGTTCCCCACCCCTGCTTTAAGGGGTAACTGCTAGTCAGTCACCTAGTAGTGGGATTCAGTGGGGCAAATGCTCAAAGGAGAAGTTATTTATGTTACAGTAATTGGAGTTCTTCAAGATGCCCTTGTCCACACAGAAGCCATGGTCTGCTTTGCTTTCCAATTGCTTTGGGATCCTTACATGGATACTTGGTATTATTGAAGGAACTAAATGGTGGTTGCAGCAGCTCCACCCGTAAAACCTTTGCTTTTGGGGGTGGGGGTGAAGGCATACAAGGTACATGTGTAGCTTCCATGGGTACTGCTGACTGAAGGATTCCAGGCTTGCAAGTACGAGGTGTAAACACCTGCGATAGGATTCATATACACAAAGGCATCTCAAAGAACTCCAGCTGCTGTAAGGTCAGTAACCTATCTTTGTTTCAGCTTCTGACTCCAGAACCAGAATACCACTACTTTATTTCTGGCTGTTACCCAAACTAGTTCTCGGCTGGCACTTTTCCTCTTTGGGAGGCACATGATAATACACACACATTTATAAAAAGCCTTACTCAATTGTTAATTAAAACTGAGATTTGCTTAATTATGTTCCATGACTTGTTGGTATATGTGGTTACAAAGAATAGTTCTAGTATTTTTTTAGAAAATCTAAAACATCATGCAGAATAACTAAGAGCGTGGTCCTGGTAAGTGACAGACATCTTCAGTATCCATTGGAGGCCCATTGACACTGGAATCAGTGGGCATTGAAGGCTCCCAGCACTTTGGAGGATTAACCCTAAATGTTTAAATAAACTTCTATACATTCACTTATAATGTTTGTCTTTTTATAATTGCTTATTTGAAGTGGTATAAAAAACATGTTAGTTTTGTGGTGAGATATTTAATTTTTCAGTAAGTGATGTTTCTGTTTTAGTAAAATGCTTATGCTAATTTATCTGACCTGTAGTAAAGAATAAGGAAAATTCATTGTGGTTCATATAATAAAATGTACAAGAAAAGAGTGTAAGCAGACATGAGAAACAAAATCAGTCCATTGCAGTTTTATATCTTTTTTTCTTTTCTTTTACAGAAGCTGGAAGTTATGAAATGACAAACCAACATGTAAAGCAAAACGGAAAATTAGAAGATAATCCTGCCACTGGCAGTCCCCCACGGACTACATTATTGGGGACCATATTTTCTCCTGTTTTTAATTTTTTCTCGCCAGCAAATAAAAATGGTAATTATTATCATAAGCACACAATCCATAGTAACATAAAAACTAAGTGTGATACACGATTTTTGTTAAAATGTTGGATCTACTGGTGATGCAACAGATGATGTTCAAGTGTTTGCTCATTTCAATTCCAAATAGGTATGGGTGTGCTGCATGCACAGCTGTCGGAAGGTTTTTCTTCTATCAGTACCACAAGTTAGCTGTGGAGCCTCTTGGAGTTGTGCCTTCATGGCGGGATCTATCCATCCTTCCTGAGTCACCACCTCTTCAGCTCCTCTTTAGTGCTAGTGACGGTTGTTGGAGCAGCTTCTCTCTTGCATTTAGCAGGTGCTCCCCTAGTGGACTTTTCTTTACTGTTTTCTGTAAATAGTTAAGAGTTTTTATAGGTAGTATGTATAGTAGTTTGATAAGTTTTAGTTGGGAGTTACCCCTCATCCTTTTGTTCCCCTCCCAGGGACTGAGGCATGCCTCAGGGCACATCTACACAGCAGGGCGAAAGCCAAGCGACGCAACTTGAGCTACGTCAATTGTGTAGTTTAAGTTGAAATAGCTTATTTCGGCTTTTGGTGCTGTCTACACAGCAGGAAGTCCAAGGTATAGTGTGCTTCCTCCGACTTCCCTTACTTCTCATAAAATGAGGGTTACAGGAGTCAGAGTAAGAAGATCTCCAGCTTGACATTATTTTGACATTATGTTGAAATAACTGCTTGTAGTGTAGACGCAGACTGTGTTATTTCAGGATAACATCAGGTATTCAAAAATAACCCTGCTGTGTAGACATAGCCTCAGTCTCAGGGTTTCAGGCCATGTGGGTCCTGCCTGAGGCCTATGCCAAAGGAAGACCCACATGACTCCTATCTGAAGTGCCTTGGACAGTCCCACCAATCAGACAAGTGCAAGATCTGAAGAGGCTTCTAGCCAAGAACCAAGAAAAAAGGGGACTTTTGTCTGAAACTTCTGATGGAATCAGCCCTTCACCTTCAGAGGGCCCAACCGACTTCTGACTCCAGGCCCGGCATTTCAGCGTGAAGTGTGCTGGCCTCAATGAGGGAGGCTTTGATACCAAGAGAGGAGTCAGGCTTCAGGGACCCTCGGCATGGCTGTTTCCTGGCACTGAAGACCTTTTTTAGTGCGAGTGCCCGTCACTATTCCCATTTATTGGCGCTACGTGAAAAGATATGGATGGACTGGGGATGCTCCCCCACTAAAGCAGTGAGGTGAGCAGGCACCGGTTGGGTGTGCCTCATGTCGGGACACGGTGTCCAGGATCTGGATATACCAGCCCCATCACTCCGGCCTAACGAGGTGCTATGTTGAGTCCAGTCCAGATTTGCTGCTTTGTGTAGAAGTGCCTGGAGCAGGATCTAGACCTCCTGTCCACGCTGCTCTCTTTTTAAGTGGCCAGGGACCTGATTGCAATGATGGCATACTCCCCTCTCCATCACCGGCATTCACTTCAGCATCACAGAGAAGCTCTAATTGCCCTTGCTGTGGTATCGCTTCTTAGCTCTTCCCTGATTACTGAGATTGGAGTTGGAGGTGGACTCCTATGCCTCTAGGTGGAAACGGTACTGTTCCTGCCATCACTCAAGGCAGGAAGATGGACTGCAGTTGCCCATGTGCACTGGCCAGGGCTGGCCCAGGGGCCCTTCTGGATATTATGGGCCACCAAGCCCAGGGCCTGAGTTCCAGATCAATGTTGGTGTTTTTGGAGATGAGGATCCCTCCCTCAGCAACCTCTCTGGGGACAGGAAATGGCATTCAAGTTGATGCCGAGACCAATGTAGGTTCTGGAACTGGTACCAAGATGAGTAGTCTTGGGAACTAGTGATGTCAGTGGTACCACTCAGGGGGTCTCCATGGATGGCAATGCCACAAACAAGAGGGGCAGGAAAACCCATTGCTCCTGAGGGCATTGTCCTTATTCTTCCTGGATGAACTGGTGGTGAGAACTTCCACCTTACTGCCTGCCATGGACACCAGAGTATATCAGGAGCTGCTCAGGAGGGTTGCACAAAACCTTAATATGCAGGTGTACTAGGTCTCAAAGGAGACAATGCTATGATGGGCATTATGGCCACAAGGCTTTGCCCCTCATTAAAAACATTCAGAACACTGCTAAGGTGTTACAGCACACACTTGCCTCTCTTCCTCCCATAGTTAAAGTGGTGGAGCGAAGTAATTTGTGCTCTGCATAGGATATGAACACCTATTTATCCACCTGCAGCTGGGTTCTCTAGTGGTAGAAGGGACCACATGGAAAGACAGGATTAGCTGAAGTTAACCCCCAAATCCAAGGAAGCAAAGAAGCTGGATCTCTTCAGTCAGAAGGTGTACTCATCTGGGGGTCTCCAGCTTCACATAGCTCTCCAGTCAGTGGTCCTGAACTATTACTGCTACAATTCTTGGAATATCTTGTTTAAGGTCCAGGAATTGATACTGGCAGACTCTCACCTACTTGGAATTGACATGAGCATCACATCTCGAAGAACAACAGTTATTTCTTTTTGACTGTCAGGGCAAGAACTGCAGTTACCATAAAGGAAGCGGTATCTAACTATTAGAATGGTTGTTTGAGTTATATAAGAGGAGGCATGGGTTTTGTTGCATTAAAATATTTGCTTCCTAGTTATAGATGTCTAACACTTCACTTACAAGGTGTAAGAAACTCATTTGGTATTTTTCACCCTATCTAAAATGAATTTCTCTCTCAATCCAACATTTTATATTTCAATATAATGAATTATCTTCAGTTATTCCAGAACACATTATTTCTGAATTTACACATATTCATACTCTGTTAAGTAATTCAACATTAGGATAATAATTGCACTGAAACCTCATTTCAGGAACATCGGGATCAGATTCCCCTGGGCAAGCTGTTGAAGCTGAAGAAATAGTGAAACAGCTTGATATGGAACAGGTGGATGAGATCACGACCAGTACTGCAACATCGACTAATGGTGCAATTTACACTAGCCAAGCAGTGCAAGTCAGATCTACTATCAACAACGGTTTGGAAGAAGTGGAGGAAGCAACTGATCGTGATCTACCACCACTTACAGGTAAGAAACTTGCTTTTTCCTGGAACTCTTAAGTTAAATGTGCAATAATAAACATGTTTGCACTTTTGAGTAAAAACTTTTTAGCTCAGAGTGTTCCTGTATTTTATATAAATAAAGATTCCACATTTGCTTGGGAATAATATAGCTTGTGATAGCATTTACTTGTATGCTGATTTTTTTTGACCCAATAGCCTGGGAAACAGTCTGTTATTTACAATAATGTTAGAAATGTAGCCGTGTTAGTCTGGTGTAGCTGAAGCAAAATACAGGACTATGTAGCACTTTAAAGACTAACAAGATGGTTTATTAGATGATGAGCTTTCGTGGGCCAGACCCACTTCCTCAGATCAAATAGTGGAAGAAAATAGTCACAACCATATATACCAAAGGATACAATTTAAAAAAATGAACACATATGAAAAGGACAAATCACATTTCAGAATCAAAGGGGGATGCGGAAGTGGAGGGGGAAGGTAGATGTCTGTGAGCTAATGATATTAGAGGTGATAATTGGGAAAGCTATCTTTGTAATGGGTAAGATAACTAGATTGTTTGTTGAGACCAAGGCGTAAAGTGTCCACTTGGACCTAACCAAGTGAGTTATAAGATCACGAACACATATTCCTGCGCATCCAGAAATATAATTTATGCTATCATGTGCCGAAAGTGTCCATCTGCTATGTACATTGGACAAACGTCTCAGACACTTCGCCAAAGGATCAATGCCCATAAAACAGATATTAGACAGGATCACAAAGAAAAAACAGTTTCTTGCCATTTCAACCAGAAAAGACATTGTCTCAACGACTTACTCACCTGCATCCTGCTTCAAAGACCTTTCAAATCTGCACTTGAAAGGGAATCCTCTGAAGTGTCATTCATGCTAAAATTCAACACTTTACACCTTGGTCTCAACAAACAATCTAGTTATCTTACCCATTACAAAGATAGCTTCCCCAAATATCACCTCTACTATCATTAGCTCACAGACATCTACCTTCTCCCCCCCACCCCCGCATCCCCTTTCGGTTCTGAAATGTGATTTGTCCTTTTCATATGTGTTCATTTTTTTTAATTGTATCCTTTGGTATATATGGTTGTGACTATTTTCTTCCACTATTTGATCTGAGGAAGTGGGTCTGGCCCACGAAAGCTCATCATCTAATAAACCATCTTATTAGTCTTTAAAGTGCTACATAGTCCTGTATTTTGCTTCTGTTATTTACAATGATATTCTGTTTTTGGCAAACTTCAGGCCAAATCCATTCCTTGTGTGACTGAGTTGACTTCCAAATTTAAATGAATCTTTTGATTCCAAGTGTCAGTTTTTCTGACTCAATACAAATGTAATAAAATGAAATGTAAACTCTTGAAATGCCCATCACCAAAAAGAAGTTCCTAACCCTTTGGTTGCTGTTACCAAAATAACATAAACAAAAGGCAAATGTATATAGTTCCCTCCTTAATTTACAGTGTTTCCTTCAGGAGAATCATTGGGTAATTTTTCGATGAAAAATTCTTGAAACATTAAATTTACCATTGTGTACAGAGCTGTCACAAGCCTATCAACTATTTAAGTCTCATTTTAAAGCTTCAAATATGAAATTTAAGTAGAGTATGGCTTAGTGTAGGTTCGCTGCTGGGAGGTGAATTTCTCCCTAGAAGATGTAGGGCTGAAGTGAGGAGAAGATGATGGAGAATTTTCACTGCTACTTAGGTATTGTGTGCAACATTTTCACATTTTAAAACAGTACACTAATAAGACTAGCTCTTGTGGGTTTTTTTGTTTTGTTTTGTGTCTTTCCATTGAATTTTAGCACCAGTATCTCCAGACAGTGGTTACTCATCAGCTCATGCAGAAGCCACCTACGAAGAAGACTGGGAGGTCTTTGATCCGTAAGTGTTAATGATTTTACTGAAATACTACTTTTATAATTTTGGGGCTTTGGATAAAAAAAACCTTGTATTTGAGCAAATACTTTGTCATGTTTAGCACTTTCTTGCTATGACGAGTTCTATTTGAAATTATAAGATGTATATTGTGGCGGTTCATGATAGGAATGTAATAATGTAGACGTTTAACCAATTATCTGATAAGCAAAAGCGTATAGGTTAATGCTGTAGACTACATACATTTCCCTCCTTCTGCCACCCTGCACCCTTCTGCCACCCTGCACTGCTGCCTCTGTATGAGAGGCAGGAGCATAGGGTGACAGGCAGCCAGTCCTTGAAGGCAGCTGGTTTTTCAACTGACTTTCCTCGCAGACCAGCTCCCACCTGTCACTTCACACAGAGTGGCAGAGGGAATCCTTAAGAGTGGGGCTGGAGTGCATTGGTTGCTAGCCCTGCCCCCAGGGACTATAAAATAGTCGACTAACCAATAAGAATTCATGACCATTGGGATTGGTCCTGCCTTGGGCAGGGGGCTGGACTTGATGGCCTTCTAAGGTCTCTTCCGGCTCTATGATTCTAGGTTACTCAACTATTCAATTAATCGATATTTAACATCCATAGTTCATGGCTTATATTCAGTTTAAATTTTTTATTTCTTACTCTTAATTACTTTCAATTACAGTATTTGACTTATTCCACTGTCAGAGTAATGTAACTGTATATATTCAACAAATTATCTTTCCTTTTTAGATATTATTTCATCAAACATGTTCCACCACTAACTGAAGAACAACTTAATAGGAAGCCAGCTCTTCCACTGAAAACAAGAAGCACACCAGAGTTCTCTTTAGTTTTAGACTTGGTAAGTATGTATATAGACATAAGGTAGTTGTGGGAGAAGAATTAATTTATGATCCACTTATTTTGCATGTTGGACACCCTGGGAACATGATGTCCCCATTATAAAAAAGAGACCTCATTAAATGTACTTGTTGATAGACAATAAAGTATTAAAATGTTTTTAAAAATTTAAATTAAAAATACACTGAATGCAAAGGAATAATTTGAGAAATGGTCATTGAATAACAAGAATGGAAAATTCATGGCATTTGTTGTGTGATTCAACATTTTTTTCCCTAAACATTTCAATTTTTTAAATCTTCATGAACCAAAGTTAGCTGACCCTCCATGGGACCTTCCCATAACAGTAGTAGAGAAAATCAATTATAGGATAAAATTCAGCATCACCTGTACTTGAGCAAATACTTATAAAAGATCAGGTCTCTGAGGTTATGTCCACACTATAGCCTTTTTTGCAAAAACATCTGCAAATGAGGCGAAGTGTGGAATATCGCCATGCCTCATTTGCATAATTAATGAGGCTACATTTTTGCGCAAGAGGCTTTTGCACAAAAAGGAGCCATCTACACAGCTCCTTTTTGCGCAAAAACCCCCTCTTGCGCAAGAGCCGGTTTCCTGGGGAAAAAAAGCGGAAGAATGGCTCTTGCGTAAGTGAGGGTTTTTGCACAAAAAGGAGCTGTGTAGATGGCTCCTTTTTACGCAAAAGCCTCTTGCGCAATAATGGAGCCTCATTAATTATGCAAATGAGGCACAGCGATATTCCATGCTTTGCCTCATTTGCATATGTTTTTGTACAAGAGGGGGCAGTTTAGACATAGCCCAAGTGAGATTCCCTTTTAAGTCCGAGGAATCTTTTCTCAGAAAAGAGTGTGCTTCTTTTTAGAATGATTTGTTTTCATTCTCTGTTGATCCATTTTATTGTATTTAAGCTATTGCTACTGGATAAGTCACTGGCTATTTATAGTTGTCATTTAATGAGCAAAGAAGTCTATTTTTTAAATGAAATGGGAAACAATAACTCTAGAAAGACTCATGGGATAACTAAAGTTAAGATGGACGTTATAAGCTCTGTTTTATCATGTGCTATGTAACCTATTCTACACAGGTCATATGCATTGGACACCCATTTTAGACTGATAGGAGTAAGCTTGTATTTAATAAGAGGAATTTATTGGGCCTGTAAAACCAAAATGTCTTTCTCTTGGGACTCTGTGTTGGTGCCAGAGTTACAAATGAAATTCTCACGGAATTGCAACATTAATGAATTGTATAATTCACTAATGGCTGTCTTTCAAGCCTTGGCAGTGTTACATGGAAAGCTAAATTGACCAGACTGAATTATAGAGTATGTTTTCCTTGCAAAAGAACATAAAGAGTCTTCTTTTCAACAATTCTGTCACAATAGATTCTTAATTTAGTATGATGTTTATGTTTTTATTTTTTCTAGGATGAAACATTAGTGCATTGTAGTCTAAACGAGTTAGAAGATGCTGCACTCACTTTTCCAGTGCTTTTCCAAGATGTCATTTACCAGGTAATTAGAACTATATATGAAACATTTAGCTTTTTGTTTAATAGATAAAGTTATTATTCTTATGTTGTCTGGTCAGGAGAGAGTTAAACGTTGACTGGCATCTAAACAGCCGTTTGAGTTATATGCTGCATATTTGAAATTCTGGGGCAGGTGGTCATGTATTAGAAGTATTGTGGAGTACTTTTTATTACTATAACACGGTAATGATGATTACTAGCAATGATGTCAACAATGATTAGTAAGAAAATGTAAATATTCTTTTTAGCAGCTGTATTGTATAGCAGCCTTTCTCCTTTTCAGCAGGTGGAGACAGGAACATTGAAAGTTCAGGCAGTATCATTCCCCCTGTAATAACTTGCCACAAACGTAACTTTCTTCCCTAAATGGGGAAACCAATCCATGTTGGTTGATCATTTTTTACTGTGAAAAAGGCTAATCTTCAAAACCTCAAGTTAACTAGCTTCTATCTAGCATACCTAGTCTTGCGTATCTTTTGTCAGTAACATTTTTACCTCTTCCACTCCAGCTAGATTCTAGGTGGTGATTACAATTACTTTTGATTGTCTTGTGGAACCTGCTAGTTGTTTTTCCTGCTTCAGGCAGTATGATTAGCTTTATATGTTTTACATTGACATACTATAGAGGAACAGGCATGGGAAAAAGGAGATCTGTTCCAGCAACTGCCAAAGATGCTGCACTGACCCAGGCTGTTGTTCTCAGGTCCTTTTGTGTGATGTACCTGGGAGTAGCAACAGCTTCCCCTCCATGTAGTTCGCACGATATTGGACCCCTCTGTAGTATCTTTGGAGAATGAGCCAGTCATCAGGCACCTTAAAAGGACACTTGTCCAGGTATTTTTCCTAATTTTAAAAATGTTTTTCTTCGTTGTTGCATATAAAACCCCTTGGAATTTTGAAACTAAAATAATTTTTAATGGGTTTCTTTAACTTGTCTCCTATTTGGTGACTGCCATTCTCAGTTTCCTCCTGGATGAGCTGGGAAGGAAGCTTCAAATTAATTCTTTGGGGGCAAATAAATTAAGCCTTTTTTTCCTCCCCTTTCTGAGGCTTTCAATATAATTTGAGTATTTCTGGCTATAACTATGCTCCTTTGGTGATGGTGTGTTTTACTAAGTGTAGCTGAGAGCCGGCTTAGGGTCTGATCAAAGGCATATTTAAGTAAATGGTGGAAAGGTTTCTATATCTGTATTAACATCATTGTACGTAAGCGTGCTCCTCTTTTTATCTAATCCGATGATGATGTGGCTTCATCTATTGTCCCGAGTTTAGAATTGTAGAGGAGCACTAGCGTCACAAGGTAGGCTTGGGAAGGGCAGCCTGTGCCTATATCACCTATGTTGTAGGATTCCTGGCCACCTATTTATTTTACTGCAGTGGCTGTAAACCAGACCTGACAACCCAGACAACATTAATCTCTTGCTACTTGAGGGACAATAAGCAGGAGACTAAAAAGTAAAAAATGTAGTTATAATCTTAAAATAATGAACTGAGGCTGAGGGTAAAAAGAGAAATTTCCCATTCAGAAACAAACACTGAACAAACACTTGTTAACATTGCATACATTCTTAGCTTTGTATTGTAGACATTAGCCAGCTATTTCATCTGGTTTTGAAAAGCGATTATTTCAGTTATCTATTTGGTCATCTCCTCTGCAATAGGCCATCTGAATTTCAGATCTCCAAACTCGCCCATAGCGTGTCATTTAAGCTTTCACTGGTGTTGTCTCCTCCTGCTGGCAAGGAGGAAGTAAATGTCTGAGCAAAAGTTGAAGACAAATTATTAGGTAAGAAAATATTGTTATGTGTTTATAAACTACAGTACGTTGTAGTTCATTGAAAACAAAACCTGACATGGAAGACCAGTTTATGAAAATATTTTCTATTAGTCTCTGAACAACTAATAACTTCAGTTAGACTATTGAAGAAAAACTATGAAATTAATTATAAAAAACATGCTTAAATCTTGTTTTTAAGAGAGAGTAAAACTTAGTTCAGTACTTCTTTTCCTACACGGTTTCTCCATTATCTCATACCCAGTTGCACTAATAATTATGCAGAAGGAGATCTGATTTCTCTAACTAATTGAAAGCCAGGAAATGATACTTTTTCAGTAGTGGGAGGGTGGATGATCAAGCAGCTTATTTGAAGTATATTCCAAAACTGGCTATCAACAATGCTGCAGAAATGATAACCAATTTATATTGAATATCACAGTACATCTGTCTCTGGGAAACAAGAGTTAATGTTTAATTTTTTAGCAATATTGTATGAATTTATTTTATAATGTATTAGCACTTTGTGTCAGACTCTCCCTTTTGTTACTTGGTTAAGAGGTTTCTGCTGTAGCACCACCAATCTTAGTCAGTAGGTCATTTTGTTCCCTCCAGCATTCAGAGAATACCTTCCATCTACAAGCAGGCCTTACCCAGCCTAGAGATTTCTGTTCACTTAGTTCTTGGATTTAGCAATCTCTCTGATCTTCCTGTTTCAGCTACCTAAGCCAATAGTATCTGATCAAAAGACATTTCACATATTCTACCTCATTGTAGCCAAACATAACTGGGTTATTCAACTCATTACTCTGATAGGATGTGGCAGGGGGTATCTGAGAGTTTTCATTCCTCTTCTGGTCACTTGCTACCACACTGGCTTCTCTAAAAGAGCAACAAGCATCCCATGTATCATTTGTGATCTTTAATCTATGATAGGCACTAGGGATGTTAGAGTATAACCATTTAACCGATGCTTATCGGTTAATGGTGTGGGTTACACTCAACCGGGCAGTGAAGCCTCCTCCCTGGGAATCAGGTCTGCTATTTAAGCTTTATACTAAAGAGCCCACAGTGTGTAATTGCTAAGATTTTCAGTGGTTACATGGTTACCTGCTAAACTGACTTTTAACGTCCCTAGTAAGCACCCACAAAGAAAGCTACTATCATATTGGGAGCTCTTACCCTTGTGTGATAGACTGGGCCAGGTCTGGGGATCGCTGAGGGCGTCCAGTCAGAGTGAGTTGCCCAAAACCAGGGCTGCTTACAGCCCCAGCCTGGAGACCTTTCCCAAAACAGGTCACAAACCAGTCGCGCAGAACATAAGAATGGCCGTACTGGGTCGGACCAAAGATCCATCTAGCCCAGTAGCCTGTCTGCTGACAGTGGCCAGCACCAGGTGACCTGGAGCAGGTGGACTGAAGACAATGATCAAGTGATTTGTCTCCTGCCATCCATCTCCAGCCTTTGACAAACAGAGGCCAGGGGCACCATTCCTACCCCCTGGCTGCTAAGAGCCTTTTATGGACCTAACCTCCATGAATTTATCTAGCTTCTCTTTAAACTCTATTGTAGTCCTAGCCTTCACAGCCTCCTCTGGCAAGGAGTTCCACAGGTTGACTGTGTGCTGTGTGAAGAAGAACTTTCGCTTATTAGTTTTAAACCAGCAACCCATTAATTTCATTTGGTGTCCTCTAGTCCTTATATTATGGGAACTAATAAATAACTTTTCTTTATTCACCCTCTCCACACCACTCATGATTTTATATACAGTCGCTTCCCAAGTTACGAACAAGTTACGGACCAATGCTTGGTCCATAACTCGAAAAGTTCGTAACTCGGATCCCATAGAGTTACATGGCAACTGCTCTGTTCGTAAGCGCGGATCGCCGGTCGTAACTCAGATCCGCATTTACGGCTGCTTTGGTCATAAGTGCGGATGGTCGTAAGTGGAGGTGGTCATAACTCGGGGAGCGGCTGTACCTCTATCATATCCCCCCTCAGTTCCCTCTCAGTCTCCTCTTTTCCTGCCAATCCGCCAGCAGGAAGCCTCACGATCAAAGCCCCTCAGACACCCCAGCTCTCTCTCTGCCACAATCAGCCCCGGGCCTACCACACAGGTGAGGGGTTATAGGATCCAATCTTACCTACCCCGAATGGATCCTCCTGGTCCCAAAGAACCAGCCAGAGATTCCTGGTCAGTTTACAATTTGGATCTTACCCACAAGATCACGCTGGGCCAATCCTTTAGAATCTAAAATCTAAAGATTATTAATGAAAGAAAGAATAGGTTGAGAGTAAGGTTGTTAAGGAAAATACATTACATGCACCAATCACTAAGTTCTTGATGCAGGCTCTCAACAGAGAGGCTATAAACTTCTATCTTAAAAGTCTCTGGTGTACATCCTATGTCAGGATGGGCTAACAATCCTTCCTGGCTCTCTGTCCCTCGCAAGGCTGCATCTGGGATCAATAGCAGAATTGAAGACAAGATGGAGTCCACCTCATGGCACTTTATATCCATTCCCGGTGTCTCCCAAGCTGGAGTGGGTCATATGGCCAAGTGACCTATCCTTGTGTTCCATGCCAGCAGCCATTAGATACTGATTGGTTTGCAGGTTTCCAGATGCATTCCTCAGGTGTGTATTGGGCACCTTGAGAGCCATTGTCCTTGAAGCAGTGATAATTAGCATAGTCGTCAACTGAACAATCCTTCTTTACAACAGGCAGTGCAGGCCAATTTTAGCACAGAATCCATATTCATAACTCCACATACAAACATCACACAAGTATATGAGTAGCACACATAGAATCAGCAGAACACAAGCTTTCATTTGACACCTCACATGACTCCCTTTCTACAGACTTTGGGGCAAACACCCTCCCCGTGGGTGCAGCAGTGATCTGACTGCTCCCCTTAAAATCCAAAAACGTGACACCTTGATCTAATTGGACTTTTAGAACTATGTTTTTCTCACCTGGAGAGCCACAGTCAACTTAAGAACCTGCTGTTTGTTTATATGGTCTTTGGTCTCTTACAGTTGAGTAAGATGAGTCTAGTGGCAAATCCAGAGCTACTAAACTTCACTGACCTATAACACCTCAGTATTCCTTTAAGGACAGAGGAAGAAGATCCCTAGAGCATTGCAGCGCAATGAATATCTAATTTAATAGGAAATTCACAGATGTGTTACATGCTTCTTTTAATAAAATAGCATTTTACTGCTTATTTCTATTAAAATACAGATCAAGCTGTATATTTAGCTAGATTGCTGCTGCTTATCTATATTAAAAAGTATCCAGGATTATCATTCCATGTGTCATTTGGAAGCCTGCAGTGTCTGAGTAAGTGTGAAGCAAGGGAATAGCTACAAACATGTCTGAGAGTTCTTTTTGTTCAGAATATCACCAAGTTCAGTCATTACTGGGATTTGCTGTCTGTTACCATCCAGTTTTAAAGTTCTCAGCCATTTGACTTAATGAATTATGTGAAAGCCCAATCTATGACAGGAGTCTCAGACCGTTGTGATATCAGAGGTAACTGTGCCAATCACCACCCTTTAATGAAATGCACTGGTTTCATTGGCTGTCTGAGGGAGAGTGTACAGATGGTGGATTACTTGACTCAGTTGTCACATCCATGCAGCAGCACGGGCTTTCAGCTCTTGATATTCACCATCATCTGGTAACTGGGTAACCAAACAGGTATTTCTGAGGGACATAAAAGAACAAGGGAAGAATAAGTAATTAGCTCAGCCGGCATGGTAAAGTCTTAAAGATTGTCAAGTTAATTATGTGATTTTTATTAACAACTGTATCAAAGGGTTTATTATATTACAGAGTATTTTATCTTCCTCTTCTTTATAATAATTCCATTGAAATTTAACTAAAATTGGTTTTTCTTACTAGTTTCCACCCCTCTTCTGGACAAACATTTTATTGTTTTTGAACTGCTGGCATTGCTCTTTTTAAAAGATAGTAATAATATTGGAAAAATTGTGGGGATGGGGTTGTGCATATGTTCCAAGATGGAGGTGGGATATACACAGTTACATGGATTAGCTATAGCAACAAACTACATGGCTGAAATTTTATCCTGTGATCATTAATGCCTCTATTTCTTGAAGAGAATTTAAAGTTTTACAAAACAAAATAAAAACAATGAATTATTTAAAGAAGATTAACTATCTAATGTAACCAGATCGTGTTTAATTTTTCCATTTTCTCTTGCCAATTATTGGATATCATTAATAAGCTATTTTAAAATATCTGTTTACTTTTCTCATGATTACTAGTTTTGAAGTTTGTGATTGATCATTTTTGTCTTTAAAATATAGAATACTCATTCTGAGTCACTTAAAAGCCCACTTTCTTGAGTTTGATAGCTCATCATTTGATTTAATTTTTTAGAAGAATTTGTTTCATGCTATATAGCAAATGAAATATATGCTGTTTTTTCGGAGTTATCCATTTGATGATATTTTCAAACACTTATAATTACTAATAATTTTGGTTTTCTCAACAAAACTAGATTGGCTAATAGTGTAAAGTCTGACATTTGGCTTAACAAATTTTAGTGTACGTTTTCAAAAATTCTCTGGTCTGTGGTTGGTGCTTTTAAATCATGGTTCAAGCTGAGGTGGTGCAGGGCACCAGGAACCCTATAAAGAATCCTAATTTCATTAACTGGCGTTCCCTCTCGAGGCCTCCAGGTAGTGCACACTGAAGGGAGAGTTCCACCACTCAACAAATTGCTTGCCTCTTCACCCAATGGGAGTGGAGTCACAGTGTTTAGTCAGCTAGTAACCCTAGTGGGCTAGTCAGGAGCAGAACCTGCATTTCCCTTTGGGATTGTCTCTCCCCCTGCTTCTATACACCAGACACAATCAAGTCCTATCTTTTTTACCTGTTACGATTGTGACTAACTCTACACCTTATTGCTTTGAGATCATGAGGCATTTCTAGGACCCCTTTACCATGAAGCCATACTTTTCTTGTGCAAGTAACAGACAGTATAGTATAGTTCTAATATACTTATACATTTTCATTTTTGTTTTGCCACTGACTTTCTGTGTGAGCTGGGGCAATTGAGGAAATTTCTTTGCCTAAGCTATGGAAAATAATGGAAAAATTAACATTAATCAAAACTATTTATTTCAAAAAATTATATGATGCACAAGAGTTGGGGGTGGGGCAAGGCAAGACACTATGTGTGCATGCACATGAAAGGGAAAGTAGGCAGTGAAGGAGGGTGGGAGGAATTTGATGTGTGAGAATGCAGGACAATGAAGCAACACAGATGTGTTTGTGTTTGTTTTCCAGGGAGTTTGGGAGGCAGAGGAGAGGGAGAAACTTGGTTTGTATGAAAGAAAATGTATAAGAAAGTAGGGAGGAAGGGGACATTTGGGGTGTGTGCTCAGGGACCAAAGAAAAGGCGGATTTGTAGGATGGGGAAACTGAGCTGTATCTTCGAGTTGCTCTGCTATGCTCTGGTAAAACAAAGTGGCTATAAATGCAGTTTAACTGGCTAGTTAGTATGTTTTGGCTGCTGAGTGGCATAAAGGAACCACAACACTGGCCAAAAAAGTTAAAGTAAAAAAAAATTAAGGTTGATCCTTCATATCTTCAAACAATTGGAAATAATACATAAGAGGGGTTATGAAGATAGCGATATATAAAATCATGAGTGATGTGAAGAAAGTGAATAAGGAAAAGTTATTTACTTGTTCCCATAATATAAGAAGTAGGGGCCAACAAATGAAATTAATGGTCAGCAGGTTTAAAACAAATAAAAGAAAGTTCTTCTTCACACAGCGCACAGTCAGCCTGTGGAACTCCTTGCCTGAGGAGGTTGTGAAGGCTAGGACTATATCAGTGTTTAAAAGAGAACTAGATAAATTCATGGAAGTTAAGTCCATTAATGGCGATTAGCCAGGATGGATAAGGAATGGTGTCCCTAGTCTCTGTTTGTCACAGGGTGGAGATGGATGGCAGGAGAGAGATTGCTTGATCTTTACCTGTTCGGTTCACTTCCTCTGGGGCACCTGGCATTGACCACTGTCAGCAGACAGGATACTGGGCTGGATGGACCTTTGGTCTGACCTAGTATGGCTGTTCTTAATCTCTTTGGGTTATGAAATTTTAAATTAAAAACAAAGAAAATTATAGAGAAAAATATGTTAATATAGAGGTAAGGTTGAGTATAAGTATGAGTCTTTTAGGGTAAAATACATTATAGGGGTGTTGCAGTTACCTGGAATTCAACATTATAAGCCCAGAAAATTCAGAGAAGGCGTTAAATTTAAAAGAAATCCAAACAAATGAAGGCACTGAAATACAGTCAAGGTTTCTAGACAGCCTTAACTTTTCCGGTAGTGACACTATAGCAGGGCCGAGGGTGTGTTAAAATCCAATGCATGTTTAAAAATCAGTTTAATCTAATCCACATGGGTGGTTGGACATTAGGTAAAACTTCCTAAGTGTCAGGGTGGTTAAACACTGGAATAAATTGCCTAGGGAGGTGGTGGAATCTCCATCCCTGGAAATATTTAAGAGCAAGTTGGACAGACACCTGACAGGGATGATCTAGACCAGTGTTTCCCAATTTTATTTGGCCATAGAACCCCTTTAAACTTGAAAGAATTTTGCGGAACCCGTAATAACAGTCTAATATATGGAGCTGAAAAAGTAGACCACAAATAAGTAAGGATAATAATAAACAAATGCTAAACAAGGTCATGAAACCAACATTTAGTTTAATTGCACATATTTAAAAACAAAAATCACATAATATTAATTGTTTTTTAAACCATAAATTATCATTGTAATGGAACCGTTAGTTTCACTTCACGGAACCCTGGGGTTCCACAGAACACCATTTGGGAAACATTGATCTAGCTGGTCCTGCCGTGAGGGCAGGGGACTGGACTTGATGATCTCTCGAGGTCCCTTCCAGTTCTAGTGTTCTATGATTCTATGATACGTAGGGGGTAATGAGGGGCCATGTGCCCACCCCCTATGCAGAGGAGGGGTATAGGGTCACATCACATTGTGCTCTGAGGCAACCTCTGGTCACACTTCCTGGGAAAGAGAGAGGACACAAAGTGCTGCTTGAGACAGAACTCCCAAGGGCACAATTTATGGGGGCCAAGGAGATCTGAAGCCCCTCCAGATGTTTGAACCCCTGGATTTCACACTTGAGGTCTGCTTGAAGTACGTGCCCTAGCTCTAAGGTATGTCTACACTGCCAAGTTTGGTTGACGAAACTTATGTTGACACCCAAACACCATCAAAACAAAAATTGCTAGTAGATGTTCACTCTTGCCCCCTCTGTTGACAGATCATGTCCATGCTGGGCGTATCATCATCAGCAGTGTGAACACAGCATTGTGGATATGTATCATTGGTCACTGAACATCTTGGGATTTCCTTCAAGTGCTTGGGAGCAGCATCATGAGTTGCTCTGTGAACTCTCTGTGCTTAGGAATGTCAAAACAGCACAGCGGCAACAGTCTGCCTGCTACTGTGTTTCTAGAACAGGAGCTGTCCACGGACTTGTTCTTTGTTCCTCAAAAGGCACAGCTCACTCAGCTCTCAGATACTTTCCAGAGTTTTGAAGGGAGAGAGGCTCATGTCTGCAGAGCAGCAGAAATCAAAACACTGAGCAGAGCCATCAGGGCAGGCATTGTGGGATACTGGCGGAAGCCAATTTTGTTGAAAAACGGTGTTTACACTGGCTCTTTCTTGACAATAAAGGGAGGGGGGAAAATGAAGTCTCTTGTAGAGGTGGAAGTCTTTTGTTGCCAAAAGTGGGCATTTTTCCTGATAAAAGTCGCATTATAATGTGTACACCCTCACTGATTTGTCACCAAAGGGCAGTTTTTGGCGACAAAATTTGATAGTGTAGACATGCCCAGTAGGCATCTGTTAACTGCAACAGAGATTGGGCTGCTCCCAGCTTTGCCTTGAGGGCAAGGAGTTTGTTTATAAACTGAGGGAGGCAGAATGATTAACATAACAAAAGGCTTGTCATTCACTAATTGAAGGATCATTAGATTATCATGAATAAACAGTGGAATGCTCCAGGGATCTGCATTTGAACCAGTTTGATTCAGCTTACTCATAAATGATCCTGGAAAAGAGGTAAACAGTGATATGGCAAAATACTCAAAATAGAACAAATAGTCGGTAGCACTTTAAAGACTAACAAAACATGTAGGCTACGTCTACACTACAGATTTTCTCAACAAAAAAGATGCTAATGAAGGACTCATTTGAATATTTTCTGCTAGTCTGTTTTTTTGCTAAAGTTTTTGCACAAAAACAAGCAGTGTGGACGTTTCCTTTTTGCACAAAAACCCCTTTTACCGCAAGATTCTTAAGCCTCAAAAAAGGAGATTTACCGATCTTGCAGAGAAAGGGGTTTTTGCACAAAAAGAAAATGTTCTCACTGCTTGTTTTTGCGCAAAAACCTTAGCGAAAAAACGGATCGGCAGAAAATATGCAAATGAGATGGCAACTTGTGCAAATGAGCATACTTTTAGGCAAGAAACCTCGTAGTGTAGACATAGACGTAGATGGTATCATGAGCTTTTGTGGGCAGAACCCACTTCTTCAGATGATTGGAGTGTTGGATGTCCAGAACCAAAAATAAATAAGGGAAGGGGGGAGGGGTGGAAGAAGGAAAAAAATTGGAGGGGAGTGGGGAGAGGCAGTGGATAGATAAATTTCAAAGGGAAAGCCGAGCCAGTATATAATAGGAAAAACTGAAAATCAACAAATAGTCTATTAGCACCTGAAGACTAGATAGTTAAGAGGCAGATAAGAACCATTAGTTTGCAATGTAAGGAAGAGTATTAACACTAGATTCTACACAGACATAAAGAACCATTGGCACCTTCATTGTTTGGTGGTTGATAATGTCCCAGCCATCCGATACCGCGATTTAGACTATTAGTATGAGAATTAAACTTGTGAATGAAGTGGAGTTCCAAACCTTCTCTGTGTATTTGGCTTGTGGAATTGGTCTGTACCAAAACAGCAATTTGGAGATCCCCTTATGAGTGTCCAGGGAGCTTAAAGTGTTCATCAGTGGGTTTCTGTACGTTCCCTTCTGAGATACCAGATTTGTGTCCATTGATTCTTTCCAGTAGGGAATGTTCAGTGTGCCCAATATATATATTGCAGTGGGGTATTGCTGGCATTTGATGGCACAGACCACAATACTGGATGTACAGTTAAATGAGCCTCTGATTTGGTGGTGGTTGTGGTTGGGTCCAGTGATGAATTTGCTTGTATAGATATGTGGGCAGAGTTGGCACTGGGGCTGATTGCAGGGCTGGGTACCTGGATGTTTATGATGTAGTTGTGTAGCATGGTTACTGGAAAGAATTTGTTTCAGGTTGGGGAAGTTGTCTGTGAGCGAGAATAGGCCTTTTCCCCAAAGTCTCTGAGAGTGAGGGATCATTTTCCAAGAAAAGTTGTAAATTGTAGATAATGCGTTGCGAGGGGTTTAAGTTGTGGACTGTAGGTAGTGACAAGTTGAATTCTGTTGTTTTCTCTTTTGGGTGTGTCTTGAAGTACCATAAATTAGCGAATATAACACGTGTCCAAGTATAACACTCACTCGTGTATTACCCTCAGTTTTTCCTTTATTTGTAAAAAATATATTAGAATACCCGTAGATGTACATAATCCGCAGACTTCTGCCGCCTTCATACAAGAATCTGGTGGTCTTTGATGTGGTTGCCACTTGCCAGCTATAAAGTTTGAAGATTACGATGTCATGCAGCCCGATAATACTGGGTCTTGTTATACCGCTAAGGCCACTGAGCTATAAAAATCAATTAGCAGTACTCTATTACCAGTATACAAGACCTACACCAACCACAATGTTTTAAAACTTTTTCAGTTTATAACAAATGTTGTCCAAGAAAATATTTTAAAGATGCCTAAGCGCAAATCATATACAGCTGATTTTAAACTGTTGTTACATATGCAAAAGAAAATGGTAATAGAGCAGCAGGCAGAAAATTTTCCATTATTGAAAAGTCTGTTCGTGAGTGGAGAAAAGAAGCGGAGATTGAGAAATTAAATCCTCACAAAAGAGTGCGCCGAGGAAAGAAAGCCAAGTGACCAAATTTAGAAGAAAACCTGGCAAAGTAAACACAACAACATTGCCGCTCTTATTAAATCAACGATGCTGATTTTCTGATGTTGATCTTGTCGTCTTGTAATATGAGTAAAAACCACATAGCATAAGACGCAGACATAAATACCCCCGGAGGGGGGAGGGGGCGTGGTAGGTAAAAACATGGACAACCCTCGGGCTATATTTGCTAATTTATGGTAGTTCATGTCTGGATACTTTTTTGGCCCTGTCCTTCTGTTTTTTCACTTCTCCAGCTGGGTATTTCAGTTTTAGGAATGCTCTATATAGATCCCATAGGTGTTTGTCTCTGTCTGTGGGATTGGAGCAAATTCGGTTGTATCTTAGGGGCTTGTCTGTATACAATAGATTGAGAAATGTATCTGGGATGGAAGCTGGAGGCATGAAGGTAAGTGTAGTGGTCAATAGGTTTCCGATATAGAGTGGTGGAAATGTGTCCATTATATAATTGTACTGTGGTATCAAGGAAGTGAATTTCTCATGTGGACTGATTCGGGGTGAGGGTGATGGTGGGGTGGAAGTTGTTGAAATCCTTGTGAAATAGTTAAGTCCAAAGCTGACTGAAAAGAGTTACAAAGAGATCTCACAAACTTTGATGATTGAGCAACACAAGGACAAATGGAACTCAGTACTGATCATGCAAAATAAAGCACAGCGGAAAATATAATCCCCACTATACATACAAAATTGATGGTTTGCTACACAAAAAAGAGATCTTAGAATCATTGTGGATAGTTCCCTGAAAACATGTGCTCAATGTGCAGTGGCAATCTACAAAGTTACCAGCATATTGAGAATCACTAGGAAAGGAATAGATAATACGAGAGAAAATATCATATTGTCTCTCTTTAAAGTTATGGTATGCCCATATCTTGAGTATTGTGTATAGATCTGGTCTCCCCATCTAAAAAGATATTTGTTGGATTTGGAAAAGGCACCATAAAGGGCAACACAACAAATGATTTAGGGGTAAGGAATAGCATCCATATGAGAGAAGATTCACAAAACTAGGAATTTTCATCTTGGAAAAGAAATCACAAAAATGGAGGGGGAGGGGTGTACATTTGAGGTTTAAAAAAATAATGAATGACGTGGAAAAATGGAATAGAGAATGTTATTTCCTCCTTCACAAACATAATACAAGGCACTCACCCAATGCAATTTATAGAAGAAATTATTTCTTCACGATCAGTCTGTAGAATTCTTTGCTGGGAATGGTGGAAAGGCCCAAACTGTAACAGGGGTTAGGCTGTAGGAGGGAGAGTGTGCACTCCTCCTGCCAGCGCTGGCCTTCTGGCCTTGTTAGTCCTGGGCCACCTCGTCTGGGGGAAGAGGTGGGGTGGGACGGGCAGAACAAGGTTGAGGAAGGGGTGAAGCAAGAGTGGGAAGAGGCAGGACTTGGGGTGGAGGGAGATTGTTCCAGCCCTTCCCCAGGCTGGGGGGGGGCACATAGGGGTGCCTCCCCTAACTCCCCCCCTCACCAGTCGTCTCTGCTAATCTGAGACCACAAACACTAGAATGCTGTAATCCTATAGGCAACTGTTGATCTACTGGATCGTGATGTCTGTATAAAAGGTCTATTCAGGTGCCTGATGAATTTTCTTATGCCTGACAAGTCCAATTTGGGATTGACACAGCTTGTTACAGGTTTCACAGATCTATGTGTTATTTGAATTGGAGCCCAAGATTACTGTCTCTTACTTGCACAATAAAGTATGGCCTCTTCTTTCTTGGATTTGCTTTCATCCTCTGGATTGAAGCCATTTCACGTTGAGCTGCACTTAGTGTGGGATGTTCCCTTCAGATGGATGGGTTTCTGTGCATGCCTCCTGAAAATTTTTGCATTGGTGTTCAATGACATCTAATTTTTACCCATGTTGTGATAATGCTATAAAGGGCAACCCCGCTTCCTAGAGTTATCTTGAATCTCAGTATACAAAAAGTTCTTAGGGATATGGTCTCCCATTCTCCTGATACAACTGAGCTACTGCAACCTCCTCTTCTTGATACAGGTTGAACCTCTGTGGTCCGGGACACTCTGGTCTGGCAGATAATGCTGGACCGGAGAGCCCCAGTGGCAGAGGTTGCTGGTGGCTGAGAGTGGAGCTGACCAGAGGGGCAAGCTGGGCAGCGGAGCCTATGGGACCACTAGAGCTTGCAAGGCAGCAAAGTCTGCTGCCAGCAGGGCAGCAAAGCCAGGGGGGCTGCCAGAGCTCATGGGGCAGCAAAGCTGGTAGGGCAACGGGAGCTCACAGGGATGTAGAGCCTGCAAAGCTGCCGCAGCTGGGAAGCCAGGGGCAGTGGTGCCAGGTGGTTTGGGAGAGGAGCCCACTGGGTGCCATTGTCCAGGACGAGCGAGTCATGTCCTGAGGGTGCTGGACCCGGGAGGTCCAACCTGTGGTAGTTTCTAAGTGTCCCTGTCTGGTGCGCTCTAGCACCTCTGTGTTTGGTGGTTTGTCTTCCCACTCTATTTTCAGGACCTTTTCCAGGCATTTCATGTGGAAGCTGGTTCAGTCTTCTAATGTAGCAGATGTAGTTCTGAACCAGTAAGCACGGATGACAGCACACAAGTCTCGTAGGTTTGCATCTTCACCTTAGGCGATAGGTTGCTGTTGTTCTGAGCAAGGCCTGGGGCTTGTGGGCTAGGCAGTCATTTTCTATTTTGTAGTTGTGCAACTGGGTATTCCTTCCCAACTGCAGTGCGTTGCATTTGTCCTGGTTTATTAAGATCATTTTGAATTCTAAAAACACTTGCAACTCCTCTCAGATTTGTAAATTCTTCTGTAAATTTAGAACATAAGAACATAGGAATGGCCATACTGGGTCATAACAAAGGTCCATCTAGCCTAGCAGCCAGTGCCAGGTGCCCCAGAGGGAATGAATAGAACAGGTAATTATCAAGTAATCCACTCTGTTGCCCATTCCCAGCTTCTGACAGAACGTAGAGACACCATCCCTGCCCATCCTGACCAATAGCCATTGATGGACCTAACCTCCATGAATTTATCGAGTGTTTTTTCTTTTTTTGGACCCTGTTAAAGTCCTGGTCTTCACCACATCTTCTGGCAAAGAGTTCTGCAGGTTGTGTGAAGAAATATTTCCTTTTTGTTTTAAACCTGCTACCTGTTAATTTCATTGGATACCCCCCAATTCTTGTGTTATGGGAACAAGTAAATAACTTTTCCTCATTTACTTTCACCACACCATTTTATAGACCTTTATCATATTCCCCTTAGTCATCTCTTTTATCTTCTATATATTTGAGAGTTTGTCTGTGAGCGAGTGAGTCTGTCCGTCCATCTGTTTGTTCAAGAACTCCTTCTAAACAGTAAGAGCTAGAACCACCGAGTTCGGTATGCAACTTCCTTTTCTCATAACTCAAAGCAAGGTAAAGATTTGCTTGTGCCAGGACAATGGGATGTCCCTGTAGTGCAATTGTTTTCCATCACACAGAAAGGCTGCTATCAGGAACAGTTATACTGTGTAATGACCACAGTGGACCACAGTGAGGTTCCCCCATGGCCAGCTTTGGGGAGCCGCCATCTGGGCAACCAAGTCCTTGCCTGGGCAGCACGGCCCCTGCTGCAGCCAGCCCCAGGGAACTGCTGCCCCAGGAAGCACTGCCCCCGCTGTGGCCAGCCCCGGGGGCCTCTCCTGCACCCCCTCCCTCACACCCATTCCCCTGCCCCCAAACCCTGACTGCTGCACTCTCCACACCTTCAGCCCTGAAGGACCCAAGCAATGCCAGGTAAGTCTTCTAGTAAGCTTGTACATCTGCTCTTTATGCCACTATCCAAATAATTGATGAAGATAGAATTGGACTCCAGACAGAATCACATGGGACCCCACTTAATAGGCCCAGCCACCTTGACTCTGAGCCATTGAGTATGGCTTTCCAACCAGTTGTGCACCTATCTTTATAATAGATTCAGCTAATATTTCCCTTGTTAGCCTATAAGAAGATAGTTGAAGTCTCCTTCACCACTGAGTCCTGTGCTTTGGATGGTGATGTTAGCTATTTATTTTAAAAAGCCATAACAACCTCTTCTTTTTGGTTAGATGGTCTGTAGTAGACCTGTGCCATGACATGAATTCAAGTTGTTCTTCAAGTATATGCCTCTTTGTGTGCTCTAACATAGGATGTTCCTGTGCCTTTTTGCACTCACTTGGAGATTTTGGGAAGCAGTGTTCATGAGTCCACACCTGCACACCATGCTCTAGTGCTAAGCTAAATACATGGAGGTGCAAACCTACCGCCACTCCAATTCCTTCTGCATAATTTTGTTCAAGATGCATCTAAGCAATGTCTGCTCTTAGATTTAGTTTCCTTGCTATTGCTTTGTATTTTGTTTTAATCTGTTTTTTTCCAGTGTTAATATTTTAGCACATTTATGCTTTTTTTGGGGGTGGGAAAGTTCCCACGTATGATCCCTTTGGCACGGGGTCTTCACTTTCAGCATTTGCACCTTGTTTCCTTTTCCTCCCTGGGTTATTTCCAAGATCCCAGGCTTTAAAATCTTCAAGACCTGCCAGATGTCTTTCCCCCTCAGTGACAGGCTTTCAAGTATGAGTGCTGCCTTGGAGAGTCCTGCGTCCTAAGTGCAAAGTCTGCATTGGATTCAAAAGCAGATCTTCCTGGCTGAGGGAAGACAGGCTGAAGCACTTCTTGTAGCATGAGACCCCGGGGGCTGAATTCCCTCCCTTCCCAGCCCAGTATACTGGCTACAGTGTACCAGTACCTCCAGTCTTGTCAAGTGAGGACCATGGTTCAGCTTCACAAGTGGAACATTTCAAGAGGAAGAGCCCCCACTCTCTGGAGAAAGTCCAAAAGAAGAGTTTGTTTCCATGTCTCCACCCAGTCTGTCCTCATCCCTTTTCGGGGACTGCTCTCATGAGGTACTGCTCATTGAGCAGGTCAGCTCTCTGCTGGCATTAGAAGTGGTGGGGGACAGTTCTGCTGGAATACTGGGGTCACAGCTTCTGCGCTTGGTAGTTCTGGTACTCAAATCGGAGGGAGAGATGAATTGATCCTCAACTTTGTGGCCTTAACAATTATTAGATATGAGATTCCAAATGATTGCTCTTTTGACTGTCATTCATGCGTTCTCAGAAGGACTGGTTTTCTGCTCTGGGCGGGTATGCTTCTGCTTCCATTTGGCAATTCTGCTGAGCCATAGGAAATACCTTTGCTTTGTAGTGTGAGAGTGCCATTTTCAGTACGTCGGCCTGCCATTCACCTTCTTTTCCACACCCTGTGTTTTCATCAAGTGCATGGTCATGCTTACTGTCACAGGAGAAGGGGAATCCACATCCTCCCATCACTGAGTGACTGGTTGCTGAGGGGAAGATTCAGAGAGAACGGTCTTATGTCAGCACCACATCTGTGCCTCTTTCTAAACACCAGAAAGTTGATGTTGGCACCCACTCAAAAAATCGAGTTCACTGGAGCCTTGTTCAAATTGACAAGAGCAAGAGCATTTTTACCAATTGACCGCTTTCAGGCAGTTCAACATCTCTGCCTCAGTCTGTAATCTCAGGCTGCCACAACAGTCTGGATATGTCTGAGCTTGGTGGGCCACATGTTCACTTGCATGCAGGTGGTTCAGTTTGTAAGGAAGTGCCTCTGCCTCCTTCAAATGTGGCTCAACATGTTCTGTCACCTCAACCTTCATTCACTGGCCAGGCTGGTTCATCTTTCTCCACTGGTCCTAGACTTCTTACAGTGGTGGACATGTCCATAGAATATTTGCCTGGGAATTCTCTTCACTTGGCTCTCACCAACCAAGTCGGTGTTTACAAATACTTCTCTGTTTGGTTGGGGTGCACAGCAGGACTCCTCGACATGCTCGCTCCATATCGAAGCCATCCATAATGCATGCCATGCCTTCTCGGATTGTATCAAACACTCAGTGGTTCATATGCTCACCAGTGTATCAGGTAAACAAAAGGGGGAATCAGTCTTGAGGTCCTTGATTGACTCTAGGCAGAATCTGGCCCAGATCTCACAAGAAAGGGCCCTCCTCCACTGTAACATTCCAGTTGATGACCTCAAACTAATGGCTACTTTGACAATGTGATCATGTTACATGAAAACTCTCTCCTCCAGCTATTTGGGGGTCATCTTCATAGTGCTGACTTCATGGATGACCCAGCCCTGGATCACGCACAGAAAAAAATTAGCAGGCGCTTAGCGTCCAGCTTCACCTTCTTCCCCCAGTGCCTCCTGTCTCCCTTGGTCCTGTCAATCAACTCCTCCCCATCCTTTCCTGTGCCTCTCATCCACTACAGTCAGCTATTTCAGAGTGTGCAGGCGGTATCGGGGGAGGTGTGGTGACATGGCACTGTCAGGAGTGGGGCTTTGAGGAAGGGGTGGAGTTGAGTCAGGGCTTGGGGCAGAGCAGTGGTGGAGGCTTGCAGAAAGGGGGCGGGAGCCAAATGGGGGTTGAGCACCCCCATGGCCCAGTAAGAGGCAATGCCTGTGTCTCCTATTTTCAACCTGCCTGGGAGCTCATTCAATCAGGTGGATGTTGGAGGTGGTTTCAACATGGTATTCCATAAAATTCTATTTCATCCCTCCCAATCCCTCTTCAGGGACCCTTCTCAAAGGGGTCTCCTGAGGTAGAAGGTCCCATCTTTCCTGCTCCTGAGGTGATTGAGCCACTTTCCCTAGAATTGATGGGAAGAGGTTCTGTTCCAGGAACTTCCTGGCCCCCAAGAAGGTAGGTTGGAGACTGACCCTGGATCTCAGGATTCTGAATGCCTTCATTCTTTTGTAGCAGCTCAAGATGCTGTCCCTAATCACAATAATTTCAGCCTTAGTTCCTGGGGCTGATCTGTTGATTTCAGCCTGCAGGATGTGTACTTGTAGCTATGCACTAGTCCCACAAATGCTTCCTGTGATTCATCATTAGCACAGATCACTACCGGAACCATACTCTTTACTTTGGCCTTCAACCAACCCAAGGGTCTTTACAGAAAGTCCTCTCTGCAAGCATAGCTTATGTGCACCAAAGGGGAATAACTGTCTTTCACTGCTTGGACAATTGGCTTCCCAAGGGTTGCTCAGTCTCTAAAGTCTGGTCAAAAACCAAAAGGTCTTTGCCCTTTTTCATTTCCAGGGCCTTTGCTTGAACCAAGACAAATCCACCCTAACACCAGCATAGGGAATAGACTTTATCAGAGCCACTTTAGACTCCTCAACTGTCAGAATCTACTACCTGCAGACAGGTTCACCATGATGGCCAGTCAGATCAGTATACTGTGTCCATCTGCCTTCAGTGTCTAGGAGACATGTCAGCCTGCACATTTATAGTGCCCCATGTACAGCTATACCTCCTTTGTCTTTATACATGGCTCAGGACTGTTTACTTTTTTAACAGACATGGCTTCTCCTAGCAAGTAACTCTGCCTCCAAGACTACTTGACTCTCTCAGCTCATGGAAGCATCCTTGCAAGATTTGCCTGAGTTCCCTTTTCACTCCTGCCTCCATTAGGGTCATCACTATGGACTTCTCTCAGCTAGGCTTGGGCTGCCCACCTCCAGATCTCAACAATCCAGAACTAATGGACACCCCTCCCACCCCACCTCCTCACCATGAGGCAACCCCATATTACTGTAAATGTAGATGTAGCCATAGTTGTCACTGGTGCACTTAATGGAATAGTTCTTAATTCTGATGGGTAGAAAGGTGTGGTGTTAGGTGTCATGGTATCTTTAAATGCTCTGGCCTCAGATCCTAACCATCAAGCCTTTTCTCCTTAATAGAAATATATCATTTCTAAAGGTGCAGTCAGCTTCTTAAGGTCTCAGTTATAAAATTTTCGTGGCTGTAAACTGAGTTATTGGCCAGTACTTCAGATGTGCCTAACACAAAGGAAACCATTTGCAGTTGAGCATTCATAGCTTCCATGCTTGTATTGGTGTAATTTGTGTACAATGGCCAGTTAAGAAGAAGAAACTTCAACTAAATATTTGTCAAAATAAATAATCTGAACACGTATTTCTAATTCAGCCTTTGCTGTTTCATATATCCTTCAAAAATGTAAAATACAGGGATTTTGTATATATCTGTGATCTATGGATGATAAATCTGGGGCATTCAGAGTTAAGTTTAAAATTAAGAAAAATCCATTGATACTTAGGTATGGAATTGCACTTAGGAAACTGAAAAAAAGGAGTAGTTATTTACTTGTTGTCATAATCAGGTGTGCTGACCAGCACCCGGTGACTAATGGGTTAACTAATGTTTCCTGTACTTAGCCAAATATCGGGTGATCAGCCAATAACAATACAGGTAGGAAATATCAAACTAGAAAAAAGGAGTTTTTCTCTTTGTTTGAGATTCAGAGCAGTTTCTTCCAAGTACTGAGGGAGATGGGAGACGCTTCTCTCTCCAAGAACGGACTTCTTGAAATATGTAAGTAGGGAAAAGTTTAGATAGTCTGTCATGATTTGTTGTTTTCCTTGTTTGGGGATTTGGAAATAATGTCTGAGCTGTTAATTGTGTTTTCTTTTGTAATTAAGGCTTTTAGCCCAGAGGCTTTCCCTGAGTATATCAGTTGGTGGCTCTTTCCATCTAGATACTTTACTATGCTTGCAACTGTAGTTTTGTTTTGATAATAAAAGTTTGTTCTTTTTTTTCTAATTAACCGGTATTGGTTGATTATTGTGTCCTTAGGACTCAGTGGCTAGTTACAAGGGCAGAATCCATTGTTGTCCATTGTAGAGTCCATCCCTCTGTTTTTCCCAACTTCAAGCAAAACGGAGGTTGGAGCAGGGGGAGAGTTTTACCTTAGGAGGGAGATATCCCAAGTGATTTCTTCCCTGTTTTTTGTTTGTTCATTTGTTTGTTTTTGGAATTACTTGGGTGGTGGCAGTAAATTCCCCAAAATCTGGGTATTAGGATTTTGGGGGGAAGTTTTTGTACCAGAGCCTGTAGAGGCAAGGTTTTGGAGTGCTCTTGCAGACCCCCAACTCCTGCATTCATCATGCCAGAGTGGGGAACAACCTTGACACCTGTACAGTAACTTGAATTCCTTAAGATATTTTGTCCCCATAGTGCTGCATCATAGGATATGATGTGTGTGCCTGTGCACTCTCAGTAAGAGATTCTAGATAGCAATATGGGTCTGCACTTGCACTCTCCTCCTGCTCCAAACCCTAACTGTCCCCCTGCTCCAACCTCCGTTTTGCTTGAAGTTGGGAAAAATTGAGGGATGGACTCTACAATGGACCCTGCCCTTGTAACTAGCCACTGAGTCCTAAGGACACAACAATCCTTGTGCTCCCGTGCAAGGATATCTAGGGAGGCCTGAATCCACAGCTATTCCAGTTCTTTCTGTTACAAAGCACAAAAGATACTGTTCAGGGTGGAGGAAGGACAGAAGTTTGAGCATTCACAAGACAAAACAGGTTGAAGAAATAAAGTGTACTTACCTGTAATCAGTGTTTTTTGAGATGACCACGCATGTTCATGGGTATTGCGCCACCTTCTGGTAGAACTTGCTTTTGGCAGTATCTGCTTACAAGGCTGTCTCAGTTTATAGACTCACCGTTGGTGCAAGGGGGTGGAGCGTCCTCTCCGGCTCAATTCTTTTCACATAATTACAGGATACTGAGTGAGAGGTGAAAGAGGATAGGAAGAGTGAATATACAGAGCCACTCGAAGGTAAATAGCCTTCATTTCTTCTTTTTCTGGATATGCATATTATGGGAAAATTGATGAGCAGTGCTGAGACTATCTTGGAGATGGGAAAAGAGCCCTAGTTGAATAAAGACTGAAGCACCAACTTGCCAAGCCCACCCAGCGTCTGCTCTGGAAGCTAAATCCGGAGGGTAGTGCTTGGGGAAGGTATGTAGTGCTTAATGCTCAGGCTGCAGCTTTGCAGATCCCAGCAGCTGGCACCTGCCTTAGACAAGCAAAGGAAGTAGCCACAGGTAAAGTGGAATGTGACCCAATTAAAACAGGCACCACATTAGGTATAAGCTGAAAATCTGGTTTAAAAACGACTATGTCGTTATGAAATTAAATAAATAAATGGTGGATCATCCTTGAGTTCATTCTGTTCATTCGCTCTTTTGGCTGATGTAATGGCAAAAATGAAAGCTGTTTTAGGGGATAAATGATGCAAAGAACATTCATCCAAGGGCTCAAATGAAAATGTTATCAACATAATTAAGACCAACTTGAGGTCCCAAGAATGGACAAGGTCTCTGAGAAGAGGATGCACATTCAACAGACCTTTCACAAACTCTGTAACTGAAGCATGATCAAACAGCAATCTGCCATCAACTAGAGTATGGTATGGGGAGATGGCTACCAAGTGAACCTTTAATTGTAAATTAGATACACCTTAATTCTTTAATTACATCATATGTTCCAGAATAAAAGGAACAGAAGCTAAACATGGAGGATCAAGCTTCCTTGCATCCATTCCTGCAATCTAGACTACTTCCAGTAGTAGTAATTTCTAGTGAGCTATTTCCTAGAGTTAAGCAATATGTCCTGCACAAATGAAGACTATAAGTGCAGACTGAGCCAGAAGATCTGATGATGTAGAGAAATATGAAAATTCCACCAGATAGCTGAAGGAGATCTGTAACCAACTGTCAACATGGCCAAACTGAGGCACTGAGTATTATCTCTGTCTATCACCATCAGACCACTTCCCCTGTATCATAGAAAAGGGCCTGGAAAAGACAGATCCCTTTTGATTGCTCTAGAACAAAAAGGCTGACACTTCCTGTTGACTGAAATGGTTAACTTTTCCATAACTGTTGAGATGAATTGCACACGTGCAGGTGCATGTGTGTGTTGAGCATGGTTGCCAAAAGAATTTCTCTCAGTGGTATTCCTTGGGTCCATTCTGGTGTCCCTGGGTGCTGCTCACTTGTCCATAGTGCTGGTATAAAGGCTCTGCTGCCCCTGCCCCCATTCTGTTCCTTCTTCTAGCCAATTTCTGATAAGAGGAGTAAGACTTGGGTTTTGGAATGGACATGTGCAAAACATCTTGAAGAGTAACCCCTTTTCTTCTTCAAGTGCTTGCACTTGTCCAACGCAGTTGAATTGATGATGGGCTGGGAGAACATAGGCATGCTGGCTGGAACACAGTCCAGCCAAATCTGGCATTGTCCCTGGCCTGCTGAGTTATGGTGTAATGAGAAGAAAATGGTGCACTGAGAAATAACTTTCTGCTCTGCAAAAATCCTGAATAGGAACCTGTGCTAGAAACACCACTGAAGATGCTTGTGCCCTTGTGAAGTAAGCAGTTAAGATGGGTGGGGGTAGAACACCTGACAGCTTGTAGCTTATGTGGATACATGATGTGATCCATGATGAGAGTCTCTGAGTTGATATGGGGAGACCTTTCATCCTGTCTGCAACCACTACAAACAACTGGGTGGATTTCCAGAATAACTTGTCATGAACAGATCCATGATTTGTCGACCCCATCTGGAAAGGGCTTCTGGGAGGCATCTCTCTCCTGGGGAGATCTGCAAGCATACTGTTTTTCTCTGCCAGTTGTATTGTTGTGGGGGTAAATGTGGTGGATGCATCAATCCCTGACTTAGTGAATCCGCATAAGAAGCGGTGGAGTGAGCAACCTCATTTGTTGATATAATACATTGTGCATGTATTAATGGACAATAAATTGATAATTTTCCCATGATTAAATTGTTCAAGTGTACTCTCTAGTCCTTGGTTGACACATCTGAAGTCACTGTGCAAGATAGAGCTGGAGGAGTGAACTCTTCACTTTGAACATGTTGTTCCTGTTTTGACCAGCAGTGTAGGCTGCTGTTGTCTGGGACATGATGAGACACAATTGAAGACCATATCAATTTGGACTAGATATAGGGATGTCCAGTGCTGCAAAGGAAATATTGTCAGATGGACAAATGGAGTCTCATAGGTAGTCGCTGCTCTGTGAACCTCCTTGAGACTCAGGAAGAACTTGACCATCAATGTTGTGCAACTTCATATTTTCAGTAGGCATTTGAGAATCCTATCATCTGGCAGAAGAGCTCTCCCTGCTGTTGAGTCCAATATGGGACCTGTAAAGGGGATCCATTGAATAGGACAAAAGACTGGTTTGAAATACTGAGGAAAAACCCTAGACCTGAGAAGAGGTTAATTATGGTAACTGTGGCCTTGTCCACACTTACTGAGAGATTGGTGCTGTGGGGATCGATCACCTGGACCCGCTAAATCAACCACTAATCACTCTCCCATCAACTCCAATACTCTGCCAGATTGAGAATTGTAAGGGACATTGAAGGGAGTTTCTCCTGTTGACCCCCTGCAGTGGAGATGCTGTGGCAATTCAATTTAAGGTACGTTGACTCCAGCTATGCTGTTCATGTAGCTGGAACTGCGTACAGGTGGCCTCCGACTTGTGACGCGATGGGCTCCTGGGGAAGTGTCGCAAGTCGGGGTGTTGTAACTCGAACCCTCATTTACAATAGGCATCATGCGCCGTCCTAAATGCGGGACAAGGATGTAAGTCGGGGTTTTTTGGCCCCTTCCGCGCTTACAAAAATGGTTGTAACTGCAGGGGGTTGCAACTTGGGTGGTCGCAGCTGAGGGGCTTCCTGTACCTTGGTTCAACATTGCCCCCTAGAGTAGACCTAGCCTGTGGCTCAGCGGGTCCTAGCACTCATCTGGCTTCCGTAGCCAATTGTCCAAATATGGATACAAGAAAATATCTGCCTCCTTAGATGTGCTGCTACTTTGGAGAGGCTCTTCATAAATAACCAGACTAATGGAAGCACCTTGTACTGGAGATGATGCCTGGCGACCATGAAACAGAGGTACCTGTTGTTGTGATATGGAAATAAGCATCCTTTAGATTGAGTCGCAAACCAGTCCTTGATCAGTAGCAAAAGAATTAGGAATGCCAGGGTCGTCATATGGAACCGGAATTTCCATATGTACTACATTTCCAGATGTAGTTTAGAGGAGGTGCCAAAGTGTTTCCCTGCTGTCTCTCTCCTGCCATGGCTTTCACTGCTGCATGTAGCCGCACATCGTAATAGGAGGCAGTCTGCTGTGCATTTGTAGCTACGTAATAGCTCATCTAGTCTTAAGTCTAAAAAAGTGTGTTTTCAATACCTGACTGTGCAAAGTGATGTGTAACTGTCTTAGATTCTGGTACTAGCAGGGGAATTGTGGTAAAAGTACACATTTCAGCACTATACTTAGACAGTTGGCATTTCAGTCCAAACATCTTGGTGTACATAACCCAGTGACCTAACAGTCACAGTCCATAAATGCTAAGAGCTGAGCTTGATAGCGTACTTGAAGGATAATTTCTTAGACCCTCAACGAATGACTCCAGTAGAATGCAAGGACAATGAGCAGCATCTACACAGCTGGTTATTTTCATCTGTTGGAGACAGTGGCCTTACTCCTTCACTTGATAGGTTTATAAAGATTTCATTTCGGTTCTCTGTTCAGATGGCTACTTAGTTGATTACTACTATGGTGATTGGTACCACTATATTGGGGTGGGCAACAGGGCCTCCGCAGGCTGGATCTGGCTCACCAAATGGGTTGATCCGGCCTGCAGAGGTCCTTGCGCTCCCCCGCCCCTAGGCCAATCAGGGCCTAGGTATGGGGGAGTGCGTAGCACATTGACTGAGTGCCGCATGCCGGAGGGCAGGGAGCAAGGGGAGCATGCAAAATCTCTCCCACCCTACAAGAGGCTCAACACTTAGAATCACCTGTCGGGTGACTCTAAGCGTGGTGCTCCCTTGCAGGGCAGGGGCAGACTTTGCGTTCTCCCTCCATCCCCAGGCCCTGATTGACCGGGAGCTCAGGAGGGGAGTGTGTGAAGTCTCCTCCCACTGCCAGATGTGTAGGCACCTAGAGGGAGCCACTAAAATCTAGCATCACAGGGCCACTAGTATATGACATTTTAAAATCCTGTCTAAGAAGTAATCCGCTGAATTCAGTTTTAGATTTTCTGCAATTTTCAAGATGCAGCAGCTAAGATGATGTTGGGTAATGCTCATGGTTTTCCATTTGACCGTGACATTTCTTTTGTGTGTGTTTTCAAGTAGGTAATTTTGCATGTCTCCTAAATGTGTAGTGATGGAGATATTTCTTCTAGCCTCCATTTGAGCAAATATGAACCATTTTTCTTTTACATAATTTTGATAAAGGACATGGGGTGGGAGTACAGAAAACCTGTCTCATTTTGGGTCTCCTTCCATGATTTTATGTATATAATAAACGTTTTACTGGTTTATTAGGTATGCTTATTCTTTTGTCAGCCTGAGGCATTTGAATTGATGGAACTCCTTTAATTGGCTTCTGACACCAATATATCAGATGTGTAATTCTTACTTGAAGAATGCCATTGAGAAGGCTGACTTAACTAGATATTGACACTCATCATCTTGTAATGTGTAGCTGCTGCCTGATGGACAGTACCTGAAGCAGATTGAGGGATCAGAATTGCAAAATACAATTTTTAGTTAAGAAATTGCCTGGTTCCTGTATTTTAAAAATTATTTCTGATTGCATCATTTTCTAGTTAATCAGTTAAAGAGCACTTTACAGTTTTACCTTTTCACTCATTGAAGAGTTGACTGATGTTTGCAAGTTGGCTGAAAATATTTTTGAATGCACAGACTATATAGCTTCAACTGTCCCTACAGTAAAGCCACTTTGAACCTTTGTGCGTATTGTATTTAAATCTGTTTCTTATTTCTTTAGGTTTATGTGCGGTTAAGGCCGTTCTTCAGAGAATTCCTGGAACGTATGTCTCAGATTTATGAGGTAACTAGAAGATTTATCTGGTGTTGCTCGGGTCCTTCAAGACAAAGGGGTGGGAGTGGAGGGGGTGCAGGAGTCAGGGCAAGGTTTTGGGGATGTGAAGGAATCAGGGCAGGGGGCTGAGGGTGTGGGTAGTGCAGGACTCAGGGGAGGAGGTGTGGGGCTCCAGGCAGAGTGTGTGTGGGGTGCATGAGTCAGGGCAGGAGGTTGGGGGCTCAAGGCAGGGGCTGTTCAGTCCAGCTGACAGCTGCTCCCAGGCAGTGGGGATCATGCTGCCTGGCCAAAATTGCTCCATGGGGCGGCAGGGGCCGTGCTGCTTGGCCAGCAGCTGTGCTACGGCTCTTTGGGGTGATGGGGACTTACTTGCTTGCAGCCCGCTGTTGTCATTCTGGAGTATAACTGTCCCCGGAATCACAGTCCTGTCTTTCCATTTTATGAGAATCAGTCGCATGCCACACACATCCCCTTGTCCTGGCACAACCAACCCCTGACCTTGCTTTAAGTTATGATAAGAGGAAATGAATTTGGTGGTCCTAGCTCTTACCATTTAGGAGGCGTTCTTGAACAGACTCTCAGATGGATGAACAGACAGGTGCACAAACTCAGATGTATATTAGATAATACTTAGCTATAACCCGTACATTTCTTTTTATTATATATACTCATGTTATGCTAAATAATGCAATAATGATGCAGCTTTTTCCTCCTCTAATTTATAGATCATTCTTTTTACTGCTTCTAAGAAGGTGTATGCAGACAAGCTATTGAACATACTAGACCCTAAAAAGCAACTGGTCAGGTAAATGTGATTTAAAAACTAGTGTAAATATCTAATGTTAGGCTAACAAATTTTTTTCATAAAATTATAATTAAAAAGTCAATAATTACATATTCACTTCTTTGTAGTATTGTGCCTCACTAAATTGACTAAGATTGTATTCATGAAGGGGGGAAATGAGAGGGGGAAATTAATTGAATTATTGTTCAAGGGATAGTAGGTACATAAACCCTATCCATTTTTTGGACTCCGGTTTGAGGTTTAAAGTTTATGTATCTCTTGATCCATCATAACATATTTGAGAGTTATCCATAACAAATGTAATTCTTCTAGTGCCTGTTTCTTAATTACATTGTCTATGTACACCCAAAATTCAATGAAATAGAAAACAAACTGTTTTTCAGAGAAAATTATTCATTATTTGATGAGTTTTTAAAATGAACTACTTTTTAAAGGTTAATTAATAAAATTAATTTTAAATCCATCATCTGCAGAAACAAAATATTTGCATCTTTCATTCAACCATTATTTGTTGATTATTAATAGAGGTACTTAGCCTTATTCATTTCGAAGTCTTTATACTTGAGCCGTGGTTTATGATGTAGGTGACTGTGTTGCATTGCTCAAAAACAATTCCTCTAGATTTTTAAAGAAATGTTGTTGCAGGGATTTACATTTTGATACCTGGAAGGAAGGGTGGGGTGGACTTTTGGATTGGAGAGTTAAAACAGGGAAAAAAAAGGGGGAAATCCTCAGGGATCCATCCAAAATGTGGTAGCCATAATAGTGGGAATAAATATTTTCCATGTTTCTCTAACTAGGGAGTGCAAGATACTGTGCCCAAGAGCTCATTTGTAAATGTCTCATTTGCATCATGTTAGTGCAAGAAACATAAGGTGAAATTCCAGCCCTGTTGAATTGTGTGGAAAAGCTCCCGTTGAATTTCAGTAAGATCAGGATTTCTCCGGATGTTGTTTTTAGTGTCTGGGACACCACTCATAATTTATTTTAAGTCTTTAAAGATATACTGTCATCTTGTTCTAAGACAAATGTTTTATATTTTATAAAACTTCAGTATTACAGGAGCAGTTCACCTAATTGATATTTTTATGTAAATACCAAACAGTCTGGAGTAGAGACTGTCTTTTTATTACTTGTATGTACAGTACTGCAGAGCGTGACCGGGAAACTTACATGACATAGTAATAATAATAATAATAATAATAATAATAATGGAATATTAAAGTGTTACAGTGTATGGATTCTGCACTCAAACTAAAGCTACATTTATGCCTGGCAGAATTTATTTGATATATTTTTATATAATTTTGACACACATCTTTTTATTTTTAAGCATTTTTCTTTAATTTTTATTTAATTAACATTTCACAGTTGCAGGCAATTATGTGGAAATCATATCATAGGTTTCTTAGAAAGTAATTTAATGTTAGATGTTAAGATTCAAAAAGTTTTATGACTGTTAAAACAGAAATTGTCAACATCACATATCAAAATATACCCAGTATCCCTAAATCGAGCTCTTATAAGGTCTCAAGCAGCATTTTTCTTTCTTTTAATTATTATCAATGAAAATGTTTTGTTAATTTGTGCTTGTCTGATGAAATCAACATTTATAGACATTTACTGATAAAAAGCTAATCCTGTCAACCCTGGCCATCTAATCTAGATCCAGGAGTTGTGTTAGGGAAGTTGTATGGCCAGTGTTGTACACAGTGATCGCAGTGGGCCATTATGACTTTGGAATCCGAGTTTATATTTAAGGACTATAAATAAAGAATAAAGTATTTTTATCTATTCATGGAATCTAAACTGTGCAAATTTCAGTTGAATAGATCTTCAGTATTGGTGTGTGGAATCTGGACATATTTATTATGCCTTTTTAAAAGTTGTTTATTCACAGTTTCACTACTATTATGTTCTTCATGTCAGTGTCTTCCTTAAGATGCAGTAATAATATTCTTTGAGATTCTTTTTAGGAAACCCAAACAAATGTTATTTGATGCATTTTACCTCATTTAGTTAGAATTATAAATTTGTTTTTCTGAAAGTCTCTAAATACATAAAATATGAATAACATAACAAGGAATGATAAATATTGAAGGACTCTGTCCCATTGATTACTCTGCAGAAAGTTACATGGCTATCTCCCCCTTAATGGAAGTAACTAATGTAATACTTCACAAGTCTCTCTGAAAAATTCTTTTACAGCTCTAATTGTTATGCTTCAGAATGCAGTTTTAAACCTGTTGAGACAGGATAGATATAGTGAAATGGCTGGTGTATCTGAACTCTATTCTAAAAATTTGCACTGGATCCATACTTATGATTCATGTGCCAGTAAAGCTGACATCAAGGTTTGATTAGTTTTGGCACTAGCCTAAAGGGAAACTTGTGTGGCATGCCACACATAGGAATCTACATATCAAATTATTTGTCTCTGAGCCATCAGCTTATTTTCTTCCACAGAAACAGTGGGAGCTGTACTCCTTTGTGAACTTAAACATTTCAGATACAACTTCTTTAATTTCGTTTAATCAGATTTCCTGAATTTTTAGAACAGCCTTTGAGAGACTGTCACAATAAAAAAAAATGTAAAGCTTAGAAAGATGCATTTAGATTGTAATACAATTTCAATGTAATCTGTATTTGAAAGTCAGTTTATTTTATATTTGATAAAGTGACAAAGCTTCAGTTGTATTTTAATACTGCTTTCTATAACCTGATTCAATTTGCACTATCCAAATAATTCTAATTACTATACAGCATCTCTGTTGAATTAAAGGAGAGCAGGGTAATTGGAAGAAAAGCAGTTAATGGAATGTTTTGGCCTTGAGGCTTTTCTCAAGGTGTTATAACTGAAGTAGGTTAATTGCCAGCATAGGTAACATTCTACATAAAACTTTCCTTGTCATATTTTCTATTCTGGCATGCACAAGGATAGGGAGGTTCTGTTGTCTAGTCCTGGGTTCCATTAAGGAGCATACTGTGTGACCTTGGAAAGTCACAAAAGTACAGAGTTTTATAAATCCTTCTCTTTGGTTATAAACATGAAACATTTAAACATTAGAGAAACACACAAGTTCTATTGTTAAAGCATGGCAATACTTGACTGTAAGGTCTGCCTATTTGCTAAGGATTTTGATGATAAAAGAATGGCCTGCAAGAGAGAGCCAGTTGGAAGAGCTGAGCACATCAAAAAAGAAAAATTGAGATTTTAACTTCCATAACACTCGTCACCATTTAATTTTCTTTTTCCCAGTGCAACATATTTTTTCTTAGTTCCTAAATTAATTATTATTTTCCTTTAACCCATAGGCATCGACTTTTCCGTGAGCATTGTGTTTGTGTACAAGGAAATTATATAAAGGATTTAAATATCCTGGGTAGAGATCTTTCAAAAACGATCATAATTGACAATTCACCACAAGCCTTTGCCTATCAGGTAAGCATTTTTGCAATAGTCACACTATTTAGCATTTGTAAAAACCTTTGAAAACAAAAACATAAACTTTTAATTTAACTAGGTAAATTAAGAAAATGCTAGGTGTAAAAAATAAAATACCTAAATAATATGTAATACATTCATCTCAAAATATATAGGGTGCTTTTTAATAGGAACATTTTATCATTTTAGATGTTCCTAGAGCATTTCAAAAATAGTATAATTTAAAAAAAATAAAATGTAAGTGAAAAGAATTTCTGTGTGGAAAACATCTTGAAGAACTCCATGCTCACATCTCCTTTGTATTATGATTATTTGTAATGATAAGAGAGGCTTTTTAACACTTTTATTCAGTAACTCAAAGGGTTGGAATTTGGGGAGAGCGTGGGCTGTTACAGCAGAAAAAGTGAGACACGAGATAAAACTGGGAGGGATCAAATCTGTATCTTGTGAGAAATACGGGGAATCATAGAATGCTAGAACTGGAAGGGACCTTGAGAGATCATCAAATCCCATTCCCTGTCCTCAAAGCAGGACCAAGGACCGTCTAGATCATCCCTGACAGGTGTCTGTCCAACCTGCTCTTAAATATCTCCAAGGATGGAGATTCCACGACCTCCCTAGGCAACTTATTCCAGTGTTTAATATCCAACCTCAACCTCCTTTGCTGCAGTTTAAGCCCATTGCTGCTTGTCCTGTCTTCAGAGGTCAAGGAGAACAATTTTTCTCCCTCCTCCTTGTAACACTGTTTTAGATTCTTGAAAACTGCTATCGTGTCCCTTCTCAGTCTTCTATTTTCTAAACTAAACAAGCCCAATTCTTTCAGTCTTCTCTCATAGGTCATGTTTTCAAGACCTTTAATCGTTTTTGTTTCCCTTCTCTGGACCTTCAGTTTTTCCACAACTTTCTTGAAATGTGGTGCCCAGAACTGGACACACTGGACAGAGCAGAAAGTAGAAAAATGACTTGTCATGTCTTACTCACCAAATTCCTGTTAATGCATCTCGGAATCATGTTTGCTTTTTTTGCATGTGTCACACTGTTGACTCATATTTAGCTTGTGGTCCACTATGACTCATCCCTAGATAGTCACTTCCCATTCTGTATGTGTGAGACTGATTGTTCCTTCCCTAAGTGGAGTACTTTGCATTTGTCCCTATTAAACGTCATCCTGTTTACCTCAGACTATTTCTTCAGTTTGTCCAGATCATTTTGAATTATGACCGTATCCTCCAAAGCACTTGCAACCCCTCCCAGCTTGGTATCATCTACAAACTTAATAAGAGTACTCTGTATGCCACCATCTAAATTGTTGATGAAGGTGATATTGAACAGATCCCAAAACAGACCCCTACCCTGTTTGTTCTGCCCTTCCAGCATGACTGTAAACTATTAATAGCTATTCTCTGAGAATGGTTATCTAGCCAGTTACACACCCACCTTATAGTAGCCCCATCTAGGTTGTATTTCCCTAGTTTATTGACAAGAAGGTCATGCAAGACCGTATCAAATGCTTTACTAAAGTCTATTAATACCACATCTACTGCTTCTCCCTTATCCACAAGACTTGTTATTTTATCAAAGAAAGCTATCAGATTGGTTTGACATGATTTGTTCTGTACAAATTCATGCTGGCTGTTACCTATCATCTTATTATTTTCCAGGTGTTTACAGATTAATTTTTTAATTAGTTGCTCCATTATGTTTCCTGGCACAGAAGTTAAACTGACTGGTCTGTAGTTTCCTGGGTTGTTCTTATTTCCCTTTTTATAGATCGGCACTAGATTTGTCCCTTTCCAGTCTTCTGGAATCACTCCTGTCTTCCATGATTTTTCAAAGATGACAGCCAAAGGCTCAGATACCTTCTCTATCAGCTCCTTGAGTATTCTAGAATGCATTTCATTAGGCCCTGGTGACTTGCAGACACCTAACTTTTCTAAATATTTTTTAACTTGTTTTTTTTATTATAACTTCTAAACCTACCCATTTCCACTAGCATTCACTTTGTTAGGCATCTGTCACCATCAATATTCTTGACAAAAAACAAATCAAAGTTGTTAAGCACCTTTTCCATTTCCAAGTTTCCTGTTGTTGTTTCTCCCTCTTTACTAAGCAGTGGGCCTGCCCTGTCCTTGGTCTTCCTCTTGCTTCTAATATGTTTGTAGAATGTCTTCTTGTTACTCTTCACGTCACTAGCTAGATTGAGTTCATTTTGTGCCTTTGCCTTTCTAATCTTGCCCCTGCATAGTTGCGTTGTTTGCTTATGTTCATCCTTTTATAGACCTCTATCATATCCCCCCTTAGACTGGGACTTTTCAGCTTGGAAAAGAGGAGACTCTTTAATCTCTCCTCATATGGGAGCCATTCCAAACCCCTGATCATTTTAGTTACCCTTCTCTGAACCTTTTGTAATTCCAGTACTGTATATCTTTTTTGAGATGAGATGAGACCACATCTGTACGCAGTGTTCCAGATGTGAGTGTACCATGGATTTATATAAGGGCAATAAGATATTCTCCGTCTTATTTTCTGTCCCCTTTTTAATGATTCCTAACATCCTGTTTGCTTTTTTGACTGCCGCTGCACACTGCGTGGACGTCTTCAGAGAACTATCCACGATGACTCCAAGATCTCTTTCCTGATTAGTTGTAGCTAAATTAGCCCCCATCATATTATATGTATAGTTGGGGTTATTTTTCCCAATGTGTATCAAAACCGTATCAAAACAGTTCTTGTGCAAGAAGCCTGCAGTGTAGACGTAGCCATAAAGTTTATAGATGATACAAAGGTGGGAGAGGGCTCGCAAGTGCTTTGGAGGATAGATTATAATTCAAACTGATCTGGACACGCAGGAGAAATAGTCTGAGATAAATAGAATGAAATTCAAAAGAAACAAATGCAAAGTATTCCACTTAGGAAGGAACAATCAGTTTTACACATACAAAATGGGAAATGACAGTCTAGGAAAGAATACTGCAGAAAGGAATCTGGTTGTTGTGGACCACAGGCTAGGTAGGAGTCAACAGTGTAAAAAAAAAAAAGCAAACATCCTTCTGGGGATGTGTTAGCAGGAGTGTTGTAGGTAAGATATAGGAAGTAATTCTTCTGCACCTACTCATGCTAATTGGGCCTCAATTTGGGTACTGTGTCCGGTTCTAGTGCCACATTTAAGAAAAGATGTGGAGAAATTGGAGAAAGTCGAGAAAAGAGCAACAAAAATGATTAAAGGTCTAGAAAATATGACCTCTAAGGAAAGACTGCAAGAATTGGGTTTGGTTAGTCTGGAAAAGAAGACTGAGAGGGGGACATGATAGTAGTTTTCAAGTATCAAGTACCTAAAAGGGTGTTATAAGAAGGAGGGAGAAAAATTGTTCTCCTTGGCCTCTGAGGATAGGACAAAGAGCAATTGGCATAAACTGCAGCAAGGGAGGTTTAGGTTGGAGATTAGAAAAAGCTTCCTATCTGTCAGAGTGGTTACACAGTGGAATAAATTGCCTAGGGAGGTTTTGGAATCTCCCATCACTGGAGATATTTAAGAGCAGGTTAGACAGACACCTGTTTGTCCAGATGGTGCTTGGTCCTGCCATGGTACAGGGGACTGGACTAGATGACCTGTCAAGGTTCCTTCCAGTCCTGTGATTCTGTGAATTACGTCTTCTTGAAATTCAGAAAGTGTCAGTGTGTTAAGGCTACTCTGAGTTGGGCTATGTTCACAAAATATACCCTTTCAGAACTAGTAGAAGAATTAGAAGCAAACATATTATAGGTTGAGGAGTGTGTGTGTGTGTGAGTGAGTCCTCCACAAGAGGGAAGAGACTAATTTAGGATTTTGGAGATCGGAGAATAGAACTTGTGTTAAAAACAATAGTCTGCCATAGGATTCTCTCAGCCATTTTCAGTACCCGTTCAAAAGCTAATAATACAATTTTGTTGTCTATAAATTCAGCACTAGTTCAGAGGAATCCTCCACTCACAACTGTTGTCTGCATAGTTCTATTTCCTATTGTATGTGGAGCTTCTGAACCAAAATCATGATCCAGAACCCTATGAAGTCAATTGAAGGAAAGGACTTTTTTAATGTTAATGAGTATTGGATCTGAGACCTAAAAGCTTCCTTCAGATATGAATGCATGATTCCCATTGAAACAAACAGAAAAACTATGTAGCACTTTAAAGACTAACAAGATGGTTTAATAGGTGATGAGCTTTCGTGGGCCAGACCCAAGTGGCCCATGAAAACTCATCACCTATTAAACCATCTTGTTAGTCTTTAAAGTGCTACATAGTCTGATCTTGTAGAAACAAAAGGAAAAACTAACATGGCTACCTCTCTCTTATGATTCCCGTTGGTTTTAGTAGAGTCTTTCCATGTCTGAGGGAAGCTCTAGATCAAATATCTCTGGATCCAATTTCTTGATTCTACAAATCAAGTAGTCATCTTTCTTCGGAGGTGATGGTTAGAAACATAGACTGACAGACTTTTAATCTGATTAATTAAAAAATGCCAAGAACTGCCTCAATTTCAATGAGTAGGACTGTTGGCTTCAGCCCTATGGTACCAGGGCTCCATCGGTTTTCAGGGCTCACGGACTCCAGGTTAAGAACAGATGCCACAGCATATTGATGGTGAGGACTGATGATTTTATTCACAGGCTGCTAGGAAATTGTTGTGGCTTCATGGAGTTCTGAAATGCCTAAAGCAGTTGAGAGAGGTTTTCTCAGGCTAGGATGGGAATAAAGGGATCTGCCAGGAACACTTCAATTTAATAGGTACCTCACCGGTCCCAGCCACTGTAATAAATTGTCTACCTGTATTATCAGACAGGTATAAACTTTCAAGGCAGTGTTACCTTTCCTAAAATTGATACAAATCCAACTCATCCAGTTTGGGAACCACAGCTATGGGGTTCGTCCATTCAATTTCTGCCTCCCTAATTATAAGAACATAAGAATGTCCTGGTCTGTTCATTCCTTCTGGGGCATCTGGCATTGGCCACTGTCGGAAGACAGGACGCTGGGCTAGATGGACTTTTGGTCTGAGCCAGTCTGGCCGTTCTTATGTTCTTATAATTAGGGAATCAGAAAGTGAATGGAGGAACCCCATCTCCATCATGATTTCTTCTCAAACAGTGCCCCATGGTTTCCATGTAAAGTGTCTAGGGTTCTTCCTGACCAATTATTTCGAGGTGTTGGATTACTGTGTTATCCCAGGGGAGAAGGAAAATAATGTAGCAATGTCATTGGTCAATTGGAAGAGTTGCTGCTTCTTGACAGAGGTAAGACTTACCTTCAAGAGTTAGTGTCAGGTTTCAGCCACCGGGTGTTTGGAGTCCTAATTCAGGGAAGGGAGTTATCAACCAATCTTGCTTGCGTTTTCCAAGGTTTTGAAGATTCACATGATAAATTTTGGTTTCCTCTCTTCTGGACATCATTTTTATCTCATCATCCACTGGCCTACATGTTTACTAATTTAAAATAGGACCTGCCACTGGGCATTCACTTTGACTTGGCCGAAGGAAGCAGTAAAAGGACCTGGTCACACAGGGTCACCTGGGTAAAAGACCCATAGTTGTACCTGTTGATTATAATTTTGCATCTGCATGTACTGGACCTTTCTTAAAATTTCCTCTGGTGAACACTTCTACATCCCCAAGTCATTTCCTTAGCTGTAAAATGTACTGAATCACACTGAAAGCACTTATGTCTTATTCCTCCCAGCCCTCTCATAGGAAGGCCAAATTTTTCCTATGCCTGGTGGCCACAAAATAACCTGAAGGGAAAGAATCCCATAAAGACCTGCAGGACTTCCCTTATGGTATAAAATTGGTGGGAGTAGCCCTGCCTAGTCCTTGGGATTATAACTAACAAAGCATTTCAGTATTCCTACTGGGCTCTATGTTAGTGAGTGGTAACAGAGGTTTTCAGGAACTTGGCCTTCAGAAAGGCACATAACTTGTGCATGAACTGGGATGTGAAATACTACCAGTTCATGATAGTATTTCTTGGTAGAAATGCCATGCATAAGGAGCTTCAAGAGCTCTGGGGTTTTGGCCATAGTTTTTGCTGAATGAAGGAGAACAGCTCCTGGATACATGGCTGCTTAGTCAACAGTTGCTAATCTGTACAGGTTTCTAGATGGAATTATTTCCAGGGACCTCCTGCTTTTTGCTGCTGTTCATTGACAATTGACCCACCACCTGGGCACTAGGCCATTTTTCCAGGTGAAACCACTTCTATTAGTGGTCTTTCAAATGCTATATTGTCCCCTGGGAATGGGTTTTGGATTTAAAACATTAACAGTGGGCTTCCTAAGAAACATCCCCAAATGGTTCAAAACAGCGGAATCAAAAATGTATTTACTGTATATAAAAAACAATGAATAGTCTAGCAGCACAAAACATGTAGATGGTATCATGAGCTTTCGTGGGCAAAACCCACTTCTTCAGATGAATGGTTGAAGATGAATGGTTGTACCCACGAAAGCTCATGATACCATCTACATGTTTTGTTAGTCTTCAAGGTGCTGCTAGAGTATTTGTTGTTTTTTAAGTCTTTCCAGTTACAGACTAACTCGGCTGCCCCTCTGAAGCATTACTGTATATTTCAGAGTTAATTCTGTTAAGTTTTGAAGGAATTTTGTACATTCTGAACAATTATCAAAATACAGGGTTTTTTTCAGCTTTGTTCTTAATTTCAGTGAGTAGCTGTTAAACTCACCTTCACTTGCATATGTAAACTGGGGTCAGCTTTGGTTTTACAGACGTCTGCAGTGTCTGCCTATAGGTGAAGACTTTCTGAACACGTCTATGCATTTCAGTCCAGCAGGAGTTTTAATGCTAAAAATGTCAGCATTGATGTAGTGCAGGAGGAGAACCTACGGCCTGTGGGCTGAATCTGGTACCCTGCTTAATTAGGTATGGCCCATAGGAAGCTTGTGTTCCAGCCCTGTGGCAAGTCTCTGAGCCTTGGTGTCCCCCCTCCCCAATGGAGGAAACTTTTTTACAAATGGATTTTAAAATCATTTCTAGAGCAACAATATGTGTTGATAGGTTCTGTTGGCTCAAAACATGTTTTGCATAAAATGTACTATATCATCAGTGTCCTTTTTCAGAGATATTCAGCAGATCTGTGATTTTATTTTAGCTTTCAAATGGAATTCCTATAGAGAGCTGGTTCATGGACAAAAATGACAATGAACTCCTAAAATTAATTCCTTTTCTCGAGAAACTTGTAGAGCTGGTGAGTATTCAGTGTTATCTTTTTTTCATATATGCTCAAGGAAAAATTTCAAAATTGTTTGAGATTTTTGAGCCTACATCACTTGGAAACTTTTGAAAGTGTTACACAGCAGCATTCCAAAACTGTCTTGCCTGGACAGAAATCCAAAATATGCATAGGAAGTGCTTGTTGGTCAAAAGCAGAATATGGAGTTGAGTACATGGCTAGAAGATTAAAATCAGTTCTGACTCTTCCTATGGGCCCTTCAGTTAAGTGACTTACCGATCTGCACATATGTTTCCTCATTTGAAAAAATTGAGATAATACTTATGTCACTGGGTTGATGTAAATGTTAGAGTTGTAATTGTATTATGTATATTAACATAATTTGAAAACATAACTCTTAAAGTCTAAAGTGTCACTTGATTTATTATTTTAAAACCTGTAATTTCATTTTTTTTTCTACAGAATGAAGATGTCCGACCTCACATCAGAGACAGATTTCGCTTGCATGACTTACTACCCCCAGATTAAATACGAAGCCTTTTATCAAATTACTGAAGGGGGAGAAAATGCAGGACCCTTTTGGACTAAAACAAAAACATTGCCATTACTGTTGAAATTTTGCATTTTTGTACCCCGTCTTGCTTTTCTTATCTTTGGTGCCCAACAGTAATCAAGGGTTACAGAAAGAGACTTTATATATCTCAGATTGAATACATACAGTACAATACAGTAGGTAGGCGAGAACAGAAAAGTCTTTAGAACTAGTGCAACTCCAATGAAATTTTTTTATGTACAGGACATCTGCAGTTTATAAAGAATTCTGTTTCTGCCACCAGCAGTTTGACCTGTAGAAATACAGGATTTTATGATATAACAGAGATTGAAAATGGACTCTTATTTTCTCTCTGTTCGGTGCTCTAAGTGGGTTTGTAGCCACTTTTCTGTTACTTTTAAGATTCTCATTTCAACAGGAATGGCCAGTAAAAGTTGTTTTATTTTTCCTGTTAAGGTTTATAACCTTTTTACATTTTTGACCTGTATTAGCTTAGAATTTCATTATGCATTCCTTTTAGTTGAGGCGCTTCATAGTTTTTCTGGAAATAGCCAAATTTTATTAGTTTTTTATTATACAATTGAATGGCCGTTTTCCTGCTTCGTCTGCCTGCATACTGTATATTTGTTTAAAAATATTCTCTAGTTTTAGTCCATGTAAGTTTCATTTAGAAATACCTGCATTTATATTTTGTTTCTTGTAATATTCTACTGTAGTTGAAATCTTTTCAAAAATCAAGAGACTGGCTAGATAAGAATATAAGAATTACTAATATTCAGAATATTTAAACCATTGTGATGGCATGTACTCTGGACAGACAATATCTTGCAGTGGCACGCTCAATTGATGGACAAGGAATACCTCAGATTATACTGTGCATACAAATCGTTAAGGAGAATTATTTGGTCACCTCTTGGATTTAATGCAAATCAATTACTGCTGCCTTTGGATTCCTCCAAGAATGAAGTATTCTGCACAGTGGCTCAGTATTTTAAGATGTTTTGCATGGGCTGGTGGTACCTCTTGTTATGCTGTTTGTTACAATCAGTTTTAAACTTTGTGTAACAGTGAAGGTACCTAACAGTAACTATGCATGACCCTGTGATGCAGTACACTCCCATGCCACCAGTGCAGTTAATATGCTATCATAGTGGTTTTCTATGCTATATGGAAATAGTCTTCAAGCCGTGGGTCTCTAATGCAGCTACTACAAGAGGTTGATATTTTTATAATGGTGTGTAATCTCCTTTTCAGGAGGCTTTTTATGGAAGGTATAATTTGTAAAAGTTAGGATGCTTTGCCTCTCGACTGCATTAACAAGCCACAGGCTCGGACTGTTTTTGTGTAAAGGATGTCACAGAACGGCACTTTTTCTAAAGAGAAGTTTGATATTTTGTATGCTTGTTAAGAAAGTACAGTATTGGAAATTAAAGGTGGACAACTGATAATTGAGAAGTATGTCAATTAATTTTTTATGTATATTACCTGTTTACTTGTACAATTTTATTGTACAAATTACATGCAGCTTCATTTTCAAATGAGTCCTTAAAATAAGGAAAATCTTTTTAGGAAAACATTTAATTTTGTATTTTTAATTTTAAAAGGCATGAGTTATGTCAACTTTTTCCAGTGTATTAATGAAGATTTTAACTTTTCATCAGGTTGAGTGTTTTCTTACTATATTATCTGTTGTGTATGTAGCTAGCACATTGTGTCAATGAACTGTTAAAAAATTAGCATGTAGAGCAAGCCTGTTTTGTGGAAAATCTTTATTCATTAAAAAAAAGTCATCATGGCAGATTTTCTGCAAAAAAAAGTGAAAAGCATTTGCAATTCAGAATACTGATTTTTTTTTTTTGTATTTAAAGAAAGGTATTTTGCTTGCAGGAAAGAAATACTACAGATTCATTTTAATGAGAATCTTTTAAATGTATTTATCTTTAGGGCATCTGGGCATCTTTACGCTGTTTGTCTTATGTCTTTATTGAAATAAAATGTACATAACATTACCTTTATATATGCTTCTGCGCAGACATGTGAACTCCAGAACTATTTCCCATCCCCTCCTATTATTATGCTAATATAATGGATACACTTACAGATTTGAAAATGGTCAGTTTGTGTTTGAGTTGCTGCAAAGATTCTCCCACAATTTTGAAATTATTATTTTTAATCAGTCTTTCTCAAACATAAATCTAAGAATTTTTAAAGTTAACTTAACAATGAACTCGTGTTCAGAGTGGACCTTCTGTCAAATTACCGTAAATAATATGCTATATCATATTAGGGTTTTTTATTCATCGCTAAATAAATCTAGGGACTACCTTGAATAAGCTAATCATGGTCATTCTTTGTGACTCAGTAAAATGGTACAAGGATACCACCGATGAAAATAAGTTTCCTAAGCATTTCTGTTCTAAGTGATGCCATTTTGAGTAAAACCATTACGAAATTAGTCTTTTTGATTAAACGAAAGTACACATTTCATTTTATAAATGTATTTTTGTAATGATTTCAAACCCCTGAGGAAAATTACAACTTGAGCTACTATAATTTGGGGTCTAAGAAATGTAGGGAAAGATTGGTGATTTGGTACTACCTAGATGCACAACAAAAACATAATACATATTATATATTTGAATGTTAACAGGCTGCAAATCTGATTTTTATAATTGTGATCATGCTTTGCATAAAGAATGTATCTTTTTTTTTTTTAAATTAAGCTTATATAAATATGTCAAACATTTCTGCTCTACATAATCTTTCTATCATCTACACTTAGATGTAATCAGTTTTCATTTTATTGGCTTCTAGGATGGGGTGGAATGACACGTATAAGTGCTACTCTGATCTTAGACTATTGTCCACAGCTAATTACAAACCAAAACTGTTGCCAGTAACTGTGGTGGGAGAGGGCGGTGTGGGTATTCAAGGTGTTCAAGTTTGGGTCCTTTTTGAGTTTTTACTATTCTGAAATTAATCTTGTAGCTGTATAGCTCTAACTTTCTTATTTTTAGAGAGTTTATCAGAAGCGTAGCATAACATCTTCTTTCCACAGTGAATTCTTGGTGATTTTGTTTGCTATCTTTCACTAGAGCCTGCTGTTTGTATGGTCCTTTTACATGTTCTGCACATGTTATCGTCTAGCTTTGATCATTTTTACTTCTACTGGCAGAACTACACTGGGATGAAAGATTACAGTTTTTTAGGATTAACTGATTGTATTGTTTCATTTGTTTGTTCTCGTTCAGTTGTTTCTCCTTCCATCTACACAGGAAAATATTCTTTCTTCTTTCATTATTACTCAGAAACTTTTAAAAGTCTGAATTCTTCGAAGCCGGATCAGATATCTATCAAAGGCACCATTCTGTTGACAGTTCTTTATTAACCAGTGTGGATTAAGGATATTGTATCAACTTCCCTAAAACGCCAATTCAGTAAATGATTTAAACACTTGATTAAAGTGAGTTATATGCTTAAGTGCTTTCTAGAATCATGCTTTCATCCATAGTGCTTGTTTTGACGTTTGACAAACATTGTACAAGAAGGTAAACAGTCATGTATACTATTTTCCTTTGCTTTCTCTTCTGGTTCTAGCTTCCTTGGAGTGCTTGAACTGCAAATCACATTACTTTATTCTCTTTGTCCAAACGTTTTTTCTTTAATCAGTTCCATTCTGTTATATTACAATGGATTCTGATTATTATAAGTCATTTAGCAATTTAATTTCAAATTGCAAAGTCATGATCTGGTAATACTATCAGAATTGACAAGAATCTGCTCTTTCTTTATTTCTGACATTGAAACATGAGACAAAATAATTCATTTAATTTTCCCTTTGGGGTTCTGGAGGGTTAATAGGTGTAGTATAAACTTACTGTCACTGAAGTCAGTAGCTGTGAGCAATTGCTACTTTAACTTTTTTCTAACCTCTTTCTTTTTTTAGGAGTTACAGTGACCTCAGTCTGTGGCAGCACACAATTTTGCACCCCCCCCCCCCAATTGGTGCAAAGTACTCTTAAATCCAATCAACAGAGGATCTTCCCTTGATAGGATCCTTGAGTTGCAGAGTCATAGTGGGTCCCTGTGGTCAGGGCTATGGGCAATGTTCCCTCTAATTTTCCCACCCCAAGCGGAATGAATTCTTATGTGCACCAAGGTTCTGAGTGTGGGAGGGGGCTCAGGCCTGGGGCAGAGGGTTGGGGTGCAGAACTATGAGGGCTCTGGCTGGGGTGCAGGCTCTAAGGTGGAATGGGTTATGGGGTTCAGGCCTGGGCAGAGGGCTGGGGTGCAGGCTCTAAGGTGGGATGAGTTGAGGGGTTCAGGGCTGGCACAGAGGGTTGGCCTGCCAGGGATATAGACTCTGGGCTGGGGCTGAGGCATATAGGGGAGGGCTCAGGGCTGGGGGTTGGTGGCAGCAGGAGGTACAGCTTCTGAGCTGGGGATGGGAGTACAGGCTCTGGTTTGCGGTGTGTGGGCTTGGGGTGAAGCCGGGGATGAGGGCTGCGGGATGCAGGAGGATGCTCAGTCTGGGCGGGGAGGGGCCAAGGTAGGACGGAGGTTGGGGCTCAAGCTTATCCTGGCTGCTCCCTGCTGGGGTTGGCAGGGAGGAGAACTCCCTTTGCTGGCCACGGCAGTTTTGGAGTTTGGGGTGATATTTTTCCCCACTGGAGCCCTGAGTCCCTATGTGGGCTTAATGTGAAGCTGTGCAGCAACACAGCTTAGGGCAGGGGTCTGCAACCTATGACTCTAGAGTCAAATATTGCTCTTTGGTCATTCCAAAAATACGCACAATATAAGAATGGCCGTACTGGGTCAGACCAAAGATCCATCTAGCCCAGTAGCCTGTCTGCCGACAGTGGCCAGCACCAAGTGCCCTGGAGGGTGTGGACAGAAGACAGTGATCAAGCGATTTGTCTTATGCCATCCATCTCCAGCCTCTGACAAACAGAGGCCAGGGACACCTTTCCTATCCCCTGGCTAATAGCCTTTTATGGATCTAACCTCCATGAATTTATCTATCTTCACTTTAAACTCTGTTATAGTCCTAGCCTTCACAGCCTCCTTTGGCAAGGAGCTCCACAGGTTGACTATGCGCTGTGTGAAGAAGAACTTTCTTTTATTGGTTTTAAACCTGCAACCCATTTATTTCATTTGGTGTCCTCTAGTCCTTATATTATGGGAACTAATGAATAACTTTTCTTTATTCACCCTCTCCACACCACTCATGATTTTATATACCTCTATCATATCCCCCCTCAATCTCCTCTTTTCCAAACTGAAAAGTCCCAGTTGCTTTATCCTCTCTTCATATGGGACCTGTTCCAAACCCCTAAACATTTTAGTTACCCTTTTCTGAACCCTTTCCAAGGCCAAAATATCTTTTTTGAGGTGAGGAGACCGCATCAGTATACAGTACTCAAGATGTGGGAGTACCATAGTTTTATATAGGGGCAGTAAGATATTATGTGTCTTATTTTCTATCAACTTTTTAAATTAAAATAAAAAATTAATTCAACATTTTATAAACACATAATTTCTCATGTCAGGATGATGTTTTGTCTACTTCATCTTTAACCGTTCATTTTAACAACCATCCATCCTCTGCACTAATAGCGGGGGGGGAGGGGTTGTGCATATTCTCTTTTTATTTGATTGGTCAAGAAATCTTTCCATCACCACATGATGGTGAACTCTAACTCCCTAACAGTAAAAATAGTGGAGAAAGAGAGATGATTAGTACCAATTTTTCAAAAGGAGTGGACAGACTTGTAATAATTTGTAGATAGGTCTGGATCTCCACACTGTGTCATTTGTTTTGTTCTCAAACAAAAAAAAATGAATTTCATGGCAAAACATGCAGCATTTGCTACAAAATAATCCAAAGGGGATGCTTGAAAAAAACCCTGCAGGGAGCCGCAGCAAAAAAATGAACATTGGACAAAATAGCCTGCTGGCATAGTAAAAAAAAAAATGGGGCTCATTCAGCATTATTCAAGAGGGGAACCTTTCTCTGATGGAGATTACATGAAGAGATGCATGCTAAAAATTGGTCATGAACTATTTGACGAGTTTCACAACAAGGACAAAATCTTACAGAAAATTCAAGACATGCCATTATCGATAAAAACAGTTCATGACAGCTGTAAAAATGGCCCATCAAACTGACAAGGAACAAATGCAAAATCTGAGTACAGCTAACTTATATTTTGTTTGCTTTGGCCAGGAAAACCGACACACATGAAATTAATCAGTTGTGTATTCTGGGATGATATATTTGTGGAAATGCTGTGCATGAGGAAATGACTGAGTTATTACCCATGAAAAATCAAAGAAGGGATGAAGACATCCTTAAAACTGTAATGAACTTTGTAAATGAGAGAGAAATACCATTGGATCATCTTGTGTCTGTGTGTATGGACAATGCACCTAGCATGGTCGGCAATTGACAGTGATTAAGGGCTTGGGAAAGAATCCAATTGACAATACGAACCAGGCCCATTACGTTTCTGAATTCGGTTCCACAAGATTGCACGCAAAGTGCCTCCTGATGCACAATGCAATGAAAGTTCAGTAATGGATAGTTTAGCTGTTCTGACAAGAGTAAGGAACCCCCTGTATTTTCAGTCACTGCTCGAGGAATTAGATTCCAAATACCCTGATCTACTAATGCACAGCAATGTTCGCTGTTTGTCTCGTGGCAAAGTTTTGTCTCATTTTGCTACCTGTATTCATGAGAGTGTCATTTTTGGATAAGAAGGGTGTCACACACGTCAAGCTTTCAGATTGTGTCTGGTTGCTCAAGTTTTACTATCTCATCAACATTACGGGTCATTTGAATGAGTGGAACCTTAAGATACAAAGGTAAGGAAATACAGTCCTGATTCTGCAGCAGGCAGGGTTCAGATTTGGATGAAAATTGACATAATCAAAGATATTGAGATGGGCAGACATTTTGAAAGATTACAAATATTTTGTGATTCATATCAGAGAGAGAATCCAAATAGCAATCTTGATTTGAAGCAGCTTGCTGGGTTTGTGTCTGAGCTCCTGATAGCATTCAAGTCTTTTTTTGTTAACTTTCACAAACATAGTGCTCTGTGTAAGTTTGATTCGTCCACGTAAAGTGTCCATTGAAGAACTGGATTTGACAGTCATTCCAGGCATCTCAGTCAGTGATTTGGAAATGAAAATAGCAGATTTCAAGGAGTTGGATATCTGGGTGGAAAATTCATCAAGCTGAATTCTTGACAATGTGCAGAATTGGCAAAACTGCACAAATGGGCTGACACGAAGAAATTAGAGAATGATGATAATCTGATTCTGCAGACTTGGAAAGAACTTTGTCATAGACAACATCATGCAGAATGTCAGCTTGGCCTTATTTTCAGTGTTTGGATCCACCTATATGTGTGAGCAGGCTTTCGTCATTTGAATCATATCAAAGGGAATTTGTGCTCAGGACTGCCCGAATGCGTGCATGAGGCTGAATTTGACCAGTTACGATGTAAACTTCAAAGAAATGTGCGAAAAGATGGCAGCAGCAGAAGTCCCATTATATAAAATCCCTGAGTACAATGTTTCATTTATGCTATTATTAATCATCATGTCAATTATCGATAATATTAAGTTGTATATTTTCAGTCATGCAAATGGGCATTTTTGTACTGCTCTTTGTTGACCACTGGTTCTGAATTTTGATGTAGTTTGGCTCTTGGGTTTAAAAAGGTTGCCAACCCGGCTTAGGGGGAACTGACATTAGGGGGCAGTGACTACAACATCCATCTGCCTTGGTGATCTGGGACAAGATACTATCCTTTCCTTGTGATTGGGGACAACTAGCACAGAGTAGAACAGGTGACTTTGCACCTTCTTCCATTCCATAGCAGCACCAAGTACTCCTTGATGGCAACTCTATGGCTGGACTGGTAAACCCTGTAATAGATGCCTTTATTCAACTAATAATATTCAAAATGATTGAAATATACCCGATCTAGATAAAAGATGCTTAACACGATAACATGACTAGGCATAGCCTGGTATCGATATTAAACCTCCTACCAATTTAAAAACAGTAACCAAGTCTGTCTACTTGTTTTCCTACACAAATTCAGACTGACAAGTTGAGCTTCTACATTCTCAGCAGGTGCAGAGAGAAACCAATCACAAGATTGTTTTTATTCCATTGATAGTAAGGCTTTGAAAACGGCAGCATTTTTCTAGTGTGTAAACTGTACATATATATGTGGCAGAGGGAAACACGCCATCCCAGTGCTCTGCAATGATTCTGATTATATAAAAACAATTAACCCCTCGTAGATTTTTTTAAATGACTTAAAGATGGACAAAGAGGTAAATTTAATGCAGGAGCTTTGGATCGGTCCTGGTCAGAAAGGACCCAGCTGGAGCGATGAGGTAGGCCATAGGGGTGTTAAAATGTATTTAATTATGCAATCTTGTAACTGCGAAAACTTCAGCATTTACATGGCTATATGAGGGAGGACAAGTGGCTCCCACTTGCTGCCCATGCTGCTGCCAGTGTATTAGTGACAGCAGGGTGGGAAGGAGGGAGCCGGTGTGCGTGGGGAGCTGGGCTTTAAGCCAGATCCCTGCATGTACTGGCTCCCCTCTATTTCCTCCCCCCACACTGATTCTGATACACTGGCGGCAGCACAAGGGACTGTGTGTAACCATGCATGCTAACCTTTGAATCCACGCTTGTTGGTTAACCATGTAAATGATGACCCTTTCATATCCCTAGTAGGGCAGTGGTTCTCAACCAGGAGTACCACGTATCCCAGGGAGTACATCAACTCATCTAGATACTTGCTTCATTTTGCAACAGGCTACATAAAAAGTACTGGTAAAGTCCGTACAAACTAAAATTTCATACAATGACTTGTTTATACGCTATACACTGAAATGTATGTATAATATTGGCATTTGAATTGATTTATAAATATATTGTAAAATGAGAAAGTAAGCAATTTTTCAGTAATAGTGTCTGATTTTGCAAGCAAGTAGTTTTTAAGTGAGGTGAAACTTGGGGGTGCACAGGACAAATCATTCTCTGAAAAGAAGAAAGTAATCAGAAAAGGTTGAGAACCACAAAGGTAGGGTAACAGTTAATTTTTGTTGGCCAGTTATCTTCTCTGGTAGGATACGCTTCCTCTTTTGGGAGACAACTATTTGGTAAGGGGAGAAGATGTGCCTCAATCTCTCCCCCCTTTTTAAGAGGGAAGTAATTTTAATGGATTAGTGTCCCTTTGTCTTTAATCCATCTCTGACTATACAAATTTATGTCGGATTGTAAGAGTGAATAGTGCTTTATAGGCTAGAAGAAAAATGAGGGCTTATAATCTATATAAATATGTGAGGACATGTATTTCTTCTGAAAGAAGAAATAATAAGCACTGAAGTTATTCATCTGAGTTTAGGCTTCAACATGTCTGTCAGAAGCTAAAGGGATGAACTCAAAGATTGCTTAGACTAATAATGTGTCATTCCAGACTTACACTTTAGTTCCTGATACTGAATATTTAAATAAAAAACAAAAACCTAAATGAACGAATGTGCATCTGATAGCAAATAGCACAGGTATATAATTTTCTATACTGTAAATTAAATCTCTTGTTATGCTGTTTATATTTTTCATCACTGGCTGCAATCAGCTTTAAATAAAAGAAAAATTAAGCATTGATAATATTGGCAACTTTGATGATAGCATTATGAGTGCAGCATTATTTGTTGTTTTACTTCTGTCCCAGGACCCAAGAACTGTTGACATACAAAGAAGTTGATCATACACGTGGTTGTGAAGAAAAGCTTAATATGGCCCGTGTGCAATCTAAATGCTGGAAAGCTAGAATGCAAATAAAAAGAATCCCTCTTTTTTAGTCTCATGATTTTTTAGTCTCACGATGATCATTTGGAATTGGCAGTTCTAAACAAACTCTCAAGCAACCTATCGTCCTTCCCCCACTCTACCTAGGTTTTTTAAATGTGGACACATGATTATAGTGGTTTTGCAGAAGCAGTTGAAGCTGAGTCAGTGTCTTACAGTAGGCTATCCATACTCTGTATTTTATTTACAGCAGGACAGCTGGCACACGCCACTGACTCAAATGTTAATTTAAATTCTCATTTTCAAAGACAACGCCCAACATGTTCTTACTTTTTTTTTAACTTTCAGTTTGCTGGGCTAAAAAAAGGGAATGTTTCCTTTAAAGAAACCTACAAGAAAGATGCCTTAATCCTCTGCACATAGGATGTAGTAAAAAGATAGTAGGTAGCTGTTTGGAGGGAGAGGGTGAGTAAATTGTGTTATTCCTTCTATTATAATTGGGAAAGAAAAGATTGGTCACCACATATCCAGTAAATATATAAAATCAAACTTGAGATGTGTCTTTTTGTTATGAAAAATATCCTGTGTGTGGTACAAAAGAACAGAACGTGGAATGGCAGCATTTCCTGGCAACAGACACCCATCAGCACTATTCCAGAAAGCAAGTTACGTTAACACTAGAGAAAAGTAGACCCCTCTTGGAGACATTGAGCAAGGATCATCGTCTCCTTGTACTAGGGCAACGTAAAGACATTTGTATATCCGTATACAAAGATCTGAACACATTTTTTAAAAAGGCCCAGTTCAAATTAAATGGAATCATAATTTTCTTTTATCAGAAAGGGATTAGGAAAATATTTGTGTACAAACAATGGAGAAATCCTAGAGCATCTAATCTGAAACACATTAAAATGTAGCTATTGCATTCAGAGCATATTATACAATTGGAAAAAATGTAGAATGTTGAAATTTTAAGAAGCATCCTGATCTGGTGTTTCATCTTGTTTGGGAACATAAAAGCAGTAAATAATCTGGAAAAGCCCATTTTCCCTTTTTAAACATTTCATTGGATATCAGTGCAAGACTTACACCTACAGCTGGTGGGAAAATAGAAACTCTTTCATTTTCATGTTTTTGAAAAGAAACTTGAATGGGATGAAAGGGTGAATTTGTTTGCATTACAGAATTTTTACAGAAAATTCCTTTTGGGAATACGAAAAGAGAGGTTGGTTTTTGTTTTCCAGTTGTCCACCTGGAAGGTTCTTGTGAGTTCCACTGGCAGAAAGAGAAACTGACCAGAATCTAAGTGGTTGCTGGCTGCTGAGTGCTCTAGCTTTCTCCACGTTCTCCCCCATCCCTGGCTGTCTGTCTGAGCGGTAGCTGGGCTGTGGAGGAAACAAAAAGCTGGGTTCTTTAGCTCCCTACCTGCAGCCTGCCTGCTGAAGAGTATCCAAATGGTAGGAGGCAGATAGGTGGAACACTCGGTTATATTGGTGTAGCCAGTAAGGCTAACCTGCTTGCTTTCCTATGTATCTTTTATCTTATGAATTTCTTACTTCCTTATGGTTTTGATTATTTGTTTTATTATAATAGGTTTAGATGAAGGTTATTTGGCTGTAATGCAAGGAATTTACAGGCCACATCCAGTATGCTGAGCTAAGCAAAGTTAGTGTACATGGGACCTTCACCTAGAGAGATGGTGAGTTAAACCATAAGGTCCATGTATGGTTGGGATCTTTAACACAGAGGATGTGTTAAAGCTGATTGGCATAGGGGCTTTCCTAAGTTCACATCTTTTAAAAACTTAACAGGTAAACTACAACCTGTCACTTTGAAATAACCGAAATAATCTTTTATGACAGGAATAACAAATGTGTTACCTAACCACAAAGGACCATGGTAACAAATTGACATATATGATAGTAAGTTGAAATCATTGATACACTATCCTATATGAAGAAGAATAAGTAGTCCTGTGGGGGGGAGGGATAGCTCAGTGGTTTGAGCATTGGCCTGCTAAACCCAGGGTTGTGAGTTCAATCCTTGCAGAGGCTATTTAGGGATTTGAGGCAAAAATTTGTCAGGGATGGTATCTGGTCCTGCTGTGAAGGCAGGGGACTGGACTCAATGATCCCTTCTAGTTCTAGGAGATAGGCAATCTCCATTAATTTATTTATTTATAATTTATTAGGTCAGCATTTCTCAAACTGTGGGTCCTGACCCCCCGGGGGGTCAGGAGCAACTTGGAGGGGGGTCACGGTATCACAAGTTTGAGAATCCCTGCATTAGGTCATGAGCTTTTGTAGGCTAAGCTCACTTCATCAGATGAGTTGGAGTGGAAATAACAGAATCCAGGGTATATATAGCAGAAAAAGAAGTTACCTGTCAATGGTAGGAGCAGTGTTAATGAAGATATTTAAGTCAGGCTGGCTGTGTCCTATTCATAACATTTGATGTGGAAATGTGAATATCATAGATGGAGAAAATTGCCTTTGTAATGTGTTAACCAGTTAATATCTTTATTGAAGCTTAAATGGATAGTGATGAACTTGTAAATGAACTCCAGTTGAACAGTCTCCCTCTGTAAGTGAGTGATAACATTTCTTTGTAGAAGGATGGCTACTTTTAACTCCATTATTTAATGCCCAGGAAGGTTAAAATGTTCTCCTACAGATTTGTGTGTGTTACCATTTCCAATGTCTGATTTGTGTCCATTTATTCTTTGTCACAGAGACTGTCTGGTTTGGCCAATGTAGTATCTGCCATATATATTGTGTGATGGCCATTGGTGATGATGGGAAAGGTGAGGGTGATGAGGAAGATGATGGCTGACACTTCGGGTTCTTCTACAGGAGATGGAAGTGCAGATGTACATTCCGTAGTATCACTATCTTGCTAAGTTGGAGTGTTTGTGACTGTGTTAAATGTATTAATAAACTACATTTGTAAATATACAAGAGTTCCTATAATGTGAATGTTGCAACTGTGCACATCAGGGTTCCCAACTATAAAATAGTTTGAATAATACTGGGCCATATCTTGGGACAAGGACCTGTCAACCCTCAAAGTGACAACTGGGGTTTAAGTAATTTATATAATTAATACACAATCTAAAGTTTGGGCAACAGATTTAACAGTATTAGTAAATCTGTTATACCAGTAAAACTTTAAATTGTAGATCAGGTCTTAAGTCATTTCTGCTTTTATCATCACTACAGACTAACTCTTTTGCCCACGCAGGGCATGAATCAGTGAACATTGAGTTCACTAAATTGCACCTTATTTCCTTCCCAACAGTTAAATTAGCATCAAACTGTGTCATCTTCTTACATATATTTTAGAAACATGCATCCGTCTGTGAGACCATTTGTTCAAGAACGCCTCCTAAACAATAAGACCTAGAACCATCAAATGTGGTATACAGCTTCCTGTCATAACTTAAAGCAAGGTAAGGTTTGGTTGTACAGAGAATGGGGTGTAATGAACCCCCCCCCCCATTGCACATGGGCACATAAAACCATACAGAAGAGAATCACCAGGTAGGTGAAAGAGGCTGGCAATTTGTGTGCCTCCCCAGTCCAGGACTGCCCCAGCCCTGAGCCTCCCACACCCATACGCCCTTAGAGAAGACTGGAGGGGGCCTGAGGCTCCCCTACCCCAAATTCATTTGGAAACATTACTGGCTGTTCCCCTTCATCAGGGAGTGCGGGGAAAGTGCAGTTTGTTGCATTCCTCACTGTGGCTGGGAAAAGCAGGGGGGTAGACAAGCCTGGACGTGCCTTAGCTGGGGAACATGCACCCCTCCCCCATGTGTACCCACAGAAGCTGCAGTAGCCATGGAGAGGCGCTTCTCACTTGGCTCCAAGCTGCGGCAATGACAGAGAGCTGGGGTTATCCTCTCTCCCTGGGCAGCCTGCAAACTGAACCCTTCATTCCCAGCCTCACCCCCGAGTAAAGATTTAACTGAAGCATGGACATTTTCATTTTATTTTCAGAAAAACCCAAAAATCGATTTAAGGACCCAAAAAATGGTGAGTAAATCTAGATGTCAATAAACAAGAAAGGCTGGGATTTCCTTTCACTGCCAGCATTTGGAAATTACACCTCATACTGAACATCGTTTAAAAACGAAAGAGATTTTGGGGTTGTGGTGAATGGTCAGTTGATCACAGGCTCACCAACAGGACGGATTAAGGGAATTGCTGGGCTCCGGGGTCGCTGGCTGCTGCTGCAAATAGGAAATACATTTTTAACGCTGTGAGTGTTTAACCTTGGAAAATTTGCCACGGTTTGTGGTGGATTCTCTTATCGCTGGCAATTTTTAAAACAAAGATTTGGTGGTGGTGTTTTTTTAAATCTGCACTAGGAATTATTTTGAGAAGTTTTATTTCCTGTGTTATACAGGAGATCAAATTAGATGGACTCTATTAATCTTTATTAAACTTCTAAAACTTTGGAAAACCCTGTGTGTCTATTTTTATCATCTCTGGGAAATCCAGAAAATTTAAGATTTAATTAAAAAATGACATATGTGCTGCGTAGCTGACACCCATGCCAGGCCCAGGAGCAAAGCTGGGGGGGAGAATCAGCTCTTGGCTCCCAGAAGGGGCATGCCCTCAAGTGGAAGGGGCGGGGCAAGTGCACCACACCAGCCCCCCATAGTTTTCAACACTACCCGGAGTTTAACACCTCGTCCCCAGTCCTGAGAGCCAACCAGAACAGGCTGCGTAGTGCACCAGCAGCTGCTCCAGTAGTAATGGCTGGGAGACTTAGATCCTTTAGACTCGCTGGCTCCCTGGGGGTGGGCCTGTATGTGTGTCAGTCATCTTGCTTGACTCCCTTACTGTAAACATTTCATGTTTACTGCCACTAATCATTCAACATGTACAACCAGCCTCCTTTGTAAGTCTCTTCACATTAGCAAGGGTGCTGTGACAGCCTCATGCTATTATTTAAGGGATTACCAGGGATAGAGAACTTGGATGTGCTGATGCATTAAAATAACTTTGTTTTTTCTCTCCTGCTAGGAGCATTGAAATCACTTCATACAATTATCATCCAGCTAATATCCAGCAGGATTGTGGATAAGTGGCTCATACTGCAGCCAGCTTAAAAACTCCTCTTCAGATTGCCTAGTGGGTTGCTGTGAGATAGATCAAGCAAATCCCTGTTTAGGGATTTGACCTGTCAACTCTGCAGTAAGCATAGCTGCTTACTTAAAAATGAACTGGCATATTGTCATTACTGTGACGGCGCATTGGGGTCCCCTCCGATCCTGCACCCCCGTAGCAGCCAGAACAGACTCCGCCAGCCGGTAGGGTAGAGAGGGTTTATTGCTTCTCCAGGGTATAACACAACATAGACGTGATGTGGCTACAGGAGTCAGGGCCAGGATGCCTCAGATCACTTGGAATGGGGTGCTTAGGCCCTTAAACTCCCAACCCTCTGCTTAAACTGTCCCCTTCCTGGTTTCCCTCAGCTTAAACTGACCCTTTCCCGGAACACTCACTTCCTTTGTTCAGTCCCTGCCCTCAACCGGTAGGACCGGTTGGGTCTCTGTCTACATGACCTCAGGTGGCCCCCCTGCTGGGCAGTGCTTACAGACACAGGCCAGTAGGGGTCACCCACAGCCCAAACACAGCAACCAGTGAATGCCTGCCCAAAGAGTGTACTGCCTGCCCACTACATCACAATTACATCTTCCCATTAAACAATATACTGTTGACATGAAGCCATTGTTTTATTCCTGTTCTATCACTGTATTGAAGTAGAATGGGCTTCCAGCATTAGTTAGTCTGTTGTTATAACTCCAAATTGTTTATTAGCAAATCTAGTGTTCATGAATGGTGCCAGAGAGACAGTTTTGGAGAATGAAATCCTTCCTTTATGAACACAACACACATCCCATAAGCAGCAGCCATGTAAATGTTGCCATGCTGCTTTGAGATGGAAGTAATTCAGTCTCCATGACTGTTCATGGATGGCCTCTCTTTTGAGACTGCAAATAACTATGGTTGGTGGTGCTCTGCATGAAATGGACAGATGTCTGGCAGCAATTAGATTGACATTCCCTGAGAAGTTAAATCAATAGAGCCAACCTGACTCTGCCTTAAAGACAAAGAATCAGACCCAGAGAACTATTCTGGACTGTAAATTCAGAATGCTCTCACTAAACCACAGGACCTAGCACCTTGTACCAAGAATAATTACCAGCATGCTGAATAGATCGTATCTTTGCTGGGCGCCAAGCACTGGACCAAAGACCAAGGTTAGATTTTGTCAATGACATCTTTATTTGCCATTGTCCTAAATCCATCAGACGGTATTCAAGTCAGGGTAATGACGAGCTACCAAAAAACTAACTACTGTGGCAAAGCTCCGGCTGTGCCCTGAGGGTCTTGCATTTCTAGCCAGTTGTTGAAGCAAAATACAGGACTATGTAGCACTTTAAAGACTAACAAGATGGTTTATTAGATGATGAGCTTTCGTGGGCCAGACCCACTTCCTCACATCAAATAGTGGAAGAAAATAGTCACAACCATATATACCAAAGGATACAATTTAAAAAAATGAACACATATGAAAAGGACAAATCACATTTCAGAACAGAAGGGGGATGTGGGGGGGGGAGGTAAATGTCTGTGAGCTAATGATATTAGAGGTGATAATTGGGAAAGCTATCTTTGTAATGGGTAAGATAACTAGATTGTTGAGACCGAGGCGTAAAGTGTTGAATTTTAGCATGAATGACAGTTCAGAGGATTCCCTTTCAAGTGCAAGTATATATGGTTGTGACTATTTTCTTCCACTATTTGATCTGAGGAAGTGGGTCTGGCCCACGAAAGCTAATAAACCACCTTGTTAGTCTTTAAAGTGCTACACAGTCCTGTATTTTGCTTCAGCTACAACAGACTTACACGGCTACATTTCTATCACTAGCCAGTTGTTGTTTGCCTCACAGGCTCGCTGTGACCCTGCACACTAGAGGGCCTTTTCTAGAGGCCAGGGTCACAGCTTACTTGAGCCATCCTGATCATTGGCAAAGTTACAGGATTGGGATGAAACCCCTCCATAATCCAGGCATCCCTTTCAAGGAACAGACCCTTTTAGTGGTGTGGGGAGGGTTCAGGGGAACTCAGGTCCACCCGCTACTCTGGATTCTGGCCCAGGGACCCTAGGTAGTGGCTACTGTCAGGGCTTTAGTCTCTAGCCCTAATACAGCAGCCTTTTCCCTGGGCCAAGTCCCCAAATGCTCCCCTAGTTCCTTCTCCCTGGTACTGAGCTAATCTTTCCTGCTTCAGCCCAAATACTCTCCTTTTTGCTAGGAATGTTAACATATAGTTGTTTAAAGATTAACTGATAAACCTGGGCTTATCGTTAATTCAAACAGCTGCACACACACACCCCAAAGGGGGGCTGGCAGAAGCCAGTGCCGGCAGGGAGCCTCCACCCCCACTGCCTCCCACAGAGACAGCAACGCAGGGAGCAGGTGGGAGCTGGAGCTCAGGAATAGTCATCTTAATAATAAACCTTCACATCCCTAATCTATAGAGGTGCTGGCTCTGGCTAGCTGCCCAAGTATGCACTCAAGGACTCAGGTAGGACTGTACAAACTCAAAGCTAGCCGCTACTTGTGCTGCAATCACACCACCTGACTGCTGTAGATAATAAAGGAGAACACGCATGAAGCTATGTTGTAGCCGATGCTTCACAGCAGCCTGTGCGCCTTGTCTCCAGACTTTTCAGCCATGCTAATCAGAACATTTTAGTGAATGTGCTCGGACATCAGACCTTTTACCCTAGTCTAGGCAAGGCCAGAAGAAACCCAGCAGAGAACCCTGCTGCTGCCGCCTTCCCCCATCAGGCAAGAGCTCTCTCTCCTAGCCCCAAAGCTTGTCAACAGAGGGACCCAAGCCCAAAGAGAATTCCCCCACACAACCAGACACCTTTCCCTGTGGAATCTCAGCCAGAGACCCCCCCCTCACTTCCCCTAGAGATCTTCCCTTCAGTCACCCAGCCACAGTCCCCTGAGATGGCTCCCTATCTACCTCAAGGCCCACAAAAGCTCATGATCCTAGATATCTAGGGTACCTTGTCTCTAAGGCTGTGTCTAGACTGGCATGATTTTGCAGAAATACTTTTAACGGAAAAGTTTTTCCGTTAAAAGTATTTCCGCAAAAGCGCGTCTAGATTGGCAAGTGCCTTTGCGCAAAAGATTTGCTTTTGCACAAAAGCATCCGTGGCCAGTCTAGACGCGATTTTGCGCAAGAAAGCCCCGATCACCATTTTAGCCATTGGGGCTTTTTTGCACAAAACAGTTCTTCCCTGTCTACGCTGGCCCTCTTGCGCAAGTATTCTTGCGCAAGAGGGCTTTTTCCCAAGCAGGAGCGTAAAAGTATTTGCGCAAGAAGCCCTGATTTTGTACATTACAAAGTCAGTGCTCTTGTGCAAATTCAAGCGGCCAGTCAAGATGCACCCTAAGGGTATGACTGGAATACGTTGTTTTTTCAAAAAAACTGCACCTGTGGCCACACTACAATCATGTTCTTTCAAAATTAAATCAAAAGAACGCAGGGGTTTTTTGATATTGGTAAACCTCAAATTATGAGGAAGAATGCCTTTTTAGAAAGAGTTCTTTCGAAAAAAGGCATGTGTGGACGCAGAACAGGGACATTTTTCGATAGAGGCAGCAATTGAAAAAAACACAGGCGCCCTGGTGGCCATTCAGTGAATAGCAAACAAGGCTTTCTTCTGAGAGAGTGTCCATGCAGTCTGGATACTCTTTTGAAAAAGATCACTGTTTCCATCTGGTTTTGAGGTCTGGATGCTCTTTCCAAAGAAGCTTGCAGTCTAGATGTACCCTCTGGTACGACAAGACTGGTGGTTGTTTTTTAAGTAATGCCACGAGCAGTTAACTGCTTTTGCTACTTCCACTCTAGCTCATCTGAGGAAGTGGGTCCAGAAAGCTCATGACCCTAGACCCGTGGTCGCCAACTGGTCGATCGCGATCTACTGGTCGATCGCGAGGCGTCCTGTCCGCCCTGCCCTCATTTCCCTCCCACCCCCGAGATGCCCCACTACCTACCTCAAGTGAAAATGGAGGTAGTGTCGGCTTCCCGGGGATGGACAGAAGTCCCGCAGCTTAGCGCCACTTCCGGTGAGTCCAGAAGTGCACTAGCTGCTCTGCTGGGTGCACTGCGGGAGGGAGCATCGGCTCCCTGCACCGCACAGGAGGGGTGAGTCAGCCCCGGGGGAGGCGCGCCGGGAGTTTCTCAGCGCGCGCGGGGGGAGGGGGTGTTGGCCCCGGGGCAGGTGTGTGCATGAGGGGCTTCCCTGCACGGGGGGGCTTGGCCCCAGGGCAGGCGCGCGCGTGCGTGGAGCTTCCCTGTGCGGGGGTGAGGGTGTCGGCCCCGGGGCAGGCGTGCGCGGGGCTTCTCTACGCCGTGGGGGGTCGGCCCGGGGCAGGCACGCGCTGGTTTTCCTGGCGGGCGGGGAGGGTAGGAATCCTGGGAGGAGGCAGATGCAGAGGATTCTCTGCCTCCACTGGCACCCCACTCCCCAGCCACAGAACGCCATCCCCACTCCCGTCCCCACTCCCCGAACGCTGTCCCCACTCTCCTGTCCCCAGCCACAGAACTCTGTCCCTATTCCCGTCCCCACTCCCTGAACTCTGTCCCCACTGGCACCCTGTCCCCTGCTGCAGAACCCTGTCCTCTGCCCTCCCAGCACCCTGTTCCCTCTCCCCTGCCCCCAGCCACAGAACTCTGTCCCCACAAAATGTGTAATTTTAAATTCTTGATTTTAGACGTAAATAGCATGAATAAAAAACAGACCATTTATTTCATAACTATAAACACGTGATTTTAATTGTTTGTATCGCATAATTTAAAAATAAACTTTATCAGAGTGTGTAAGGGCTGGGGATAGCAAGTGATGGACAGGAGGAGACGAGAGAGGGCGGGGCTTCAAGGAAGGGGCGGGGCGGTGGATCTTGGCTTGGTCTGTCATTTAAAAAGTGATCTCGGGTGCAAAAAGGTCGGAGAGCCCTGCCCTAGGCAGTGGTTGGTCTCTAGGGGCTGCCTGCCCCGTGTTTGTAAAGTTACAGATTAACAGGGCTGCCCCCTGAGCCTCCTTTCCAGAGCCCCACCCAGAGCCCCCCCAACCATGCCCCCCCCACCCATGTCCCCCCCACCCAGAGCCCCTCTTCCCCCGTGTCCCCCCACCCAGAGCGCCCCCCAACCATGCCCCCCCCCACCCAGAGCCCCCCCACCCATGTCCCCCCCACCCAGAGCCCCCCTTCCCCCAAGTCCCCCTCCCCCATGCCCCCCCCGAGCCCCCTCCCCCTCTTTCCCCCCAGACTCCTGCCCCGACCCCCCACTCCCAGCCCCCGCCCCTCGAGCGCGCGAGCCCAGCCGCGGCCCCGCGCTGCCTCCTCGCGCGCTCACGCGGATCCGCCCGCGCGCTGCCCCGCCCTCCCTCGCGCCGGGGGGGGGGGGGGGGCGGGGCCTGTCCGTCCGCCGCTATCCCGGCGTGCCCCGCGCTCCGGCCGACTGGCGGGGACGCTCTCGGCTGGGGCTGACTCAGCCCGCGGGAGGCGCCTGTTCCGCGGGGCAAGATGGCGGCGGAGGCGGATTCCTGGGGTAGGTGCTGGCCGCGCTCGCGGCCCCGGCCCCCCCGTATCCCCCCCCCGCCCGGCCTGACGCGCGCTCTCTCTCTCTCTCTCTCTCTCTCTCTCTCTCCCCCACAGACGCGGACTCCTTCGAGGCGGCGGAGCCGGTGGCCAAGCGGCTGGTGCCGACGCCGGGGGCCGCGGGCGACCGCTGGGCCGGGGAGGATGAGGAGGACGATGTGAAGGTGGGGCCCGGGGCCGCGTGTGCGGAATAAACGTACCGCGTGCGCCGAGGCGCGTGCCAAGGGGCACCACCGGCGGGGCAGGCCGAGCGCCCCCGCCCACCCGCGAGTCTCCATCTTAACGAGGCGGTGGGAGTCTCCTCCCGCTGAGCGAGACTCGCCGGCGAGCTCGTGGCCTGGGCGCGGGCCCGGCGGGGGGGCCCGGGCGGTGCTGGGGCCGGTTCCGCGTCACCTGAAGCCTTTTAAAATGCTCTAGTCCAATCCGCAGTGGCGCCTGAGCTGGGACTTACTCGAGTTCAGTCGGTGCCATGTCACGTGCTCTGAACCCCGCCTGCATGGGCACTGCCTGGCCAGCGCTAGAAAGGTCCAGTGAGCCGGGACTAGACACGTCTCTGAATGGGCCGCTTCCCCCGGCCGAGAACTGCGCTTGGTCCAAGGTTTCTCAGTTCAGTGACTATGGTTACCCGCCTGTAACTTCCTTCCCACTGGCCCGTCTGTCTCCTTTCCAGAGCAAAGCCCCTGTCCGTTAAAAGATGTCTACAATCCCAGTAAATAGAGCACTCTGTGTGTGTTGCCCATTTACCACATTTAAGTTGCTGGCAGGCCTCTCTACTAAACTTCCCTGGGATCTGCCGGCATTCAACTTTTGGACTCTCCTCTGGAGATTGTCTGTATCACCTGCCCCCTTACAGGTTCTTACCTGATGCAGCAACTGGGGAAGAGGTGTGCACTGAGGGAAGTTTGAGTGGTTGAACTTTTTCCAAATAGCCCCGTCTTGGCATTCCTTATCTCCCACAGGGCAGAAACGTGTCTTTACTTTAGTGGTGTCTCTTGTAAACCTAGGCAGTCCTTCATTGTTTCTTTTAGTATTAGCTAGTGCTCAGAGGGTTAAAATGGTACCAATCTATTAGGTGTGTCTACACTTGCACCCTCTTTTGAGCGAGGGATGCAAATGTAGACATTCAAAATTATAAATGAAGCCAGGATTTAAGTATTCGCGGATTGGTGCTATTTCGAAATAAAAAACTCTGTTTAGATGTGGTTATTTCAGGAGAAAACCCTTCTCTCAAAATAACCCTTACTCCTCAAAAAATGAGTAAGGGTTATTTTGAGGGAAGGGTTTTCTGTCGAAATAAACTCCCTCCCCTTTTTCTCCCTGCAAAATAGCACTATTGCGAAATAGAGCCATAGTGCGATTATGCAAATGAAGCATGGGATATTTAAATCCTTACTGCAGTTGCAATTTTGGGTGTCTACATTTGCATTCCTCTCCCGAGAGAGAGGAATAAAGTGTAGACATACCCTTAGAGAATCATGGAGCTGGTTTGCTGTCTTTCACGTTCGAGTTTGAACTAAATGTTCAACTTTAAACCTAGTCTGTTTAACAGAAGCATGTTGATTGCCTAAATGCTATGCAGCATAATTCCCTTAACAAGAAAGACAAGTTGTGAGGGATACCCCAAAAATTCTAGGTCTTAGACCTTGGGCATATATCAGCAACTGGCAATGACTACTGTACTAGGAAAGTTAAATATCAGTTAATCAAATAGTTGAGTAATCTCAAAAATTCTTATCGGTTAGTCCACTATTCTGTAGTCCTTGGGGGCAGGACCGGCAGCCAGTGTGCTCCAGCCCCACTCCTGAAGAGCCCCCTGTCACTTCGCGTTGCTACCTGTATCAGAGGCAGCAGCACAGGGTGCCAGGCAGGAGCTGATCCACGAGGGGAGGCAGTTTAAAAACCAGCTCATCTCGCAGACAGCTGTTGCCCTCTGCTGCTACCTTTGATAAAGAAGCAGCAGGATAGGATGGCAGCAGCCCCTGTCTGAGGGGGGTCTGAGCTCCTGGACCTGAACCAGGCTGCCTTCCTGCCTGCCTGGCTCCTAATACACTTTAAATGCAGAGCCGCAGCAGGGGTAGGTCCCAGACCCATTTCAAGCCAGAACAGCCAGCCTGCTGGCCAGCCTGCAAAAACATTTACTGGCAAGTCGGGGGGCAAGGGGTGCGGTGCGTTTAGTCTTCAGCAGTGTGTCCCAATTTTATTTGGCCATGGAACCCTTTTAAACTCAGAAGAATTTCAAGGAACCCCTTCAGCTGGGGGGAAGATTTGTCAAGGGGGGGGGCCCACCAGGAAAAATGTGTCGAGCACAAAATAAAAGGCGGGCGGGGGCAGAATGGACCAGGGAGACTTGCAGGCTTTGGGAACCCAGAGTGGCAGCGGGGGAGAGGAGGTGTCTGAAAGCCGGCGGGAAACCAGAGAAGCATCCAGCATCTTTGTGTGCCGATACCTCTCTGTCTCTTTGGGGGGGGGGAGGGAGAGAAGTAATGAAGTTCTCGCGGAACCCTTACTTTTGCTTCCCAGAACCCCAGGGTTCCGCGGAAACACTGGTCTATAGCATTAACCTATAAGCTTTTGCTAATTGGTTAATTGACGACACTATTACATCCCTATTCTATAAGGTGCCACAGGACTCCTCGCCGCTTATCCCTATTCCATACAACTATATCTAACAGACATCAGAATGACGAGAGGGTATATACTATCTCTGGAATCTAAGATCTTCAAAGGGGTCTTTGGTTTTGTAAAAATATTTTTAAAATGGGTAAATGTAGTGTTCTAAAGTTAGACATTGAATCATGTTTTTGTTTCAAATCAGGACACTGAGAGATTGGCACCATCCTTAGTACTGATCACTAGATAACTGAAAAAGGTTCATAGTTAAGTATTTGTTCTGATCCCAGTAGGAAAGCAGTTCGGAACTGATGAGTCATTGATTCTTGCTGATTGAAGACTCTGGCCGTGGTTGTTCATACTGCACCAAGCTAGTGCGATCTCTGATAACTAGGGATGTGAAAGCTCCCTACTGTGGGTAGGGAGATGCTCCAGCCCTGCAGGGCCCGCTGCAAGCAGGGGCCTTTCTGGGCATCCAGAGCAGCCCCTGGCTGTGGCAACAATGCATGGTGCTCCAGCCTGCCTTAATTGGTTAACCGATGAAACATGAAGTAAATGTCACATTTAACTAGTTATATGGGATTTCACATCCCTAGTGCTAACTCTTTGTGCATGCATTGTATTTTAGAGCACGAGTGAGGATGGGGGGCTTGGGATGGCGCTGTTCTATGTAGTATAAAGCTAAATAGATACATTACTTGTGTGATGAAGACTTTTGAGAACATAAGAACGCCATACTACATCAGATCAGTGGTCTGTCTAGCCCAGTTTCCTATCTTCTGACAGTGGCAGTGCCAGGTTCTTCAGAGGGAGTGAACAGAACATGTAATCATCAAGTGATCCATTTCTTGTTGTGCGTTCAAAGGGCACATCTACACAGCAGGGCTAAACTCAAAACAAGCTACGTAGCTTCAGCTATGCTAATTTTGTAGTTAAAGTTGAAATAGTTTCTTTCGACTTGGCACTGTTTACACAAGTTATTTTGAGTTAGTGCGCTTTTCCCTTGACTTCCCTTACTACTTGTACAATGAGGGTTATAGGAGTCGGAGTAAGAAGTTCTCCAGCTTGGAATTATTTTGAAATAACTGCTTATGTGCCTTGGGCTAATGGAGCATAAAGGGGTGGGGAAGTGTGGCCAGATGTCAGAGTCCCTCTTACCACCCAAGATGCTTGCTGAGACCAATTAAGACTGAACGGTGGAAGGATCGGGCCCAGGCTAGAAGGCTGCTCATCTTGTGAAAGAGATGATCAAAACACCTGTTTAGGGTAAGAATGTGCCTGTAACACGTTTTTTGGTGTGTTAGGGTTAGGTGGCATATTTTGTTTGTTTTGGCTTAGTAACTTATTTTGGTCTGACTGTTTTCACTTGCAAACATTTAAATCCTACATTTTATACTTGATAAAAACATGTATCGTCAAGCCCTGTGTAAATAATTGTTATGGGGGTAGGGGGTACAGAAACCACTGTGCATATCTCTCATTGATAAAGCGGGAGAACATACTAGCTTCCTCTGTGTGATCTTTTATACAGAGTAAGATGGATTTATTGGGGGTTTTGGTCCCTTTTGTAGGTTGTGTTCCTGGGTGCTGAACTGAGCTGGTTCAGTGTCTTTGCTCCTCTGTAGGTCAGTAATCCCCACTCTGTGCTTTCTCAGAGGAAGACCAGAGGACCTGCCCCAGTAGGACAGGGTGATTGGGAGTCCATTGAGCTTGTCACACCTGGTACTTGGCTCATCAGATCAGTTACACACAGGTTGTCTGTCTCATGCTGGCGGTTGAAGTGAGGTATTGATGTTCAGTTCCATAGTTGTCAGGGCGCTAAATTAACACTAATTTAGCAATAAGAATGTGAACCTTAAATTTTACAATTGCTAGGCTTTCCTTCAAGCTAACTGACCTATGGTTAGCCATGACATTGGCCCCTGGCAAAATTATGGAAAGGTTGATGCAGGAGGAAGCAGTAAGGCAGCGTCTACTTTGCAGGTTTGAGTGACAGCTGAGCTAGTAGCAGTGTGAAGGTTGATGCTCAGGTGGTAGTTTGGGCTCTTCAGCCGGCTTGACTCCGAGTCTGAGCTTGGGTGACTAGTCCACGTCTCAGCTGGATCTTCAACATACATGCTGCTATTTTCAGCTCACACTAGGTCTGACCAAAGGTCCATCTAGCCCTGGTCCTGTCTTCCAACAGTGGCCAATGCCAGGGGCCCCAGAGGGAAAGAACAGAACAGGCCAAGTGATCCATCCTGTATTACCCATTCCCAACTTTAGGCAGATAGAGGCGAAGGACACCATCCCAGCTAATATCTGTTGATGGACCTGTCCTCCATGAATTTATCTAGCTCTTTTTTTTGAGCCCTGTTATAGTCTTGGCCTTCACAACACCCTCTGGCAAAGCGTCCCTCAAGTTGACTGCATTGTGTGAGGAAATACTTCCTTTTGATTTCAACCCACTGCCTCTTAAAGGGATGAAATGCATTTAAACTGTTCATAAAATAATTGTAAATGAGCATCCCCATCCAGTGGGGCTGTTCTGAGCAGAGTCCTGGCCCCATCTATTTAATATTTTATGATCTGGAAGAAAGTATAAAACTCCTGCTGGAAAAGTGTGTAGCTGACACAATTTAGTGAAGTACTAATACTGACAGGTTAGTTCTATAGAGCGATTTGTCTCTTGGTAAGCCGGGTTTACTTGAACAACATGCAGTTTAATGCATGAATCACGTCCCTAGGAATAGTATCTTGGTCACAATTATAAAATGGGAAACTGTATTTTGGAAAGCAGTGACTTTGAAAGAATCTGTGTAATGAGTGCACTGGCTAAGAGCTAATGTGATCTTTTGTAGGGATGTAAAATCCTTTTTTAATTAGTTAACTGGTTAAACTTTGTTTAACCAGTTAATTGATTAAAGGGGGCTGGGCACCTCCCTCACCTCTCCTCTGCAATTGGTTAACCATAACTGGTAAGCCTCACCCATTAACCATTCACATCTCTATTTTTTTGATGTATAAGCAGGTGAACACAGATTAGAGAGCGGGAGGTATTTATATGACTCTGGACAGGTTTAGTGTGACTATTAGTGGAGATTGATATTCTTAATTCTCACCAAAAAGCCATGTTTTCCCAGTCTCAAATCTTTCATTTGGTCTTCCTGAACCCTTTCCAATTTTTTCCAATGTAATTTTTCAATCTACTCAATTTCTCCAAGAGAAGGTTAGGAGGTGACTTAATTATAGAGAAGAGATTTGAAAGCAAACATCTTTCATTTCACATGGAGAAAGGCCTAACAAAATCCAGTTGTTGGAAGTTGAAGCTGAACAAATTCAGACCAGGCAAAGTGCAGATTTTTCAGGATAATCTACCATTGGAGCATTTACCGAGGGACATGGTGGGGTCTCCATCGTTTCGACTCCTTGCATTAGGGGAGAGCAGTGGTCATCAAGCAGTCGATTGGGATCTACTGGTAGATCTTGGCGCCTCTGACAGGGGATCCTGACTGGTTTGGTCCTTTGCCTTGGAGTGGACCCCCACCCCAGGAGCCTCCTGCTTCTTGTGAAAGGCAGGAGAGAGTGAGGAGGGTGCTGATGTCAAGGTGCCCCTTCCCACTCTGTATCCTTTCTCCACAGAGCAGAGGGGTCACAGCAGGACTTGGGATGGAGTTTGCTGGTGGTGCAGGGTCAGGACAGGAGTGAGTCTCTCTTAGCTCCACTGCACCACCACTCAAGAGCCACCTGAGGTAACCAGTGTTCAGCTGGAGCCCACATCCCAAACTCCCTCCTGCATCCTAAGCCCCTACCCTAGCCCCAAGCCTGCACTTAGAACCCCATCTACGTCTCAACTGCCTGCCCCAAACCCCTCTCACACTCCAAATCCCATTAACCCAAGACCAGAACCTGCACCCCAACCCTCTGTCCCAGCCTGATGAAAGTGAGAGAGGATGGGGGAGGGAGGGAATAGGGTCAGGGCCTTAGAGAAGGGGCACAAAGGAGGTGGGACAAGGGTATTTGGGTATGAGGTAGATCTTGGATTGCTCTCATGCTTAAAAAGGTTGGAGACCATTGGGATAGAGTGATCTTCTAAGAGAGAAGCTGTAACAGCTCAACCAGAAGCTATGGGCTTGATGCTGAAATTACTGGGCAAAATTGTTTTGTGGTTTGCAGGAGGTCATTGTGACATGTCAGGGCTGGAGATGTAAGGAGATCAAAGAGCTATTGACTGTATAGACAGGCAACAATTTGGGGGACAATTAGTGTTAGGTGGGGTTCCAGGGAGTGGCTAATGCAAATTATGCAACTCCGGTTATGTGTAACACCAGTCCATTGACCAATGATTCACTAGACTGCAGATCAAAGGCCTGAGCTGTATAAAGAAATATTTTAACTGTCCAGTCAGCGACTGGTTCCTGATGCCAAAAACTTATGTGAATGTGGAACCAAGCTAAGTTGTGGAATTTGAGAGACTTACGCTGCAGAGCCCCATGGTGGGGTGGCAGTGACTCTGCTACATTTTTAGTATGAATGTAGATTTCCCCCCTCACTAAACCACCTGTAATGCTTTTGATCCAAGAATAATTGCAGTTGTGGTGGCTAGCTTGCGTGTTGGATACAGTGTCATAGGCCCTGGCGAAAGCATTAACAGGTACTGGACCCTGGGCAGGCCTGCTGGAAAATTGCAATGAGGGGCAGAGGGACTTTAAGCCTAAATCCCTAGTCTGAAAGGAGAGAGAGAGAGACAGGTCTCTGTCATGAAAGTGGTGATGGCTGAGAAGCCTAAAATCTAAGTGGGTGCACTCAAGAAAGACCAAGAAGGGGATCAAAGGTGCAGTTAACTCTAGAACTGGCAGATTAATTTATCATAATTGTTCCTTCTATCTTAAATCTGAGGCTCTTCCTACACTTGCGCTTGATCCACAAAACTTTTGTTGTTTACACTTGCTTAACACCCCTCCCATAAATGACAGAGTTTTGCTGTGGCAAGTGCAAGTGTGAACACTCCTTTGTTCTCTCAAAAGGGAGCGGAAGTATCTTGTCAGCAAAAATGACAACAAATAGTGTTCACACACGCTGACTTCTAGTGACAAGGGCTGTGTCAACACAGCCTTGTTGCAAAACACTGCATAGCTGGACATCCTGTGAATTGAACAGTGCTTCTGTCACATGTATCGATAGTCTGTTGTGCCTCTTGTTCCTGAAGTGGTAACCTGTAGTGGCAGCATTTGAGATTGTTAAATGCTGATGGGTACTAAGCGGCTTACATTCCGATTTAATCACCAAATAACACTGCTGCTGCTACTAGGGATGTGAACGATGAGTTGCTTCTCCCGCGCTTCCTCTATGAGAGAGAGGCAGGAAGGGTGGTGGGGGGGAATGAAAGGGTGGGTTCAAAGTGGCAGCGCTGCATGGAACCTGGGGCCAGAGCCTGGGCTCCACATGGCACTGCCTCTTTGAAATGCTGCGTGCAGCCCGGGGTCCCCAGCTGGCCCTGGGCTGCGCATGGCATTTCAAAGTGGCGGCGCTGCATGGAGCCTGGGGTCAGCTGGGAACTCCCCTGATAACCCTGGGATCCACATGGCGCTGCCGCTTTGAAACACGGCGGGGAGCACTGGGCCAGCGGGGGACTGCCGAGTCCCCCACTGGCCCTGTGTTCCCCGCAGCACTTTTGCCTTTCAAGTGTAGCACCAGCCCTGGGGCTGCTTATCGACTAATCAAATAGTCGATGCAAATTGCATCGATTATTTAATTAGTCAAATAATTGAAATTTTATATCCCTAACTGCTATCAGAGCTTTCGGCCCTGATTTTAATTTGACGCAGCGTTCTCTGTTTTCATCTTAGCTTGGTTTGTTTCTGGCGATGGATATGCCATAGAGAAAAATCAGATCATTCTAATGTTATCAGATAATGTCTCTCATCAATTATTGTCTTAATACTGAATTTTTTACCCTGTAAATTGTGAGAGTTTTTTGTCTTGCTTCCGGAACTGTGTTGAGCATGAGTTTTGCCTTTACCATGATAGACTCTCAGGCTTTGTCTATACTAACCCCCTCCGTCAACCTAATATATGTGACTTCAGCTGTGCAAATAGTATATGTGACTTCAGCTGTGCAAATAGTATAGCTGTGCAAATAGCATAGCTGAAGTCACCGTACTTACCACAGCATCTTGTGTGTGGTAAGGTCGGCGGGGACTGCTCTCCTGTTGACACTGGCTACTCTTCTCATCCTAGTGGAGTACTGGTGTCCATGGGAGAGTGTTCAGAGATCGATTTATGGCATCTGCTTAATTGTGAGGTCGATCAATCGCTGCAAACTCAATCCCCAGCATAGTAGAGACAAGCCCTCAGTCTATGAATCTGCTGGGGATGTGAAAGTGTAACCATGTACGCCGTTACCCGGTGAGCCTGAGCACATCTGTTAACATGCATGGTTCCACGCAGGCTTCCGGTAAGCACAGGGAGCCAGCAATTTTCAGCAGTTACACAAATACTTAAACACATTTTAACATCCCTAGTCTCTACACTGCACACTTTATAGTGGCGTGGCTGCGTAAGGAGAGTAGTGTGGCCACTCTTTCTCAATTGAGAACAGCTCCTGCCAAGACAGTGCTATCCACGCTCACATTTTTCATCTTCAAAATATTGTCATTCAGCAAAAAGTTTTAATGACTAAAGTTCAGTGTAGATATTCTTTCCGCACAGATACTGTTAGTGGTTCAAAAGTAAAGTAAAAATACTGATAACTCATACTATTTCCTGTTTGGTAGGATAACTGGGATGATGAGGAGGAGGAGAAGGAGGAGGAGGAAGAAGAAAAAGAGACTGAGATAAAAGCAGGTGAGGACTGTGGGAAGAGCACACTTCATTGTATATAGAACCAAGAAAACCATTTGATTCTGTGTTCCAAGTTTACAAACAGTAATTTTTGGACACAACAGACTGTGTGTGTTGGTGACAATGCATGTTTACAGTAGTTACTTCTGGTCTCCGAATAGGATCGTAGCTGTAGCTGCTTTTCCCTCCACATCATGACAATGTTCTTTATGCACTAGATTTCTTAAAGACTTTGTCCGCTCTTTTACAGAATCAAAAGTTTCAGAGAAGAAGAAAATAGCAGAAAAAATAAAAGAGAGAGAAAAGCAGCAGAAGAAAAAGCAAGAGGAGATTAAAAAAAGAGTAAGACTTCACTGCCAGGATTTCAGTTTTCGATGGGAGGAATGAGATCTGCTTACTACTTTTTTTAGACTACAAAAAAAGTAGTGTCAGAATTAAAGGCCTGATGTGTATGATTTGCCCCTATAGTGAGTTATCCTCCTATTCTTCTGGGGAAGAATGTTCCTGATAGTCTGCAGAAGAACTCATATTTCATCCTTTTTCTAAGTGTGTACATTGAGGTTCTAATACTCACCACTTAGTGAAATTACTTTTGTTGAGGATTTGGTATTTTTCTGCCTACATGTAGCATGCTTGTGGGTATCAGTATTTCAACTTGGAATGTTTAAACACAAGTGTTGGGCTTGCTGGTAAGAACAGAAAGCTTGTGCTTTGGGGGTAACTAATTCAAATAGAAGCATACTATTGCGATAGCTTGATGAAATAACCACTCTTCTTGCAACCGCTCCATTCGTGGGCAAGAAATGTTATTCACTTGCCACCAATGTAAACTGACTTTGTAGAGACTTGAGTAAATTACTGATGCATGAAGGGCAACAATGACCAAAACCAATCAATCTACTTTGTCTTTTTAGTTAGAGGCACCAGAGGAGTCTAAAGAACTTACACCAGAAGAACAGGCAGCAGACAAACTACGGCTAAAAAAATTACAAGAGGAGTCAGATCTTGAATTAGCAAAAGAAACATTTGGTGAGTGTGGACACAGCTAATGTAAGCAAGTAGTTGGTGGTGTCACATTATAAGAAGTAATGCGGAAAGTTAACTACAATCATTCTAAAACTAGCTTTCACGTAGAGAGGAATATAGATGTAGAACTGCTGTGCTATTTCTCTTAACTGTTATAAAAATCAGGCTGAAACTTCACATCCAGCTAATGCTAATCCATAACCATTTCTCTCTCTCTTTTTTTTTTTTTTTTTTTAAGCCAAGCACTTCAGCGCTCGCGCTCGCTCGCTCTCTCTCTCTCGCTCTCTCTCTCTCGCGCTCTCTCTCTCGCGCTCTCTCTCTCTCTCACAAAATTTTTTTAATACTGTGACACTTGTACGTAAGACTTGATGCCTTTGGTATTGAAAACCTTTAAGACATGGTATGTTTGGTAAAAAATCCTATAACACACATAAATATCAGTTAGCTTCTGTTAATTTGGATTCTAGTGTTACCAGTGGATGTGAGTTATGCTGATATAGACCAGAAGTTTGTGATCAAACCATGTGTCTCTTTGTATCTGGAAACATACATCATAATGACTCTCTAATTTCAATCACTCCACAACATCTTTAGAAACTAAACTTGTCTTTTTTACAGTTTTGTAGTGTCTGCTTGTAGAAAGCTAGTTAGGGGTGACAAAGTAAGCAGTTTTTCAGTAAGTGTGCTATGACATTCTTGTATTTTTCTGCCTGACTCTGTAAATGAGGTGAAACTTAGATATACACAAGACAAATCAGATGGCTGAAAGAGGTACAGAGATCTGGGAATGGGAGAGCCACTGAATTAAGTGTGGAAAAAGCAGTAAAGTTGGTGAAAGAGTTCTTGGCTTCTAAGAACAGTTGCGAGAATGGTACATTTAACTTGGTTGGGGATCTCACTATTGTCTTGTCAATTCTGTCAGGAAAGGACAAAATACTGATAAACTCCCCTACAAACAGGAATTGATTTAAAATCAAGGGAGTTTAAAGTGAGGCTTTCCATTTGGTGACTCTAATCTATTTTAATCAACTTTTTCCACTTGTATTTGTTTTCTAAAGCCAGGCGTGTTCTCATTTGTTAATATACCGTTAAAACATATTGATTCACAACTAAATGGAGCTTTCACAATAAATTTGGTATATCTTTATGCTACTTAGGAGAGCATATGTTTATCTAAGCTATCATATTTAATACTTTCAAATTCTTATTAATCATAAATTTTTAGTACGGGATAAAATCGTGACGGATGTATTGATTATTTGACAAATTAACTTTTTGCTCATGTTTTGCATCAAGCTGCATTAGGATGGTGACTGAAATTTAATTGATCACCCTACAATATAAAACTAACTTTATTAACTCTAACAAGGCCTCAGTATAAATATGGCACAAGAGGTCATAAACCACAAAGTTTGACCTTAAGAGATTAGATATTTTCCCACTGATTCTTTTTATATAGAAAAGCAGCCTTTAACTTAACTGTTTCTGATAGAAGTTCATGGATTTCAGCATATTTATTTATTTATTTATTTATATTTGTGAAATTATAAATTTGGGCCTTAAAGTAGTTTATAAATTCAGATTAGATTTGAACAGGTTTATTTAAAAAAATATAATTCAAATAACTAAAGCAATTTTTTCATCCTTCTTACCAATTGAATTATGTATTGGGTTTAACGTGGCTTTTTTTTGGTAAGAAAAATGGTGCTGATCCTCCAGGGGAAAGTTGTTGAGCAAAAAAATAAAGTTGCACTGGGGACCAAAATGTGGTCGCAGCCCCTTTAATACCCGTGTATCCTGAGCGGGCTTCTGCTGGGAGCCAAGCTTCCCCAGGAAAAATAAATGCCAATAGGTGCTGGTACGCCTGAGGGGAATGCCATTCATTTACGGTATGTTGGGAAAATAGGGGTGTACTGTCACAAAAAAAGCACTGCCAGGACCAAAACTGACCCCTCCTTCAGAGCCAGGCATCCTCAGCACCCCCCCATTCCAATGCTCTCACCCGTCCCCCAGAGCCAGGCACCCCCAGCTTCCCCCCCCCCCCAATTCCCCTCCTGCAGAGCCAGGCGCTGGAGGGACGGGTAAGGTCATCCTGCTGGCTTCCTCGGCTCAGTGTGTACAGGGAGGCAGCACATGGCCCAACTCCTGGCTCTCTGCGTCATGTGGGCCTGTGATCCGGTCCCACCCCAACTAGCATTGGGCCCAGGGGTAACTATCTCTCTCTCCCCCCCCCCCCCCCCCCCCCGCTACGCCTCTAGTGTTCATTGAGATCCCCAGCCCAGCTGAGCTGTCCACTGCTTTTCTGCCCCCCCCCCTCCTCCCGCCCCCAGCCCAGCTGAGCCATGCACCATTTTTCCACTGGCACAGTCCAGCTGAGCCATGTGCTACTTTTCCGCCCCAGCAGTGGAGCCGCATTCTGCTGTTCAGCCCACCCTGCTGGCCCAGCTAAGCCGTGCACCCCAGCCGTGTCTGGGGGAAGTGACACCGCGCGAGTGCTCCAAGGGCCAGGGGCTGTGCTGGGGGAAGCAGCACAGCACGAGTGCTCACTAGAAGGTGCTGGTAGCCGTACTGGTGTGTACCATCACAAAAAGAGCTCTGGGGGTTAATATACACTTCATGTTTCCTGGGACTGCTTTCATTGTTGTTTTTGTCAGTGATTTTCTCCAAAAATAATCGGGTCTGCTTTGGTTTGGACAAATCACAACCCTAAAGGCCAGTTTAAAAGATCCCAATTAAACCTAGCACTTAAGCCTGATGCCTAGAATTTGTCAGGAGACAATACTCTCCCTGGTAGTATTCCCGAGAATAGATGGTTCAGTAAAACTCATGGGCTACGTAGCCTTTCACTTCAATCACTGTGTCAAATGCAGCATATTGTTAGTAACTGAAGTTTTGGCCTCTGCCATGTAAGAGCTGCTTAATCTGAACTGAGCTGTCAGATTCAGTTCAAGTCTTGGTATCACTGGCTGCCTTGATCATTTCACCCCATGTGAGGAACTGAAGGGAAGTAGAGAGAAGCTACCTGATCTGTGGCTACGGGGCTTTTGTAGCGAGGTCAGTCTGACTCCCACACAAACGACAATTAAATGCACCAGTGTTTTTCCTGAGACTGTGTTTTTCTTTTCAGGTGTAAATAATACTTGTGGAATAGATGCCATGAATCCATTGTCAAAAGACGACTTTACAGAATTTGGCAAATTATTAAAAGAAAAAATTACACAGTATGAAAAATCTCTACATTATGCCAGTTTTTTGGAAGCATTAGTTCGAGACGTATGTATTTCATGTAAGTCTTTACTTCATGTGTCAGATTTCCTAGCGCATTCCGTAGAGGGCAAAAGTAGCAAGCATATTAATCAAATAAATCTGAGTTGAAATTTATGCAGTCCTACATTAAATGATGCATGATACCCCTCCTGGAGATGTTTTTGACTAGTACCTTACTGGGAATCACTACCTGCATGCTCTTCATCTTTTAATGCAGGTGGTGTTTCCTCTACATGACTGATCTTCACTGCATGGTGCTGTCAGGTCAGGATAGCTCACTTAAACATACAGACAAACTTTGTATGATCTAAATCTTGCACAACCCAGCAGAATCTCTGCTCAAGAAGAGGAAAAGGCTCCCCAATTTATGTAATTCTAAATAGCTCAGTAGGGGAATGAGATACAAAATTGAGTTCATGCAACACTGGGAGATTAAAAGTGCTTTAAGTGTTTAATTACAAAAGAGAACTTACCTGTTGAAATGAAACTGCAGTTGACTTGTTTTCACTGCTTTGGCTGGCTGAGGTATTTGGTGCATAATTTTGTTTTGAGGTTTTCCTTTTTCCTGTGCTTGTATGCTAAGTCCTTTAGCATAGTGGCAATTTGATATTGTGGCTGGTGCCACATAAATACATTGTGGATGGTTGGCCTAATGATATTGAACTGTTAGACTGGAGTCCAAATCCTCTAACATGGACTGTCAAATTGCATTCAATGCATGTAACATCCCCCTCCTCCAGAAGCCTTCACAACACACATTTTAGGCAAAGCATTTAAGTTTTAGGCACAAATAGTTGACCATATTACAAATCTAGCAGCTTATCATAGAGTTTTAGGGCCAGAAGAGGCCACCACACAACTTTTAGTCTGACCTTCTGTTTGTAATGGGGCACCAGAACCTAAAAGCTGTACTGAAAAACCAAAATTAGACCAGCTTTAAAAATTAGACTAGGAGACTAATGTGCCACAGAAAATAAATAGGTGGTGCAGTTGCACTAGGGGGTGAGGTCCCCACAATGGAAGAAAAATGATTGGGATATACCCAGATGATCCTGGGAAGTGACCAGACCTCCAGGTCACTGCCAGTCTGACCTGGAGGAAAATTCTTTTCTGACTGCATATGAGCAAGACCGTGAACATGTGAGCAAGAGCCAGCTAGTCACGTGAGCGAGAATTCTTAGTGCCAGCTGAGACATGGCTGCATTTGCCCACTGTCCCATCCTTAGCCATGGCTATTCCTGATGATCCAGAGGAAGATTTAAAAAGTGTGTGGGGGGGGTGATGACCAGTTGCTGACCCATGCTGGAGGTGGGCTGAAACCTTGTAGCAAAGCTTTAGAAATGTAAGTTACAAGTGGGTTCAAATGTTGGCCTCCTAAATGTATCATTAAATTGACCCTCTGCTGCTGCTCATCACACAAGTTATCAAGGGGATGTGAAATCTGACCTAGACTGATGCTGAGAACCATCATTGCCCTGCATGTATTCCATCATTAACAAGTATTTTGGCTCCAATTGAAGGGGTAAACTGCCAGATATAAATCTCCACTGACTGGATTTTAGAGGATTCATTGACTATTTAAAGACTTTCTGAAAACAATAGTGGTAGAAGTCTAATTTTCTTCCTCTCTGTAGTGGAAGTGGATGATTTGAAAAAGATCACAAATTCTTTGACAGTGCTATGCAGTGAAAAACAGAAACAAGAAAAGGTAAGACTTGCATCTCTTTCTATATTGTCTTTCCATAACTTGCATGATACCAATATTCACCAAGATGTGCACTTTTTATAAATCTAAAGGGTTCTAGGTTTTTCAGATGTGCTTTTGACTTAAGATTTATTATCAAGAAACAGGTGAAATGGAAATGCTTGATTCAGGATATTGTCTCCCAGCTAAATTTGGGAATGTTCCATAAACTTAAAACAAATGTACTCATGTAAAATAAGCACCATTTTGTCAGTAATATTTAACTTACTCCCCTCCCCCGTCTCTGTACTGATTTTTTTTTTTTTTTTTGCGCCACTCTTCTGGAGTAGAAATAGAATAGGAGGTATCCAGTTGTTCTGGAAGGATAGGAAAAGCGCAGATATTTTAGAGCCAGAAAACTGGAATGATACATGTATTTATGGAAGCAATTTAAGTCTTTGTCCTCAGCCTTTAATAAAGCTAAGCTAAATGTGATCAGGATGACTTAGTTGCAGAATATAGATCTAGATGTGTTAATGTACCTCTCTGGTGTGCCTTTCAACTCAAGTGAAAAAGGCACGCAGTGAATTTGATACAATGTTATCACTAAATTGATGCTTTTTTTGATGATACGAATTGTGTAAAATGTGTTTTCGGTGCAAAAGTTACAGCATTAAAGTTGAGGGAATTGCAGTGTTAAATGCCAGTGGCACCAGAATGCTAAAAATCAGTTTTAAAAAAACAGCTAACTGAACATTTCAACTGGAAACCCTACTGCCCAGCAGAAGACAGCGATAAGATTGGTTTCAAAACTTGTACTTGGGAAAGAAACCAATTGCTTCTGTGCCTTCAAATACGAATAAGAGCTCTGCAAATGCACAACTCTGCTACTTTCCACCCCAAATCCATGGGTGATTAGAAACACTTTCTAGGCATGTTGAAGGAAACCATTTATTGCAAGGTCTCAAGTGCTTTAGTGGCAAGAGAACATAAGCACGGCCATAGTGGGTCAGACCAAAGGTCCATCTAACCCCGTGGTGTCCAACACGGTAGCCACAAGTGGCTGTTTGCCCAGTTGTGAGTGGCTACTGCGTCAGAACTGGTTGGACACCTGACAGTGGCCAGTGCCATGTGCTCCCAAGAGAATGAATGGGACAAGGAATCAAGGATCCGTTATCTGCTGCTCATTCCCAGCTTCTGGCAATCAGAGGCTAGGGACACCATCCTTCCCCATTCTGGCTAATAGCCATTGATAGACCCCGTCCTTCATGAATGTATTTGTTGATTTTTAAAACCTGTTAGTTTTAGCACTCAGAACATCTGCTGGCAAAGAATTTCACAGACTGACTGTATCTTCCTTTGTTTTAAATCTGCTGCCTATTAATTTTATTTGGTGGCCCCATGTCCTATCAGGAGTAAATAGCACCGGTCATGATTTTAAACACCTCAGTCATATCCTCCTTAGTTGTCTCTTCCAAGCTGAAAAGTCAATTTTATTAATTTCTCATATAGCAACTGTTCCCTATCCTGATATTTTTTTGTTGCCCTTTTGCGAACTTGTCCAATTCTAAGATACCTCTTATGAGATGGGACCATTATATCTGCCCACAGTATTCAAGATATGGACATACCAGGGATTTTCTGTTTTCCCTTTGTTAATGATTCCCAACATTGTTCGTTTTTTTGACTGCCACTCTAAATTGAGTGGATGGTTTCAGATCACGATACACAATGACTCCGATCTTTGAGTGATTGTAACTATCTTAGACTCCATCATTTTATATGTACAGTTGGGATTATATTTTCCAACGTGCATTACTTTGCATTTATCAACCTTAGATTTCATCTGTCATTTCGTTGCCTAATCACCCAGTTTTGAGAGATCCTTTTGTAGCTCTTTGCAGTCTGCCTGGACTTAACTAATCTTGAGTAGTTTTGTATCCCCTGCAAATTTTGCCACCTCATGGTTTACCCTTTTCCAGATAATTTATGAATATGTTGAATAATACTGGTCCCCAACCAGACCTGTTGGGGGGACATCAGTATATATTGCTCTCTCCTGAAAACTGACCATTTATACCTACTGCTTGTCTTTTAACCAGTTACCAATCCATGAAAAGACCTTTCCTGTTATCCCATGACAACTTACTTTAACAAGGTCCCTCACCAAAGGCTCTTAAGCAAAGCTGTTCTGGAAATCTAAGTGTACTATAGCCACATGCTTGTTGACCCCCCCCCCCAAAGAATTCGAATACATTGGTGAGGCATGATTTCCCTTTAAAAAAACTGACTCCCCTCCCCTCTTCCAAAAATTTGTATTTATCTAAGTGTCTGACAGTTTTTCATTACTGTAATGTCAACCAGTTTGCCTGGTACTGAAGTCAGGCTTACAAAGCCTGCAGTTGCCAGGATCTCTTCTGGAGCCCTTTTTAAAACTTGGTGTTGTATTAGATGTCTTCCAGCCATTTGTTACAGAAGATGATTTAAAGAATAGTTTACAGACTAGGGATGTCAATGGTTAACTGGCAGGGGCTAGAGCAGCCCCCGCCAATCCTGGTTAGCAGGTTAAATATATTTAACCAGTTAACTAAAACAGATTTTACATCCATAGAAACAGATAAGAGTTAATAGTTTTGCAATTTCACATTAGAACTTAGTGAACACCACTTGGTCCTGGTGACTTGTTACTGTTTAGTTATAATTTTGTTCCTAAACCATCTCTAGTGACATTTCAGTCTGGGCTAGTTCCTCAGATTTGTCACCTAAAAAAGAATGGCTCAGGTTCTTGGAATCTCCCTCACATCCTCAGCCATGAAGACCAATTCAAAGAATTTGCTCAGTTTCTCCAAAATGGCCGTATCATTCTTGAGTGCTCCTTGAGCATCTAGAAGACCTACTGGTTGTTTAGCAGACCATATAATCTGTTCTATAGAGTGATACTGAACTAATTCTGCATTTCTAATAGAACTAGACTCTTACAACTTTCCCTATCCCTTTACAAAGCTGAGGAGAGGCCAAGTGCAAGTGTGGCTGAATGTAGTTAGGCTATTGTGCTTCTCTGTTAGTTTTATGAGTTTGGTAGTTGAGTTTCATCAGGAAGTTAAACTTGACAAAACCTCTCCAATTTCCGCATTAGGTGTTTCTCTGTGGTGTAGTTAACATCACTTTTATTAATCCTGCCATGCCTGACATCTTTGCCACATCCATTCACAAAGAACACACCAAATAGGTTGTTAATCCTGTGCAAGAAAAAGCTTGCTCCTTAATTCAGTAACTCATAGTGCAGCTCTTATGTCAATATTATAAAGTGATATTCCAAAGTTTTCAACACATCACTTGCAAGCGATTTTGAACTGAACTCGGGTTTGTGTTTTCTTTTAATATCAACCAAAGACTGTAATGCCCAAGCAGAAGAGTTTTTATCTTCACAGAGCCAGAAATTATATACATCCACTAAGGATTTTGTTAGTGCTTTGGTACTGTGGTGATGGGCAGCACTATACAACTCTAAAGATTCCCAACTGAATCAGTAACAGTATAAAACTGAATTTCTGTAACTTTGCACTTTCTTCTCCAGGAAAGTAAACTTTGGGCTGCAGACAACCAAACAGGTTTAGTGAAGTGTTTCAGTGTACGAGAGTACGTGCTGCTAGTGTGATTATGGGGGACGCAAGTGTGCTTGAAATAGAGTAGCTTTGCCATGAAGAGTTGTACTTGAACTGAAATTCAGTTGCCTTTAGGGGAAAATTCAACTGCAATAGTGCAAACAAATATTACATGATGGAAAGGGAACACTTTTGCAACTAACAGATCAGCAGTGCAGGGGAACTTACCTGTGCTGTATTTCAGTACCCAGACAGGAAACAGAGAGGATAGTCGGGGAAAATATCCTTCATATATTTACCATCTCTTCTAGGAAATTAGCATGTTCTATTGAATATTGACTCTGAAGTAAACCAAAGCTTTTTTTGGTCTTTCCTCAGCAAAGTAAAGCCAAAAAGAAGAAAAAAGGGGTTGTGCCTGGAGGTGGTTTAAAGGCCACTATGAAAGATGATCTGGCAGATTATGGAGGATATGATGGAGGCTATGTACAAGATTTTGAAGACTTCATGTGACATTTATCTTCCCTAGTGTTGTCTTTCTGTTGCCCATAAACCTTTAAACATGTAGCACAACTTCTTTTCCTTTAAATTCTGCCAAATGCTACAATTGAAAGTGCAGTATCTTTGTGCTGGTTATTTAACTCTTTGATAGGGTGGTGCTAAAGCATTGGGATACCTGTCCGTCAAGGGGTTAAAACGATGAAACTCGATTGCTATATAAATCACAGAAAAAATAAAATTCTAATAATGTTTTGAATTGTTGCTATCTGGTTTCATAGTAACAGAACCACTAAATTGGACATGGATTTCAAAAAAGCTGAAGTTGTATTCTTACCAGCACAGATTAGTAATACAGCCTTAACTGTACCTCCCTTGGATGATTTCTCTTATGAACAAAAGCAATTTGCTGCAAGGGCATGGTGTGCACTTATTAAAATTGCTTTGTCTGAGTTAGAGCTTGGTTTTTTTAAATAGATGGGGACTGCTACCTTCAAAGGATACTTGCACCTGAGAATTAATCACATGATAGCCACACCCATTCTTTCAAAGCTTGACATTTTAAAATAAAACTTACTTTGGTCAAAGTTCCTTATTGCATCTGAAAAATGACTTGTGATATCTTCAGTATAAGCAGTTAGTTTACATTTACTTGGATATTTCTACTAAAGCAGCTGTACAGGTTGGTTATTTTCTAGCAGTTAGCTGCCTGGTTAAGAGTCTGCAAACCAAATTTCTTTTGTTCTCCTAGGCTGTGATAGAACTTTCACAGGACTTTACCATCTTCTTTCATTTACAAAAACCTGCTTAGCAAACTGCAGCAGTTACTACAGTTGGGCAAATTGTTATGTTAACAATTAAGACATCTGCAATGTTTTATAAAGCAACTAATTTAATAAAATCACTATTGTGAGGACTTCAGAGCTTGTGTATTGGCAGTACTTTTTTAGTGCTAAACTAAGTTCCAGAATAGTGTTTCTGGGCCACATAGGTAAGCTTAAAAGAGGATTCTCTTGCATGTAAAGAGGGTGGGTTTAATTTTCCCAGTTCATTGCATAGCATGAGCAAAACATAAACCGAAGGCTGGTTACCAAGTAGTTATAGTGCAGTAAGGTAGCATTTATACCCTTCAGGCTGGTTAAATGTCTGTTTTTACCTGATTTTTCACATGTTCCCTAAATAATCTCTCCTATTCCTGAGGTGGCTGTTGGCTCCACTGGGGGGTACTGCCAGAGCAGCTTGTCCCTACAGTAGGGATGTCCAGTTGCTTGGTGTAGCTTACTTAGTGGTTCAAATTGATAAAGTGTAAAATTGTTTCACTGTACTGCCAGCCTTTGGGCATTCAGCAGTGAGACCCAGGGTTTGGTAGCTGAATCTAGCACTTTGCACACCACAGGGCTGAAATTATTTTTAGTAAAAATAACACATAAGAGTTCATCCTTTGCTGCATGCAGCACACAATTTTTTTTAGGTTTTTAACATGGGGCTTTGGTGTGGACCCTTGGTGGGAGAGAACCAGCATTAAGAGTGCTCCCTTAACTATAAAGGGAGAAAAGCTGTTAGCACCTCCCACTAGCAGAGGTGTCACAGCTGACAAGACAGACTGAACAGGTAAATCACTGTCATCTCGCCTCATTCAAGTTCTGCATTACAGAGTTCCTGCTTAAAACTGGAATTCTGTTAAGGGCCAGACTTGTAGTCTAAAACTCTTTAATGGAATGTGTGATGGGCAGTCTGTAACTGGGGCCAGTGTGGGAATATTTAGTTTGTTTTAATAGCAGGGGAATGTGTGAAACCTCCCCAGAGGCGGCAACAGTGGCTCTAGCTAAGCCATCTTCTGGGAAACATGAGTGTGTTCAGCAGAGGACAGTGTCTGAGTTTTACATCCTTAGTGGGAATGTTACTGTTTCCAGGATTCAGCCACCATTACCATTGCCAAAGCTGGTTGTGTCCTCTGACTTCAATAAAGTTAGCACCGGTTTGTCATACAAACACTGGATACTTCCTAACAACTTTACTAATTAAACCTCAATTTAAGCATGGAAGCAGTTGCAGAACACAAGACTTCATTGCTACTCCAAGGAAGCAATTCTTAGCTAAGGGGGAGCAAGGAACTCCTGAAACAACCCTTCCTTCATCTTAGCGGAGGCTCCACTCTTTAGATCTAGTGCAAGAGTGAGACAAAGCAGCCTACTGCATGAGAAAGGGTTACTTGGTCTCTTCCTCTCAGCTCCCCTATACACCAGTTAAGAATGAACCTTCCATCAGGAAACACTTAAGCAGCCTGTTGAAAGACACTCAGAAATAAACAGTTTGGTATTGAACAGCTGGGAATGCCACTGACCATACTGTAGACATGACTTGGCAGAAGATTTCAGGGGAAAATGTCTTAAGTATTATTTGCTAGCTGTCTTTGGAACTCTTCAGAAAACTGGAAATAGTCCTCTCTCCCCCCCCCCTTTTCCAAACACTTCTGGGTAAGTGTGCCTTAAACAGCTGGTGCACATGAAAAATGACCTCCTCCCCCAACCTCAAGGCATCAGTGATTTACTTTTGCAGCAAGACAAAATTAGGAACTAATATTTAAGCAAGAGTTTTCTAAAATGCATAGAGCTGGAAAGAGGTTTATTCCCAACCAGCCAGTATCTATGTTAGAGGTGAAGATTTTATAATACAAATATAACAGCAAACAAAAGTATATGGAGAACATTAAGACACTTTGCTAAAACTTGATTTTGACTGTGCACAATACAAACTCACTTTCATGTAACAAATTCTGTTTCTCACTGGTGCAAAAAGGTACTCTAAAAGCAAAGACCAATATCTGAAGTCTGTTAAATAGAAAGCTGATTGTTAATGCAGAGGTACTCCAGTCTTGTCACAGACTTACAATATTCCTCTAAATCTTACATCAGGGCAGGTTAAAATAATCTCTCACTTGCATAAAGTGCTAGAGAGGAGTATCCTAAGAAACCAGGTTCCTCTGAGGATTTTGAGAAAATAGACTTTGTAATATGTTTTAAATATTCTACCAGCATTCGTGGTCTGCTGTGAACAGAAATACTTCATCTGATACTCAGTTAAGTTATTGTACGTAGCACACCCATTACTTGTGCAGCAGTGGTCAGTTTTTTGCTTTTAAGGAGGGTGCTGAAGTGACCTAGCTCCCTGAATTAGCCAAGAGAGCCATTTTAGGAAAAGGCCTAGCTGAAATCCCACTTGGGTAGTCAGAACAGAATCTCCTAGGCCCACGAGGCTGTCACAAATTTGTTTTAACTCTGATTTGAATATCTAAAACTACTTTGAGTCTGCATTTGAGGGAAGATCAAAACAGTGCTGGACTTTCATCTACTGCAACCATTTTTTAAAAGGCATCTAGCCGCGTACACCATGTTAAACAAGACCAGGCACTGGAGTAGAGAAAGTACAGGGAGGGTTTTTAAATCAGAGCACAAGCCACAGGACTTGCTCTTATCTGAACTAGAATCTTCATGTCATTGAGACTGGAATCTAATTTGCCAGCATATCATTTAGACAGCAGCCAGTCTGCGCATCCTTCAAAAGCATATTTACCACATCACAGAACTTGTTATCATAAGCCAATTTGTAGTACATGTAGATGTCTTCACAGTAGGTTAGTAATGTCTTCAGATTTTTCAGAGCAGTCTCAGTAGGCTGGTGCTGTTTGAACCTGAAACAGAATTGTGTGTTACACCAAAGGGGGGGGAAGGGGAAGCTTACACATAAGATTGGCAAGATTGAAGGATGTCATATGAGATGGGAAGAATTTCCAGTATCTCAGAAAAGAAACCAAAACAAACCCCACCGCCTGTGGGACAGAGGCGCTTGTTCTGGGGCTGGGGAATACAGTTCTTGGAAAGGATTTATGTTTTGCTTCTCCACACTAGGGGTATAAAATTCCATTTAAATAGTTAACTGGGTTTTGGTGGGCTGGAGCGGCCCACCCGCTGAAGCACCTGGCCTGATCGTGAGGCTCTCGCCATGCTAATAAACCGCTCCTCTCACCTCTCTGGCCGTAAAGCTGAACTTCAGAAAATAAACAGTAGAGGTTAGATGATTTTCACACAATCACCCAGAGTCTCTGGCAGAGCTGACAAGCAGAATCCAAGGCTACGTCTACACTGCATATTTGTTGCACAAGAAGATATGCAAATGAGTCGCATGGATGAATATCACCGTGCCTCATTTGCATACGTAATGAGCTGCCATTTTTTTCAGAGGGGGCTTTTGTGCAAGAAGGAGCTGTCTACACTGCTCCTTGTGCAAAACCCCCCTCTTGCACAGGAGCTGTTCTGCTGCTTATTTTCCTGCGCAAGAGGGAGCAGTGTAGACAGCTTCTTGTGCAAAAATGGTGGCTCATTTGCATATCTTCTTGCGCAACAATGCGCAGTGTAGACGTAGCCCAAGTGTTTGACAACCTGTGCTTGTCTCTTGGATTCTCCTTGCCAGACTGACTGACCTGCACAAAATGCCACAAAGCAGTTCTCACAGCACCTCTGGCTAGTTATGATTGTACAGAGGAGCTACAGCTTGGGCCGGAGTCTGCCAACCTGCACATAAGGTCAATGAGGCGGTACAAGGCCGAAGATCTGAGCTGGGTACAGGAGATGATGGAACTATATTTAATTTGATGACCGTTCAGTATTTTCTCCTTTTGACTATGCCAGGGAAGACGTAGCTGCTAATTTCTTACAGTTTTGTGAGGTCAATTAAAGAAAGAAGAACAATGTTACTAGTTTCATTCAGGAAATATACAATTTATCTCAACAAAAACTATTTTTGTATGTGTAAAAACACATGATCTATGTTAGGAACTGTCTTTAAGCATTGATGAATTAATAAATTGTGCCCATATTCACACTAACCTGCAAATAGCACAATGACTGATACCGTGCATCTACTATCCGGAGAGAAGATCATGCTGCAGAACAGAACTTGCCAACAAGAGGCTCTCTAAGCCACTCATTCGGGATCCTCAATTTACCCTGAAACGTTCCCAGATCTCCCTTCACCCTGGCTCTTGGCAAGGAGGGCATAACAAATGGTATCTCAGCGGTGAACCGAGCACTGCTGCTGTTAGAAGGGAGGGACAGGCGACTTCATAGGCTATCAGAAGATTTACCCGGCAATGCTCAGGTCCTGAACTCAGTTTTTGTTTTTTGGAAAATAAAATGAACGTGTCCATGCTACATTTCAACCCTTGCTCTGGGGTGGGGCTGGCGTTCAGTCTGCAGGCTGCCCAGGGCCAGAGGACCACCCCCACCTCTCTCACCGCAGCAGCTTGGGCTCAGGTTCATCCGCCCACTGTGCTTCCCAGTGAGAGTGAGAAACGCAGCAAACGACTCACTTTCCCTCCCTGACAAAGGGGAACAGGCGGCAATGGTCCAGTATGAATGTGGGAAGGAGGCTTCAGCCCCTGCCCTCTCTAAAGGCCACCTAGGGGTGGGAGGCTCAGAGGTGGGGCACAGGGCACCCCCAGCCAGCCCCTGCCACCTGCCTGGCGATTCTCTCTTTTCTGTATGGTTTGTGAGAAGCAATCCCATTCCAGGCACATCCCATTGTCCTGCCACACCCAAGCCCTCGCGGTGCTGTTAGTTCTGAGGAAGCTGCATACCAATTTTGGTGGGCCTAGTTCATCCCGTTAACAGATGGACACTCACAGCCAAACGCCTCTCAAATAGATAGGAATCTAATTGTAGATTCCTGAGGGCCAACCTCATGGTCTCCTGAACATGCTTAAGAGGGGGGCTCTGGGGCAAGAGTTCCAAATCTGCACTGCTCTCCCCACGCAGTGGACTGTGCTGACACCAAGGCAGAGAACGGATACGCTATAAGCAAATCCGAGTAACACCACACTCTGAAGTCCTTGCCAGCAAACCGAAAAGCACAGCTCCTCTCTGCTGCAGGAATACTCACTTCTTTGCAATCTCCTCAAACACGCTAGATTTGAGTAACCTTTGATGCTTAAATTCTTCCAGGTAATTGAAGTCACCCTTAATAATCACTTGTTGATACAGAACTTCAGCCCAGTCTGGAACAAAGTTGTAAGCCTCAGCCACAATCGCAGCCTAGAAGGAGAACATGCCAGAATTACACACAAGGATGAGCCACTCTCTGGTTTCACCGATGAAGCTTTCAGCCACGGACTTTGTCTGCTCCTGTCTGCATTTGGGCCGCTCTCAAGCATTTCCAGTGCAGGCTGCCACGGCCTCTGTGGCTCAGCTCTTTGTGCCGGTGTCTCGAGGCCAGTCTCGAGGAGGAATGCCAGGGTCACTGGCGCTACAGACAAACCAGCACCCTGTGCAATGGGGATTAAGCATGATGGAGAGAGAAGAGAAACTGGAAAATGAGGCGGGGATGGGGGGAATTCAAAGCCAGACGATTCTGCTTATTGGAGTGAATGGGAATTTGGAGCCAATCGGGACAGGAGAGAAAGGAGAAGGCAGGAACTCAGATGACTAACGTAAAAATATGGAGTGGCAGGTCCCTCTGACATTTCTTTAAAAAGTGGCAAGAGCTTGACAGAAAGGCCAAGAAACGGCACAGGAGGGGTGTCTGGACAGTCAATGCAAAGGTCCAAAGCCACACAACTGGAGAACATATGTTGCCTGGAGAATTCATCTCCATGAAAACCAAAGAGGCTGGAATATTCTCGCACCCACTCGCTAGAGGAGGGAGGTTCCAGCTCTGCTGTGGAAGGGGTTTCGTTCTCTTACAAAGTCTCTGTTTCTGTCGGAGGGGGTTGCCTTGAGTGAATGACAGAAGCAGAGAAGGAAAATGCCTTTCCCACTGGCTTCCCACACTGCTAGGGCTGCCTCTAACATGGTCGTGGCCACTGCTATGTGGCTTTACTCTCCAACACGTTTCCCACTTGAAACCCTGGGAGCGACGTTTCACCTTGTGGGCCGGGCGGGATGGCTGCAGCACCGCTTTACCTGGTAGAATCTGGGCAGGGACATGATGCAATCCATCAGGTTCTGTCTGCTCAGGTTAATCAGCATCGTGCTCTGATTGGTGTTCAGAAAATGTAGCTGGAGGGTTACCAGCTTTGTCAACCGGTTGCAGCGTAAAGACTGGCGGACACAGGAGTCCTAGTTAGAGTCAAACAAGAAAAGCAAAAGCCAAGTGACATTTCTACAGGGAAGCAGGAGCACCTAGTTCCAGCGTCTGGTCTGGAGGGGTCAGGTCTACGTTCGTATTCACTGCAGTTTCTTTGATTAATTGGTTTCAATGCTTGTATATATATGAAGCCCCACTCAGCAACTCACTTTTATAGTAATCAGTGGGGGCCCGTCTGTAGTCACACCTTGAATACTGTTCTCTCTTCCCTCACTCCTAGATTTAAACTGTTAGCTCAACGGCTTCCCTCCTTCCCGTGAGATTAAGGGTTCTAAATGTAATCCCAGATACTAAAAGTTGAGCAATAAATGACTCATTCAGTGGCTATGTGGATAAGCAGGCTCAGGTATTACGCTCTGGCAGAGGGATTTTCTTGCCCTTGCACTGCAGCATGGCACATCGTTTGTGGCTGCTTCAAAAGCACCTTGTCCTCCCCAACCAGGCTGGGCCCTGCCTGCTGGTCAGCCATAACCCATCTGTAGGGCCCTGCCGAATTCACGGACCACTATGGCGGGGTGGGGAACCTCTGGCCCACAGGTCGGATCTGCCCACCAAACAAGTTAACCCGGCCCTCGGGGTCCACCAGCTGTGAAACACTGTGGGGGGAGGTCCTGAGGGCAGCTTTAAAACCTCCCCCCCCAGCCTGTCCTGCAGTGCGGCCAGATACTTCCAGTTCCTCTCCAGCGCATGGGAGAGGTGCGTGGGCGGGAGGGAGGGTGGGAGGGAGGGAAAAGCTCCACATGCTGGAGCTCTGTAGCATTTCTGCGAGGCAGCAGCAAAAAAAGGCTGAAGCTGCTTTCCAGGCTCCCAGCAAAACCCCTTTTGCCATGAGCAGGCGTGCGGGACGAGAGGAGGGGACGGGTGGGGGATCTGTCCTGGAGTGGGAGGGAAGGAAGGCCCCCGAACCGCTACCCTCATGGGGTCCTTATCAGGAAGAAGGGGAGGTCACAGTGGGGCCACCCCCTTCCCTGAACAGGCTGCTGCAGGGAACAGCGTCTGGCAGACTGGAGCCACACGCTGCCACCTGAACAGCTAAGGAGGCCACTGGGACTGGAGGGGAGGGAGCAGAAAACCACGGGGGGCCTTTAGGGAGGAAGGGGGGACACAGCCGGGCAAGCTCCTGACCCCTTCTCAGCGTTTGTCTGTGCAAATCAGCAAGCTGCAAGAGTAAATGAGGGTCAGGTGCTCCCGCCACCCCCAGAGCCGTTTGCAGGGGAGGGACTGGTCCTGTCCTCCTGACCAGTCAGAGGTAGGGAGCCTCTTTGATGGGGATTCCTAGGAACAAGCCGACACGTTCTTCTGTGGCTGTGAAATTGGTAGGGCCCTACCCATCTCTAATCCTTACTTGGCCAACAAACTACAAATTCCATCTCAAGTTACCTTGGAATAACTTTCCGCAGCATCAATGAAGAGCGTCAGAGCTTTCATCAACAGCTTCTTTAAGTTCGGCACGTCTCTGAGACAGTCGTCTGGAACAGGAAAGGCACTTTAATGCGAGCACCCAAGGCATTCACAGCTGCAGCCGCAGAATCGATGCAACAAACACTTTTGTAACTCGGATGTGACCCTTTCTGTCTAAAGACATGCCAGAAGACAGCCACATGCCAGAATACCATGGAAAGCATCTCATGCGCTAACTGCACCAAGCTTAAGCAATGCTGCTCTGCTGGGTGCAGAACAAAACTCTGAGCAAGAATTCAATCAGGAGTTTTAATGGTGATTTGAAGACAAATACAAAAGAGTCACCTGTGCTGACGGCCCTCAACAGATCAGAAAACAACAACAACAACAACGAAAGGTCCTACAGCACCTTAGAGACTGGCAGAAAAATACAGGTGGTCTCTGAGGTGCTATAGGACCATGCATTGTTTTTTATGTTCTTTTAGTTACAGACCAACTCGGCTGCCCCTCTGACTTCTCAACAAACCAGGGAAGGAAAACACTCGGCAGCACTCAAATGTTTTAGTTTCCTTCGCATCACTGGGTCTTCTTTCACAGCAACACTCCTACGTGCTCCATTCACTCTGACAGCGGGGCTGCATGCCCACGAAGTGGCGGCTGGTTAAAATACACACTATTATACCCAGAAAGGTAGAAAATACTTGGAAAACTGCCAAATGTCCTGGGACGCACTTGCTTAGGGGGCTTCCTGGGGTGTCCCACCAGCACAAAACCCAGGAACACCACAACTTTCTGGAAGGGAAGAGCAAGCAAATAATACTTTTGAGCCCGGCCAGAGGAACCACTTAGCGCATCCTGCTGATGTGAATGGACTTTTCTATTTTTATTTGTGCAAATTAACAGGAAAGGCGAGTGGAACCAGCCATAGCTCATTTGAACAACATTGCCTCTGACAGGAAGAAACGCCTTGCGTTTTACCACAGTCTTTTAAAGCAAGTGAGTTTTTGATTACCCACAGCAATGCAACACGCGTATACAAGAAGCTCTATTCAAACACACTTAGTCTAGGTCCCGTAATTCCTACTTACCCCACGGCTGAGATTCAATGAGCTTAAGCTGTATACAGGCAGCAGCCTCATGATTCTCTCCAATTTCTCGACACATGCTAAAGCACAGGGCAGTCATGTTGTGCTTCTCACTGTCCCCCGGCCGGCAGCGCTTTATGTAATCTAGCAGAGCTGTCTTCAGCGTTCCACTCTGGTTATGAGACAGGGCATCAGAACAGGCTTTCAAAAAGTTGTGGTTTTGGGTTTTATTAGAGAACTTGCAAGCAAAATCAAAGCCAGGCCAATGTTCAAAAAAAATCGTCACCATGCCACCTTATGTTTCCCCTCTACATTTCAACACACAATGGTAATATGATTGAAGTACCACTGAGGATAGGAGACTCCTCATTATACTTAACAGAATTGATAACATCCGGGAAGTAAGAGCTTCCAATGGTTTTGGACCTTTCGGTTGACCCAAGTTGAGAGAAATAGCTGTTTTCCTTCCCTCCTGTGCTGATTCTGATTGTGACTGTGTCTAAGACACCATGAAACAATCTAGGCCAGTGGTCCCCAACCTTTTAGGGCTGCTGGGTACCTGGGGGTGGGGCCACTCGTGCCGGGCACCCAGGGGTGGGGCCGCGCACGCGCCCAGGGATGGGGCCACCCATACACCGCATGCCCAGTGCCAGCGCCACCCATGCACCACACTCCCGGGGCCGGCGCCTCTCCTGTGCTGTGTGCCCAGTGGCACAGCAGCTCATATGCTACGCTCCCAGAGGCTGGCACCACCCATGTGCCACGTGCCCAGGGGCGGGGCTGGCCCCAATCACTCACGGGCGCACAGAAATGGCCCGGCAGGTGCCATGGCGCCCGCAGGCACTGCATTGGGGACCACTGATCTAGGCTGTTAAAGTAACCATATGCGTCTCTTTATAATTATATGCAAGAAAGAAGAAAACATGGTGAAGTGCTTCCTACACTGCGATTTGTATTCCTCAGCCATATGAATATCTTCGCTTTGTAGAGTGAGGTTTTAATCCCAATACTCATAAATTATTAAACTTCCCAGACAACTCAGCTGGCAGTGAAGGTACTGGTCTCTACAACACACACTCTTCAGTTAGTGGGTTCTTTTCTTTTTGGTACCTACCGGGTCTAACTTTTTTCTCATGAGTACTTCAAAGTAATGTTTCTCGTGTAGCAGGTCAAATACATACGTCATTTCATTATATCGTCCAATACCAGTAAGAAGCCGGACCTTTAGAGACAACAGCATAAAGATCAGTGGAAGGTGAAGAATCTCTCATAAAGGGTAGCCATGTATATTAGGATTAGTTTGTTCCTTTTTTGAAAAAAAATTTTTTTTTTTTTACGAAAGGCAAAATGATCAACAGCCCAAACATCCAGCCCTCCACAAAGAAAGCTTTCCATCAAATGCAATCCATGCAGGCGTTTCCCAGTCCCTCATAATTCCCACTTGAAATGATGTCTCGTGTCGTTAAGTAGGTATGTCTCAAGTCTGGTGAGGCCTTTTCTTCGCAGCACCAGAAGATGCAGGTTAGCTTGTTAATACGAATCAGTGCATTTCACCAGAAAATGTCTGAAATGCATTGAAGTCCCCAAACCAAGATACTGCATTGCTCTCCATCCCTGCCTTCTCCCTCACAAACTCCTCTCATGGACTCGCTGTGACGTGGAACCTGGCCAGTAGCAGCTCTGATTATCAGGCCACAAAATACATATCACAAAGGTGACAACTTTTGGTCTCTATAGATGTGGGCAGGGAAAACACCAGTGAACTAGAGGTGAAGGTTTTGTATTTTAATTGCAATTCCACGAACCATCTCGTTCACAGACTCATTTGCTTTGCTACCATTCGTATGGCGCTGTTTAGAGAGTTTGGTTGGTACATACGACGATGGACACTTACCACAAGACCATACTCCTCACTGGGTGCCAAGTGTTCCTCGGTGAGCAGTCGGGCAGTTTGCAGGACTCTACTAATTCCTTCCATGTGACATGTCAGGCTAAAGCATTTATGGGCCAAAATCAGCAGCTCTGTAGCTAAGAACGAGAAAACGTGAGTGGTTCCATTAAAAGCTGAGGAAAGTAAGTCATTGCATCTCTACTGAACACGGTGACAACTTCTCATTTTTCAAGTTAAAAGCTCTAGAAGTGAACTGGAGGCAGCTGGCTCTTTAAAGCTTCCGTAACTACTCACATTCGGTCCAGTTTTCCAGTTGGTCCTAGAATCTGCTCCTTCGGATTATTCTCTGCAAGGTGCATACAATCCTTACAAGGAAAGAAGGCCGCTCGACAACTGCACAGCGTAAAGACCAGATGCCACCAGGCCAGGTCGGTTCACAATGGGAAAAGGTTAGTGCGATACAGGTCTACCCCACCCCAAGGATGAAAGGGTTAATGTGGGCCTGACTGGCCAAATAACACCACCTGGTTACACGTGGGGGATGGCCAAGGCTCAATTAAAGACAAGTCGCAAAGAGGAAAGCGTTTGAAGACAGGAAACGCAGAGCAGGAGGTGACTAGTGAGAGCAGGAATTAACTGGAGTCTCTCTCTAAGCAGCAGAGAAGGGACCCGAAGAGAGAGAAAGGAGCAGGGTAAACCACGCTGGGGTGATAACTGTCATACAAAAGGGCAAGACCTGGGCCTACAGAGAAAAAAACTGGAGAGGAGCTTCAGGATGGGATCGGGCCCGGGGGTGAAGGAGATTCCTGAGCGGAGGCCGACAGCCTGGAGATAGACTGAAGTGGAGGATCCAGGAGAAGGACCAGGCTCCCAAGAGGCAAGAGTCAGCATTCTGTAGAAGAATGGAGAGATGGGGGAAGAACCCAGGACGGATTAAAAATTTAAGCGCAAGGGAGGGGGGGGGAAGAAGCTGCTTCCATTATAGTTTGTGTTTCACTTCTGAGTTCGGTGAGGAGACTCCAGAGAAGCCACGGGGCTCCTGCTCTGAGTGGAACAGAAGAGGAGGCCCGGGGGAACAGGAGACGTTCTCTCAATCACGTGTCAAGTGGGACACTGATACTGCAGAAGGGAGAGACTGCGAAGTGACACAGCCCGAGGGCCAAGTCATGGAGAAGAGACCACAGAAAGACCAGAGCAACAGAGGGGAAAGAGCTGCTACACTCTGCCCAATCACAAGAGGGCGCTGCAGCAAGAAGGTGACTTTTCCACACCAAGGTTCAAAGTCTTGCAATGGGATTTGAAAAGACTGTCCATAAATTGATCACAAGGTGGGATTTGATCTGGAACAAGCTCACTCACCCACAATTTAAAATGGACTAAATATATCAGTTTGCAGATAAACCACCTTACTAGAGCACAGATGCCAGATTAACATTGGCTGGTTAATAGGGCGGGGTCTGGAAGCAGGGTGGGAAAGTTAAGATTTTGTGTGTGTATATCTAGACTCTGACAGTGCCCTTCACTGTTGCGTCCTAAACCAGCCAGCAGGGAAAGGATTAACCACGGACTCAGTACAGCGGGGTTATGAAATGGTGACGGGGAAGAAGATGCTCTCCCCAGGGAAGAGGAGAGGTAACAAGGTGCCCAGAGGCACAGGCGACACAGTAAATGGGAAGCTGTTTTGCTTATCCACAATCATTACTCTGTAATTACTCTGGTGACCCAAACGTAGAGCCCCCAGGGATGCCAAAGTGTGTTCAAAAAGTTAACACACTAAATTTACTAGCACATTATCAAATCCCTTTTTCCATACAGACTCAGTTTTAACATACTATCCCAGCACCCCAGAACAATGGGCACCTGCCCCACAGCAGCTCCAATGCAAACACACACGTACACTGCGTTGTTACTCATTCCGAAACGTTAGCTACTACACAATACAAAGGACAAATACTTTCACATGCCAGGGGCATTGTAATTTGCACAAACCTTTCCACCACATAAACAACACATTCCAGAACATCGAACTAATCACTCAGGCTGTGTCTATATTGGCGCCATCTTGTGCCAAAGCGGCTGCTTCTGCACAAAAACATGCTGCCTGTCTACACTGGCGGGGAGTTCTTGTGCAAGAACACTGACGTTCTAATGTGTGAAATCAGGGCTTCTTGCGCAAGAACTATGATGCTCCCGCTCAAGAATAAGCCCTCTTTGCGCAACTGTTCTTGCGCAAGAGGCCAGTGTAGACAGGTAACATGAATTTCTTGCGCAAGAAAGCCCGATGGTTAAAATGGCCATCAGAGCTTTCTTGCGCAAGAGAGCATCCACACTGGCACGGATGCTCTTGCGCAAAAGCATATGCCAGCGTAGACGCTCTCTTGTGCAAATACTTTAACGCAAGAACTCTTGCGTTAAAGAGTATTTGCGCAAGATCATGCCAATGTAGACATAGCCCCAGTCTCATTCCATTCATAAAAAACATAGTTCGACTCCAACACCCAGACATCACACAGGAAAAAGCTACAGAACTCTGGCCTAACTGAACGCTCCCTGGGACTTCGCCTCTCAAAAGGCTGTACTCCAAGCTTAACGAGAAGTATGTGTGTGTGAAAAAAGCATTTTCCCAGAATAAAATAAGGGGCCAAAGTTAAGTTTGGGTGACAGTGCAAGTCCAGTGGGATAAAAGCAACTGGTGAAAGATTATAATGCAGTGGAAAAGTGTCTGGATCTTTTAATTGTTCAGTCTCAAACCTGAAAAAAATGGTTGGTTTTTTTTGCGGAGGGTGGAAATATTAACGGGATTCCATTGTGACACTCTTCCAACCTTAATTTTAGCTAAGAATTTGTTTCTGGATAAAGCTCTCTTCAGGGTGTAGATTATCCCAACATAGAGAGGATATGAATGCAGACCTTCCAGTTGCACCTGGTGTGTTAAGTCTGATAAACTCTGGGACAGAGAACTCACTAAAATCCTGCCCTTGTCCTTCTTGTCAGATCGGTATTTTCAATATTTACTAAGGACCTTACTTAGCCACTGCTGGTTGGCTGCCAAAAGCATCTTGGCTATATTTTCCAAGAGTAATTACATCATTTCTATGAATGGACAGTGATAGAATGTGAATGAAGTTTTGGCCAAAGACAAACTATAAACATTTAACAAAGAAATATGTAAAGTACCAAGCTGTTAAATCACTTTCCTAAGAATTTGGCCAGAAGATCTTTCTAAATACACCCACAAAACTTTAAATAACATACTGATGTGAGATTTCTAAGCTATCAGTACAAGAGCTCCTCTTGAGTCTTAGAGAGAATGAATTGATATATACTTATGTGCCTATGCTTTGATCTATTTCAGATGCCCGCATTTTGAAATCTTTAATAATTTGGGGGGATTTTAGAAGAAAAAAAATCTGTAATGAATATGCCCCCCCCCCCCCAGTGTTCCAAACTCTTAATATGATACAGAGCCCCAAATGATCAATGATATTATAGTGCTAATTGCATACAGCATTATTTGCTATTACTTACTGCAAGATAATTCCCCACGGGGTACAGATGAAATTTTATCCAATAACTTCATCCCAACCAATGTATGATCCTGGCACAATTTAGCCAACTCTAGGAATGCTTGAGTCTCATCTGCTGGGTTCACAATCTGCTTTTGCCCTGTGGATACGCGAGAGACAGACAGACTTACGGTAATGTCATAAACACTAATTGTTCTTGGAGGAAAGGTTAGCTATGTTTATAGAGAACATGGTGTACCCTCATCCTGCATGATGCAAGGACTGGAACTAGATATTACAAGAGGGTCCTTTTAATCCAAACGTATATGGCTAAAAGTCACATCTTTTCTTTGCCAGATCAATCCAATGCAAACCAACTGTATTGCCATATTGTTTCTTATAAAAAACACTGACTTTGTTACTGCAGAAAAAAGCCTACCCATGTACAGAAAACAATTCAAACCGATTCACATTATTTTGAGCAAAATAGCTTTTATTTTGCTATAAAAAGCATATTTAAAATATGAGGCCACTCTCCAATTCTTGCCTTTGTAAGAAATTAAAGGAATCTCGCTCACAAGTTAGATGGCTGGTGTTACAAAGGTCATGACTTGTTATTTTAAAGAAACCCCAGTTAGCACATTTTTTGCTCTTAAAAGTCTTGTTTGTAAGAGCCTTAATTAAAACAACAAAGCACTGGATACAAGGTAACAGCTATGAACACTTCAATGAACAGAGCTTTAAAGTTTCAAAGTATTGCATGAACACTGAATACCACAGTTACCACATATACACAATCAGCAAAGTGTTTTTCAGACTGACACACAATTTAGAAGCGACAAGTTTTAAAAAAAGGACTTCAGATGCATGCAGAAGTAAAACAACAGATCATCATCACCTTTTCTTGCAGATGACACCAGTAACTCCTTCATAATTTCTTCAGCCACAAGTTCGGCCACAGTTTCAGACTGGAGACCCTGAGTCATGATGAACGCCTGTGCTTTCTTGCATCTGTCAGGTTGCTGGGATGAAAGGATCGCCTGAAGCACCTTTTCAGGATCCCGGGCTGATATTTCACTGTAGGAGCAATTCAATTCCTAAGATACATACAAAATACTTAGAGAAAAATGCAGTTGGCAGAGCAGGTATTCACCAACAAAGCTCTATTAGATTGAAAACTCAAGGCAAAATTATTCAAAATTGTGTGTGAAAAAGCAGACCTAGGTCTGACCCATCTTTGTACCAATCAATACCGCATTAATTTGTATGTTGCTATGGGTTTTAGAAAGCATGTTAGTGCATGGCTACTGTTTTATTCAAGTTAAATGTGTGCTGAACAGCTGTCCTGTATCTTAACTGGGGACTGTATCAAAACAGATCATGAAAAGTTAGAATCTCCTTGTTTCATTATAGATCGTTCCACAGAATTTGCTGATCAGATTTACCTTCCCCACTTCCAAATAATCCCAAAGCCTCTATACAAACTCTAGCTTTAAAAGAATACTACATGCAGAAGTCGAAAGCTCCTTAGAAACAAGGAGACACTGATGTGTTCAGGATACTAGATGAGATACATGGCTGGTTTGATCCAGCAGAGCAAGTGCTATGTTCCAAAACTACAGGCCAAATCCTGGGGAAGGGACAAAGAACATGTTTAGTGTTTTTGCTCTGTGAGAAAAGTGTCTGGAACAGACCCCCTTACCCGTGCAGCTGGGCTACAGCCACACAAGGAGATCACAGAAGAGGAGCAGCAGCAGATGTAGTTCACTACTTCTGCCAGACATGGTGTTAGCCCAGTAGCTCCGCAGTCTTTATGGCCCCATTAGCAAACATCCCAGGTGTAAAGCTACCACAGAACAGAGTGTTTGCAGACTCTCTCTGCTGCTGCTGCCATCCACTCAGGTTTTAAAGTGACATGCAGCCTTCTGAAGGCAACACATAATTTAGACCTAAGTTACCCAAATGACGAACAATTTATTTCTAGCACATTATAAAACAGGCCAAATAAAAACAGGTAGGAATTCGGCATAATGAAGTCAGATGACAGATCGGAAGGGTTTTGTCCATTTTGATACCTGATCACATCTAGGCCTTGACTGACTAGTGGACCATGTTACTATTTAATAATATCCCCCTTAGGTTTTGTTTCAGCTCTCACGAGTGTTTAGGAATGAGAACCTAGTAAATTACGGTGTGGCCTCACAATAGCTCCACAACTGTAGGTTGGCGTGAGGCAAATAACGCTATAGTTCTGTAAACTTTGCCAGATACACACCTTAGAAAGCTCATACAAACAGAGCACTTGTCTGCAGTAGTTTCTCCCATGAACACACTCATCTATCAGTGTCCTCAGACTGGTAATAATCAGATCATCTGGAGATGGAGCCAGGACAAGTGACCAATTTTCTAAGCTTGAGGCTGAAAGCAAAGTAAATACTGAAAAGGTACATCTCAAAGGAAAAACACGCTGGGAGGGCTTGAAAAAACAAAGGCTCACGCCTAGAAAAGAATAAAACTCCAGGCATGAATGAAAATATTATGTGTTATAGTTTTTCAATCTTTAAAAAACTGAACTCATGGTATCTGTGAAGAAAGGGGGAGGTACCCTAACGAGGTTTTAGGAGATGAGCATCATTAAAATAAAAAATCACAATACAAAACAGTATTATCAAATACAATATCAACTGCAAAATTTTTAAAACCATCTGACTATACAAGTGCATAAAGCAACCCAGACAACATCCAGATATTTTTCTGCAGCCTCAAAATAGATTAGTCCATTGAATTTAACTAATGAGGAGAGATTAAAAAGACTGGGACTTTTCATTTTAGAAAAGAGGAGACTAAGGGGGGGATATGATAGAGGTCTATAAAATCGTAACTCGCGTGGAGAAAGTGAATAATGAAAAGTTATTTACTTGTTCCCATAACACAAGAATTGGGAGTCACCAAATGAAATTAATAGGTAGCAGGTTTAAAAAAAAAAAAAAAAAAGGGAAGTTTTTCCTTCACACAGCACACAGCCAATCTGTGGAACTCCTTGCCAGAGGATGCTGTGAGGGCCAGGACTTTAACAGGGTTCAAAAACGAACTAGATAGTTTCATGGAGGTTAGGTCCATCAATGGCTATTAGCCAGGATGGGTAGGAATGATGTCCCTTGCCTCTGTTTGTCAGAGGCTGGAAATGGGTGACAGGGGAGGGATCACTTGATGATTCCTTGTTCTGTTCACTCCCTCTGGGGCATCTGGCATTGGCCACTAATAGCAAACAGGATACTGGGCTAGAAGGGCCTTTGGTCTGACCTAGTCTGGCTGCTCTTATGTTCTTAAGAAACGTTCTAGTTCTACCTGACAATTATATATTTTACTAAATTTGTACACACCCACCCATATACAGATAATATGTCTATGTATAACATATTATCCATTTTCACACTATTAATAGAAAGCAATCTCTTCTTACAATATGCAAATATTGTACACAGAAATTTACTAATAAAATAATAATCCCTACAGTCAAGAAACTACATTCAAGCTAATCTAAAATTTGTATTTTAAAAGCTGGAATATAGATGACTACAGGACAGCAGAATGGTTTGGCTGAAGAGAACTGCAAATCTATTAAGAATGGGTATTTAAGGGATGACATGAGATTGTTTATAGAAGAATTTTGCCTGAAGTATGTCAGTTCAGAGTGGGATGTTGTTAGAAATTCTCCAGAGATTTCTGAGGAAATTAATTTTGTTACGCAAAGGAGGAATCTGTAGAAATTCCACAACAGCAATGCTTGTCACATGTCTGCAGCTGAGTGCTAGGATTACTTACTACTTTGTAATCTTCGGGGCTGAGGTGTGTCTCTCTCATCCGCTGTATCTCCCACTAGAAGAACAGCTTGAATGTCCGGGTGTAAGTTGTTTAGATCAGTTTCCCCAGAAGCCAGCGCTCTGCAGTGCAATACTAACGAAACATCTCTGCTATAGAAGTGAAAATACCGGCAAACACGGCTGGCTTCATGTATGCTTCCTTCATCCAGAAGACGTCCAATCAGAAAGCTAAGTGATTCTTCCTCAGCTTTATCCAGTGTGTTCTCAGACACATCTTGGACTGCCAGACCATCTAGCTGTAAGTATTTTGATGTATTCAGAGCAGTTAGCTTTGAAAAGGAAAACTCCTTTGCTAATTTATCAAAGGAAAGTTTACCACTCACTGAAACCTGCTGAGAAAATCCTGACTTGACCAAGCCACCCTCCCTATTTAAGGTCTGTTGTGCTATGCAACAACGCCAGATCCTTTTCTCTATTTCTTCTAATTTGTCCATTGTTGCAGGGTCACTCTGCTCTAGCCAATGGCCAGCCAAGGACAGCAGCAGGTGTTTCTCCATAATGTTATCTGCCTTCTCATCAGCTGAAGATTCAGACAGGATGTTTGCCTGAGCTAAGAAAAAGTCAGATGCTGCTTTGTTGGAGATGCAATTTCTCATGAAACTATCATGACATTTTTTCCAGAAGTCAATTCTAGTTTGTTCTTGATGCCACTGTCCAATGTGCTTTAAAAGATGCAAATCTTGAAGTACCTGCAAAATTCATAAAAGTCTTACCAGCAAGTAACAAAACATCAACATTGTCTTCAGCACCATATTCTGAAAGGTCAGATGACTAGCAGATAAACTGAATAATATTTCAATGTAAGACAATTTGCATGTGCCAGTTCTAGGTCCTTCTGGAAGGCATCCACATGTTGGTGAAAAGGAACACTTTCGACGTCATCAGAGGTATGGGAGTTTAACAACCACAAAAGAAACCTGACTGTGTCAATATTATACTTAGAAGAAAACAACATTAAGTAACTATACTATGTACTGTACCTCTTGGATAACAACACCGGCCACAGGCAGCTCAGCTAATTCTGCAACTTTCCTCGCCAGTGAAAATAATCCTCGCTCTTGCAGCTGCTCTAGAATTGATCTGCATTCATTCTGAAAATTTTCTGAGTCACTACTGGTCAGGATGGAGCGATTAATTGATATAGATGAATCCTTCAAAATCTGACTGAGGGCACACAGTTTCTTCACATCTGGGCCTGTTTCAAGAGAGACAGTACAAATATAAAGGCAACTATTCTGTAACTTAAGAAGTCACTGATATATATGTTCAAGAACGTGCAAACTTGTGAGAAATAAAGTGTATGTATTATATATTTAACATACTAAAGTTTTCATATGATCACAAGGTATTTTCAGTTTTCTTTTCATTTCCCATACATTTCTCTCTAGTTATACACTGGTCCCAAAAACAGGTTATATTGTCTCCCAAAGTTATCTATAAAAAAACAATTTTGGTTTCAGAAATTCCTTCACATTATAGTACAATGCTACCTGCAGATTTACAATAAAGAGTTTACCACATTCTCCTCTTTCCATAAAAATAAATAGTAACATAATCCAAGCTATAAATATTGTAGTGCAATCTCTTTATCCTGGAATTGCAACTTAAAAATATAGATTTTTTTTTACATAACTACATTAAAAAACAACACAATATAAAACTTTAGGGCCTACAAGTCCACTCAGTCCTACTTCTTGCTCAGCCACGTTTTGATTACACTTACAAGAAATAATGCTGCCTGCTTCTCATTTACATCATGTGAAAGTGAGAACAGATATTCAAATGGCACTTCTGTAGTTGACATTGCAAGATATCTACATGCTAGAGATGCTAAACATGCATATGCCTTTTTATGCTTCAGCCTCCATTTCAGAAGACATGCTTCTGTGCTGACAGTGCTTATTAAAAAAACCAATGCATTAATTACATTTATGACTGAGCTCCTTTGGAAAGGAGTGCATCTTTCCTGATGCTTTACCCACATTCCACCACATATTTCATATTATAGCAGTCTCAGATAATGACCCAGCGCATAGGGTTAACAGGTAGACCCCGCCAAAAAAACAAATACACTTGATCATGGGCAGGGGGGAAGGGACCGGCCAGGAGGGAGGCAGGGCAGGAAGCAGAGCTGGCCGGGGGGGGGGGGGGGGGGGGGGGGGGGGGGGGGGAAGGGGGGGGGGGAAGGAGGAGCCGGGGGGGGGGGGGGGGGGGGGGGAGGCTGGGAGGAAGGTGGGGGGCCAGGAAGCAGAGCTGGGGGGGGTTGGGGGCCGCGGGGGTGCAGCCACTGACCGCAGCCAGAGTCCAAGGGGCCCATGCCCCCAGCAGGCACTCCCTCGAGTTGCTAGTACAAGCTGGGCGGCTCCCAGCCACTCCCCCCCGCTCGGCTTGTGCACGCAGCCAGAGGCTCCTAGCTGAGAGGCGGGCCGTGATTGGCACTGGGAGCCTCTAGTCGTGTGCAGAAGCTGGGCGGGGGGAGTGGCTGGGAGTCCCAGCCCCCGGCTTTTGCACACGACCACAGGGCTCCCAGCGCCAATCGCGGCCTTGCCTCCCAGTCACTCCCCCGCCAGACTTCCGTCCAGCGCCCAGACGGAAATTCAGAAAATACCGGACATTACACATGTCCGGTATTTTCTGAATTTTTCGACCGGACAGACAGTGCAAATACCAGACTGTCCGGTAGAAAACCAGACACCTGGCAACCCTACCAGCGCATGACGTTCATTTTAAGAACACTTTCACACTGCAGATTTGACAAAATGTAAAGAAGGCACCAAGCTGACATTTCTATAGTTAACTTCTACAGAATCTGATGTGCCTCCCAAAATCTGAGAGGGACAAAGAATGTATCATGCTTTCAGAAGTCTTAAAAGTACAACACTATGATGCCGAAACTAGAGAACCCAAACCACTAAAAAAAAATGAACCTTCTGCTAGTGGCATCTGACTGAGGTGATGAAAATGAACATGTGTCAGTCTGCACTGCTTTGGATAGTTACCCAGCAGAATTTGTCTTCTGCAGGACGCACATCCTCTGGAATGGTGATTGAAGCATGAAGGGACATAAGACTCTTTACCACATCTGGCACACAAAATATCTTGTGATGAGAGCTAAAATGGTTCCATATGAATGCCTGTTCTCACTTTCAAATGACATTGTAAACAACAAGCAAACAGTGTTATTTCCTGCAAATATAAACAAACTTGTTTGTCTGAATTATTGGCTGTACGAGAAGACCAAGTGGACTTTCTAGATCCTAAAGTTTTATATTGATTCACTTTTATTGCAGTTGTTTTTAATACATATTTCTACATTTGTAAGTTCAACTTTCATGATAAAGAGATTGCACTACAGTACTTGTATTAGGTGAACTGAAAAATATTTATTTTATAATGCAAATATTTGTAATAAAAATAAATATAAAGTGAGCACTGCACACTTTGTATTCATGTTATAATTGAAATAAAAATTTATGAAAATGTAGAAAAGACCCAAAAATCTCAAATAAATGGTTTTCTATTATTAACAGCATGATTGTGATTAATTTTTTAAAGTTGCTTGACAGCCCTAGTAATTTTTAAAGTACACATCTCACAGGGTTAGTTTTTTTAATCATTGTAATACATTTAAAGAAGTTAAAGCATTAAGACCATCTAATAGAAAAAACTGTCCTTACCATTTGGTAAAAGTTTATCTATATCTGCAAAGAGCTCTAAGAGTTTTCCTAATTCATGCTGTGTTCTACACTGCTGCATCATCAGTTCAAGAAGAAACAATGCCTGCGACTCCAGCCATGGTACTGATATTACTGAAGATGTTTGTTTATCTGCAGTTTTAAGCTGTGAGAACAAAAAGGATGTGTAAGTTTCTTACAAGCATATTCTGTTGTGAATATAAATACAAGTTTGTTTGTAGTTAATTGAGGTCACACTGAAAACCAGATAATACCAAATCTAAAATACAATATACGGCTCCTAAAAGATGGGTTGCTCCATCATCAATATCTTGATTTTAATCAGGAAGCAGTTCACTTTCTTGGCTTATAGACAAGATTTCTGGTAATTTCCCTTGAAAATCTGTATGTATAGTTAAAACTTTGAAAAGATCATGGATAGGTAGGGGGAAAAAACGTAATTAAAAACTTAATTTACAGAGGAGCCCTTATGCATTCCATCTGCTTTACAGACACACCCATGCAACATGTTACAGCATGATGCTCTGAGGAGGAAAAGGAAACGGATCTAGTCTTGACTCAAGTCACAAGAAGGAAAACAACCAACAACAAGGACATGAAATGCTAGTTGCCAGGAAACCAAGGAAACTGGAAGAACAAAGATATAGAGGGGAGAGCAGGAGCAACTGTTTGTATGTCTAGCTCTGAAAATGTAAAGAAAACAAGTAGAGAGATGACTCCAAATATTCAATCTATGAATTTGAGTCTCAGCAATTTTGGGGCAAAATTCTGTCTCCAGTTATTTGTTGATCTAGCAAAGCACATGAGCATAGGTTCAACATTACAGATGTGCTTCAGTCCCATGGACACCAATTACCAAGTCAGGCCTTAATGGGGTTGTTTAGGTGTCTTGGCCTAATTGTTTTCAAAGAATAAGTCAACATGGTCTTTGCAAGATCACCTTGGTGTCAGCTGTCTCAGCCGCTTCTGAAAAAATTCCCTTGTTTGCAGAAAGCCATCAGTATATTCAAGAGTAACTGTTTAGCCCAAGACGATTTTCTCTGAAAGTCACCATCTATCGGCACCATCACTTTATTTTTTCACTTTACTATCAGAATTAATATTATTGACTATGGCCCAGAGACTTAGGTACCACCGAATAGGGCCTTACACCATAAGGAATCTGAGAGTCTAGGAAGCCTTTGATGACCACTGGCATGAGGGTGAGGGGGGTTTACAAGAACAGTCCAATGTGTACATTCTAGTTCAAAGAGTTTCAAGTGAGGGTCTTCAATAAAAGCCACAGTCAAGTTGGTCTTTAATATCACTGTGAAAAGAAATACTATGTAAAGAGTCACATATGCATGTAAAAAAAGCATGTTCCTAAATTCTATATGCAGTAGGGATGTTAGCGTATAGTGGGTTACACGATTAAGCAATAAGCCTGGGCTACATAACTACATGAAAACCCTTCCTCTCCCCCCACCCCCCGCCTCTGAATCAGAGGCAGCAAGGTGCGGGGTGGTGGGAGCCGGTCTCTGTGGGGAGCTGACTTTTAAGCTGGCTCCCTGCGTGTGCTGGCTCCCACAGAGCTACCTGGCCCCCCTTGCTGCCTCCCACAGAGGCAGCAGTGCCGGAGGGTGAGGAGGTGAGTGGCTCCACAGGGGCCGGCACACATTAAAAGCCATCTTAAAAGCTGGCTCCCCATGCACCTTAGCTCCCCCATCTTCTCCACCACCATGCTGCTGCCTCTGTGGCAGGTGGCTCCCCTGAAATCAAGAAAATGTTGATTGAGATAAAACGTATTGAAGATTAAAGGTCAGCCTTTTCTGTTACGCTTCCAGAAATTATGTTCTGATTTTGTTTTATATGAAGCCCTTCTGTTTCCATTATCTTAACTCATTATCTCCAAAACCTTGATCTTTGATAATAAACTTAATGATTATTTTCACTAAAAATCTCTCTCAGTGCTGTGGTATTGTACAAGGAACCGATCCTGAACCAAATCAAGCAGGCGTGTGCACTGTTCTCTTGGGGACAGCAGACCTGATGTTACTATGAGCACACTTAGTACCAACTTGCAAGGCAAAATAAGGCCTGGCATAACTCAGACCAGGCTGCGTGGGTGATTAACAGGCCTGAGGTATCAGGGAGACAACACCCAAATGGGAAACAAAGTGAGACTCAGTCCAGAGCACCCTACGAACCATTGTATAATCCAATGGAAGTCAATGGGATAGCTCCAGGAGTAAGATAGTGCTTCTTGTAAATTAGGGTATCATAAATAACTAAAATGTACTGACTTAAAAGTGCATGCGGCTTAGTCAAGCAACGGGTTACTTTTTAGACCAAATTTTAGGCTGTTCACAAAATGGAAATGATGGAGGAGTTGCCTGACACTGATTACTCCAAACTCATCTCCTGAACTGTGTGAAGCAGACTCCTTTTCTTTGTTTTAACCTATGGCATCAATAAACATCAAGCTGTAATATGACGGCATCAAGGCAAAGACATTTACAAAACATCTGCTTACATTTGCAAGACTTGTCTGGAAGTTGTAGAGTTTTGTTTTGGCTTCACTGTATTTTTTGTCATTCATGCACAGTTCATACATCTCCAGCATATGTAATAAAGGGGAATCCTTTAAAATAAACAAAATGTTTTCAAAACTTCACTAAAGATACATTTGTCTAATAAATGGAAAGTTTGTATCAATTAATGCAAGAATAGTAATAGTTTTGGTTTGTTATTTACAAATTTGTGACAAAGTATTTGCAAGTTTGTTTATCTTCCAAGACTAGTATTTTCTCAGAGGGCTAAATTGCACATTGGGCTAAACAACATTTATCTTGTGATAACTTGAAAGACACCTCCTCTGTGCAAATAAGAAAATCTCTCATACAGGAGATCTAAGTACAACCAAAAAAATGGGCTAAAAATACCAAGGTAAGTCATTAATTACCTTGAGAAAAAGTTGGAAACCATTCATGAGAGTTTTACTTTTCTGCCTTCTTAAAAACATCTTCCAGATGGTGGAAAGGTCATGAAGATCCCATTCATGATTTTCTACTGAGCCTTCAATATGGCTTGTTGCTTCTGCAGCAGTACCATTATCCACAGAGGTAATTATCCAAACACAGAGACAGTGAATAATGTCAGCATCCTGTCAAATGAACAAAAATTGCACACACAAACAAAAGTAAAAAATCAGACACTCTCTTATTACTTAGTAATCTAGTTAGAGAGCTATCAAATACCACGTGATATGTGCCATGTGTCAGACTAATCAAATTATATATATTTGCACTCTGACATAAAGATGTTAAATAACCGTCTGTACTGTCTCCAGATGGGTAGATGTTTCCTTGTATTGCATCATACCTCTAAAAGAGAAACACTGTTGAACAACTCTTACCTGAAAACACGCTGCTAACACACTCAAGAAGGGAGCATGGTGCCTCACTCCTTCAGCTAAAAGGTAGCTTCCAGGGTTAGGACTTTCTTGACAACACAACAGAATTTGAAAGAGGTCACTTGTATGTTTGCTCTGCCTGTGCCCAGTCTTGAAAGGCCTGGTATTGTTGTGATAACTCTCTGCACCTGGACAAGAACGCTGTGAATTCTCAAAGGCCAGCATCAAATGATCTTGCAAAATGGGAGTGAAATCTTGAACAATGGAAACAACCTAGAAAAGATAATAAAGGCATCTCTATATAGAAAACTTTCAGATAGCTGGTGTGGGTGTGGGGAGCAGAACTACTGCGTACATGAAGAAACAGTAAACACAGAAGACATTTTTGCAAACAGATTTTATAAGGAATATTTCTGATCTACAGATAAAAGTGTTCTAGAGATATTGAAATTCCTTCCTTTACATAAAACACGCACTCATTTTCAGCCCCAATGGCATCCTTGGCATAGATGGTATATCATGGAAAGGAATTTTTCAGTAAGTTGCTACCTGGGTTTATTTGCAGGTGACTGCTTCTATTTTGAAAACATTCAGGGTAGGATTTTCAAAGAAGCTTAAATTAAGCTCCCCACTGGTAACAGGGTTTGAGAGCTTAGCTCTCTTAGGCTTCTATAAAAATTCCAACCTAGGACTGTTTCCATAGGACACAACATACTCACACTTGTGAAAAGATACTTCAGAGGCTAATTGTGCCAGATGTGTGTGTTCAAACCACACTAATTTCAATGGGAGTTACATACAATGGTTCTTATTACACATGAGGCTGCCAAAGCAATGCTGCAGAATGTACATAGTGTCAGAAGATTATAAAATTCTACACTAAGTACGTGTCTTCTACATAGAGTAATAATTGCAAGTGTATTTATGAATATTTCAGACGTTCAGGCTATATCAATTTAACCTCACCCATTACTATGCTAATTGTACAACAAATATTACATTAAGCATATGTATTTATCTTAAACTATTCCATATTTGAAGTGTATTTGTGGTTTACAGCTATTTCTTAGAAGGGAGTCTCTTGTCTTCCAGAGAAGCTTTTTAGCAGGTCCATTTTAATCACTGCTCACCTATTTGTACAAGACTTTACTTAAATCAGAATATATTTTTACAAATGGAAGTGGAAGACTTATGAAACTCTCCCAAACACATAATATTATTACTGCATAAATACTTGCACCCTAACGACATCATCAACTAATCATTCTATATGTGAAACAAAATACTTATTTTATTAATACAAATGAGACCATTCCAAACATTAACATATCTCCAGTACAGAACTCGTAGCATACATTTAATTTTAAAAAATGAACTAAACTGAAAAACCCAGGATGAGTATACCATATCCATAAGTAAAATAAACAGAATTAAGTGCCATTTTACCAGATACTTATCTAGAGCACCTCAAAGGACATTTTAAAAAATCACTTCTGTTTGAAAATGTTATACAGTAAAATCTCAGAGTTATGAATTTTGAGAATGAAGGTTGTGTAAACTCTGAAATGTTCAAAACTCTGAACAAAACAATATGTTGTGCTTACAAAAGTGTACAACCAACCACTGACTTAATACTGATTTGAAACTTTATTATCCAGAAGTAGGGTTGCCAGGTGTCCGGTATTCACCCAAACAGTCCGGTATTTTCGCCTCCTGTCCAGTAAAAAAATTCAGAGAATACCAGACACCTGAGATGTCCGATATTCTCTGAATTTTTCCCTGGCCAGGAGGTGAAAATGCTGGGCACCTGGCAACCCTACAAACACTCAGTGCCCGGCCTCCCTCTCCCCCAGCACCCCCAGTGCCAGCCCCCATGCTTACCTGGTTCCCCAAGGCTGTTGGCACAAAATGGCTGCCAGCCAAAAGACCTAGGGGAAGCTTCCCCTAGGTCTTAGTGCTCAACCGCTTCTCTGTTCCTATCCCTGCACTTAAAGGGGACATGCTGTTTTAATGCTGTTTTTTTTTTTTTTTTTTGGCTTAAGTCCTTGGAGTCCTTTTTCTTTTGCTCAACAACTTTGGTCCCCCTCCCCTTTTCCCCCCCGTGTTTTTTTTTTTTTTGGAGGGTGGGGGAGAGGTGAGGAGGGTGTTTGGTATTTTTGTTTCAACCATCTGGCAACCCTATCCAGAAGAAAAATGCTGCTTTTAACCATCTTAATTCAAATGAAACAAGCACAGAAAGTTTCCTTACTATGTCAACTTTTTAAAAACCGTTCCCCTTCAAGTAGTTTACATTTAATAGAGTACTGTTCTGCAATTGCTTTTTTTGTTTTGTTTTGTCTCTGTTGCTGCCTGCTAGTGTACTTCTGGCTCAACAGTGAGGTGTGTGTGACTGGTCAGTTCAGAACTCTGATGTTCGTAACTCTGAGGTTCTACTGTACCTACTACTCATAGAAATTAACTTCTCATATTAATATAATTAAAAGGCTAGCAGAAACTTCTATTTTACCAATTTGTTCATGTGCATTTGACAGCATTTTGAGTCTAGTCTTTACTGTGTCTGCTATAGGACCTGCTGCTATTTTTTGTGTCAGGTTTTCATACAGCAACAGGCAGGACAGAGAAAAATATTATATAAAAATCAAGAAAATATTATTGTAAAACAAAAAGAAATGACAGGGACATTCATGGGCAGTTTAAGAGCCTGAAATAATTTCTAACACATCATCAAACAGACTAGATTTAAATCTGATGTTGTTTCTATAGAGACTTATGCTTAAATTAAAAAAAAGACTATACCATTGACAATGCTTGTTGTTTTAAACGTCTGTCATTTTTAAATTAATCACAGTAACTCACCTCATCTAGTTGGTAGCTGTACATCTGAGTCTGGACGATAAACTGTAGCCAATCATTGGATCTAGCACATTCCATTAGGTAAGATGTGCTTGGTTTGATATCATGGAGCTTACAGAACTGCATCACCAAAGACCACTGTTTTCTAGCGTCACCAGATGTTCTGTATAGAAATGAAAGAATTTTACTAAAAAAAAAAAACCCTGTCCACTTAAGTAGTAATTGTCCTTTCATCTTCAGGTATTTAACAACAACAGATGCAGGCAGTGATAGAAATGTAGCCGTGTTAGTCTGGGGTAGTTGAAGCAAAATGCAGGACAATGTAGCACTTTAAAGACTAACAAGATGGTTTATTAGATGCAGGCAGGTCTTCCAATTGTAATGAATCATGTGTCCTTCCTGCAACTTCAGAAGGGACTGTATCAGATTGCATCTTGGGAGCCTACCCCTACATTCTTTGCCCATCCAAATTCCCAATTTTCATAAAAGTTTTGCCTTTGTGAGAAATTCTAATTTACTCTTTGCGCCTAAAACAGGAAGTCCCACTAGCACAGTAAAGATAGCACCGTCAGCATTATACATTAGCTTCCCTTCCTAATTAGGTTATTGTATTAGATATATAAAGAGGACTTATTTCTTACCTCCAATATGTGGAAACACTTGTTGCTCGTACGTTATGTTTACTGCACTTGCCATGCAGAGTAGCTATCTCTATGACACATGGATCACACAGGGGTACAATTCAGTGCTTTCTATCAGGTGGCCAGTACAAAAAGCATTAAAAGTGTAGTTCACTCACTTTTTTATTTCTTGATGTTCAATTTTATTCCAAAAAGCTTCTTCCAAGGAGATAAGCACTTCTGCTGCTGCTGTTTTTTCACCATCCACCAATTTTGTTAGCTTTTCAACTATTTAAAAAATTAAAATAATATTACTGAGGATCTATTTTCACATTAGAGTAAGGACATTTTTCAAACATGCTTAGGTAAATTGTCCTGAATGCCTACATCGCTTTTTAAAAGGCTCCTAACTCAGGCATTTTGAAAAACTTGTCTTGTATTAAATAAACATACTCTTAAAAGCTTTATCGCATAAAAGCTAAACAGCCCAAAACACTAGTTAGGTTTCCCAAATGAAGGAAAAAACTATATCACATGGAACCCTGGTTAAAAATCTAATTTTCTTAATATAAATTCTTCCTAGAAAAACTCCCATGGTCAAGTTCAAATATCTAATGTCTATGTAGCTTACAGAATTAATTGGAGCAAGAAAGGAGAAATTTGGCTTGTTTCTTTTAATCAAAGAAACACTGACTACCATTTTTGGAAGCTTACTCTATGGTATGCTTCTGGGCAGCAAATATGCAACACCTCAGTGTCAATGGGTCTTGTAAACTATTCTAGTTCCAGCTATCATTTGACACATAGTCCCTTTGCTATTTTATCAGTAGGTTAAGTCTGGATTAACTATGGATAGGAATTTTTCCTCTCTGACCTAACTCCTTAAAGGAAGGGGGCTCTTCCACCATTCCTTGGATATTACTCATACTCCTCAATAATGATAAAATATACAAAAATATACTCTACCCAAGGATTCTCTTATTAAATTGTGTTGAGACTCTTCATTTCTAGACTTGAAGTTCCATATTAAATTTGCAACTTTAATATCAACCCGAAGCTTGAGGCTGTCAAGACCAAGTAACTCCAGAAAACAAATGCATGCTGCTCCTACTGATGATACATTGAAGAAAGAAAGAGCTAGAGCGTAGGCTTCATTCCCTGCTTGCTGAATCCTAAAGCAAAGGAAACGTTCAAGTCAGTACAACAGAAATGACGACCGAAATTTCCGAACACAGCAATTCAAAACGTAAGCTTACACCTACAATTGCTGGAAAATATAGTCAACTGAATTTGGAATCAAGTATCAGAGGGGTAGCCGTGTTAGTCTGAATCTGCAAAAGCGGCGAGGAGTCCTGTGGCACCTTATAGACTAGCAGAAGTGTTGGAGCATAAGCTCTCGTGGGCAAAGACCCACTTTGTCAGATGGCACCTTATAGACTAACACTTCTGTTAGTCTATAAGATGCCACAGGACTCCTTGCTTTTGAATTTGGAATACGTTTAATTGTGCTAGAAAGACTAACTACCTACAATACATCTGGATCTGAATCTGGGAAAGAAAATAAAGCACCCCATGTGAAAAATATTAAAAGGACATACCTCAACTCTGGGCCAGAATTTGCAATTTGTTTCAATAAGCTTTTATAAAACACTGAAGCCAAAGAAAATGATTCCATAATTTAGAAAAATAATTCTGATATGCAGGCAATGTTATTAGTAACAATGCAACCAGGCCATACTCAGAAATGTACCTGAATACTCTCATTGAACATATAAAATGCACTTTATTTCAAATACTGAGTGGTAAAAGTTTAATTTGTTACATACAGAGTTGTATGGGTAGTCAGATGGGGATGAGATTTTTCTTATGGTCCTATGGCCTCCAAATACCCTACCGTGATCACACCCATGATAAGTGGATATCCAGCTAACTAAAATCATGCCAGACCATGGATGTTGCCGGACCAGAGAGGCTCAACTTGTACTGAAGATGAAAAAAGCAACCTCTCCTATTGTTTTAGTTAATAAACTTTAAGATTGATTTCTTATTTGTGTGTCAGCTTCTGGGATTGCAATTTATATTTAACTTCTATAAATTAAAAGTAAGATAAAATTCACACTTGATTTATTTTTTCTTTAGTTTAAATAGGGAAATTAATATAGTTAGTGAAGGAAAAGATTAGGAGAGAAAAGAAGGATAAAATAACAGCCATTTTTTGCTTTATCTAACGTTAGTTTTCAAGTGTAGGCCCAATCCTGCAAACATTATTAATATGAATACACCACTCAGGTAAAATAGATGTGGCACATGCATGAAAAAACTGGATGCCGTTTGTTTCAAAGAGCAGACTATGTACCAATCACATACCCAACAACCTATTAAACATACAAACACTGTATCCTAATTTACTTACATAAAGCTACTTTCAAAAATCAACTTTGTTCAGTCTCAGCTTCTACCATCCAGCCAACTTGAGCTAGACTTTTCATTTTCACGTCCCTTTACTCTTTTGTTTATAAAATGTTTTTTGTAGTGATCATCATTTATTGGGATGCACAGGAAACAGCATTCCAAAATTGAAAGCTGGGAGTATTTCTAGCAGGACATTCCTGCTTCTCATTTTAAATTTTTTCCTAGTATGGCTTTGTAAATTTATATGCAACAATTACTTTTTAAATACTCACAGCTGCTTTGGGGACTTGCTCTTTACTAACTGCTGGACCAAAAAGGTACCAAAAGCAAATGATGGGCGTCCATGGTGTAAGTAGTAGGAAAAATCCAGTCGTTCCATTATGGCATACTTGTTTACCAATTCAGGGGACGAGAAATGAGGGAGATCACTTGAGATGTCTGGAAACAATGACACAGAATTTTTTATTTGAATAAACATTTGATTTAAAAACTGGAAGATGTTTTTCAGCTACTCAACAGCTTTTATAGAAGAGGAAAACAAATACCATACTACCCCTGCTTTAAATTATTAAACTTTGTGGTACAACTCTAATTCCGGTTCCAAAACAACTAATTTTTATTTAAGTTGCCATGGACAGGTCACTTAAACTGGGACAAGGAGGTTCTTGCGATCAGAGAGAGTACATTACTTATCTACCTCACAGTAAATGTATAAAGATTATTGTTCTAAAAACATGTCTTGGGGAAAAGCTCCATTAATAATCAGATATTCTCTATTCTCTCTTGCAGAAACGAGGTGCTGTACCCAGACCTAGAAACACTATTGTAAATAACCATTTTAAAACTAGGGATGTAAGCGACTAGTCAACTACCCATTCCTCCTAGCACTGTCTCCGCAGGAGGTAGGGAGGTAGCGGGGACCGGGCGGGAGCTGGTACCAGATGCCACACCTCTGCTGGCAGGCTCGTAACACATTTAAAAGGCTAAAGTGCAACAGGGGGAACCAGCGCGAGCCAGGAATCAGCTGTCCCACCTTGCGCCAGGTCCCCCCTGCTGTGCTTCAGCCTTTTAAATGTATTAAGAGTTTGCCAGCTCTTAGTACATTTAAAAGCCAGAGCAACAGTGGGGTTAGCTCCCAGGGCGGGTGCTACGCCTGCTGCGGCTCCCGGGCTTATTGACTAATCGACTGTTGATTAAATTAAATTTAATACCTCTATTTGAAACAAAACATTTAGTAAAATATAAGAAATCATTTTATGCAAAGGGACTAGGGATTCTGGGGGTGCTGCAGCTCCCCCTGGCTTGAAGTGCTTTCCGTTATATCCAGGGTTTACAGTTTGGTTCAATGGCTCTTGGCAATTGGTTCCAGCCCCGCTGTGGAAGGTTGCTGAAAGCTATGGTTATGTTATGTTCACTCTGCTCAAATAAAAGCTTAGTGGCTTTTTAAACTCATGGTGAGAGGTGTAGTCAACTGGTGAGTGCTGAAGAGGCCAGAGTTAGGGAAGGCAGTTACGACAGTCACAGGCAAATGTCCCGAGAGCAAAGTGAAGAAGTAAAAAGGCTGTAGCACTTCAGAGAATAAGGCTTGAACAAGGGGCGTGCCCAGAAAGGGCAAATTGTGACCATGTTCCCTCGAGTTGTGTATGTCCACCTGCAAGGAATGACTTTTGACATGTCACCCCCATTCTGGTGCACATAACAAAAGTCATTCCGCATATGGGCAGTGTGTGGGTGGGGTGGGGCCAAGAAGTTGGGATGTGGGAGGTGGATTGGGGAGGAGCAGACAGTAGGGTGCAGGAGGCTGAGAGTTCCAGTTGGAGATACAGACTCTGGGGTGGAGCCAGGGATGAGGGGTTTGGGGTGCAGGCTGTCCCTGGGAGAGAGGGCTCCCCTTCCAGGCCTCTCTCACCACAGCAGCTTGGGGCCAGGTGAGATGAGCCTCTCTACTGCCCCAGCAGTGCCAATGAGCATGGCTGGGAAAGGGGCGCCTGTCCTCCTGCCAGAGCAGGCAGGGGTTATGCTGGGTGATGACTAGGGAAGGAAAACCTATCCTTATGCCATGACAGCTCTGGGGCAGCTCTATGCAGGGGCCATCGGGGAAAGGTGCCAGGAGGGAGAGGAACCTCTCCCCAGGCTGTGACAGCTTTGGGGCTTGCATAGAGGCATCTCTCCCAGCTGCAGCCTTGAGCCCGTGCAGGGCTTAATAGGTAGTGCCTGGGTCTTAATAGGCAGCTGTACAGACACGCATCTTAGAGGTAATTTAAGATTAGGACATCCACTGAAAAGTACTTCATCCTAAGTCTGCAGCCTCAACACAAATATTTTACATTTGAAAATTCATTACCTGCTATGGCAAGAGTATTTGAGGACTGCCAGCCAAATAATTTAGTGGGATCAAAAGGCGCTAAAGACTGAAAAATTAAAAACAAAATATATTCAGATAAACAGTTCAAAGCCCCATGATTTCAAAGACAACTAGAACAAAACATACTTCAGGTAGCTACAGTAGTTCATAGTGACGCGCTTGTGGATGCCGCAGTGACAAATATCTCAGGCAACTCTTTCTGGGACGCTCATATTTCCAACTCCTATGGGATCTGCCTGTAGCTTAAAGCACATGCTGAAGTGGAAAAGTATCTCTGTGAGTGCTTTGCTGAATGGCAGGCCTAGTGCAGCTAATACTTTTCTAGTAGTCCAGTAGACTATTCCCAGCAATTAAGGGGTCATTTCATCACTTGCCTAACATGAGTCAAGGATATCTACCAACAAAGGGCTTTCATAAGACTGTCTGTATGGGATCCCTGTGTTTTAGGTGCCTAAATATGGATATAGGAGCTTCCCTTGAGACACCCCTGGATAACCTCAGCCAGCCTGCTTACGCTCAGCTTATTGATTAAAATGAAATGACTGAAAATGGCACCAGGGGATTCCTTGGTTATCTCCTCACTGAATTTCATGCCAACCTTGGCCTACAGCCTAAACGTCAGTCCCGGACCAGGATGTGCACAGTAGCATGTGACAGTACGTTACTCTACGTTCAGTTGTGAAATCAAGCCAGCCTGAGAGACACTGAAGAGTAGTGAAGGCTTTTCCATAAATGATTGGGTCTGAGCCTTTGCATACATTTAAAAATTCTCTCTACAATTACAACATAGAAGATTTAATACAAGTTTCATAATAATTGTTCTGATGAAGTAAGTGCATATTCCATGCTGGCAGCGAAAGAATTAACAGAAACCTGGGAGTTCGATAAGTCCATTTAGTGGCAAAAGAACCAATGCGTTATTAGATGCAGCTGAAGAGGAACTAAGACATGTTCCTACAGGGAGCACTCAGAGCAGTGGGAGGCGCTGGGAGACAGGAAGTCAGGGGAGAGTAGGTCTTGGGCTCCTCTCCTGAAGAGGGAACACCAGGAAAGGGCTAGGAGAGATGCTGGGAACCCACGAGAGTGGAGCATGCGCTAGTAGTAGGTCTTGACAAAAGGGCACACCCTAGGGACGCAAAGGAAAAAGACACACACAGTCTTGGGAGCGGCAGACAGGAGCTGGGCCATCAAGGTGAAAACCCTGGGAGGCATCACACAGTAAACAGCCAGAAAGGGCTCTGCAGAGACTGGGAAGGGGTGAATAATTTGTGAAGGAGTGTTCCCAGGAAGAGGCCGAGGAAAACAGCCTGCCGTAGAGACAGGTTCAGTAGTTCATGGAGCCACCAAGGAGTAAGAGGAAGCCCATGCTAGCTGGGCCTGGAAACTAGGGTGAAGGGAAGGCCTGGGTTCCTTTACTGACCACTGAAAAAGGTGATGAAAGAGATAAAAAGTGAAAGGACCACTGAGCCTAGAGTTGGCTGAAGACCTGGTGTAGAGGGGGTGTACTGCTTCACACTTGTAATAAACTGAGATGGGAACACTCGCTTTCAAATGGTCTGTAGCTCAAAATGGAAGTTCTCTGAAATTCTGCAGCTTCTTTTTTACTGCATGATAAATACCTGCATGAGATGGTAGAGTGAGATATCAGATGGCAAAATTCCATGAGATGTGTTCTGCGGAAAGAGAGCCGCTTTGAGTTTGGGGTAAGGAGTCAATGCCATTTTTAACAACTGTGGATCCACCTTTTTCAGGGGCTTTTCAGCATCTTCATTATGAAGAACCTAGATTGAAAAGAAATAAGAACAGAACATTTCGCTAATAAAAAAGTAACTGTACATGGACATGATCCTGCATTGCTGGTACACCCCAAAACAATAAACCAAGTCGCACAATATTTTCTATGCCATGATTCATTACTTGACAATTGAAAAGTGGAAGCTGAATCCCACCTATTCAGAGCAAATAGCGCACCACCTAAGTTAAACATTACCCACTAACTGTTTAATCAGAGCACAGCCTTTGCATTACCAACTAAATCTGAGCAGTGATTGGATGAATTCATCTCAATTATCAGCATTTAGATGTTGCTGGGGTGTATGTGAAATATCTAGCTTTATGCCATGCTAGAGCCACTGAATGAGTGTACAGGTCGTAGTAAGTTGAGGGTCAATAACATGGAGTCCGCAGGACTGAATAAAGGTCTGAAACATGAAAACAGAAACAGGCCTGGAATCTAGTGAGCAAAACTTTGGTTTAGTAACACAGGAGACAAGAAAGAGGCCCTAGTGATAATTGTGTGATAGTGTAGGTTAGGTGGAGCATGGAAGGACCTAGGGAGGCACCGGGTACAGACTGTAAGCCAGAAGGGAGTAGCAGAACATCTTAAGAAATGTCTTAGTACAAAGACTCCCCAAAAACTAATGTGCATACCGACCTAGGTTCAGGACCAGGTCAAAGCTGACAGCATGAAGGACAGTAAGTAAGCCCCTCTGCTGCAAGGTGAGGGGTTGTAACTCGGCAACAGAGGGTGGCAACCTGGTACGTAAAGAAGTGATGTAAGTTGTTTGTACATGTCTATAAAAGGGCACCGCAAACGGTGAGCGCTGACCGACATGGGGGGGTGCACTAGACACCTGAAACGGCAGGTGTCATTGCCGAGACTTACAGAACGCATAGTGGCTTAACACTGGCTAACCACTGTTAATATCTGTCACTTGGCAATAGGCCTGCTATGTGTTGGTACATTGTCAACGCTTGCAGAATGCACAGTGGTTTGGCGTTGAGACCTGCTGACAACTGTTAATGCATCGCATTTGGCAATAAGCCTGCTCAACTGGTTTCATCCTTGCCTGAATCTGTCAATTCCAGGGAGCTCTCAGAGGTCTACTGTGCTGGCCCAAGAACATGGGGTTTAACGCTTTAGATAAAGGGAGCACACGCACGCACGCAGCCGAAAGTTTATCATCACCAACACAGTAGAGCACCTTTCAGGAATGAACGGGGACAAGCCCAAAACCCTGACTGACGACACAGGTCGAACCTTTCTAGTCCAGGACACTCTGGTCTGGCAACATCCAGAGTCCAGCATCCTCGAGGACCCCATGGTGCTCTGGGGTAGGAGCACTCATGGGAAAAACATGGCAGCAGGACTACGGATACTGCTGGACCACAGAGCCCCAGCAGCCGGGTACGGAGCCCAGTAGCAAGGGGCCCAGCATCCATGACTAGCCAGGAGTCCAGCAGCTAGAAGCAGAGCCCAATCAGCGGTAGGGGGCCTGGTGGTCAGGGTGGGGAAAAGGGCCAGCAGGTAGGGCTAGTGGCTGGGGCCCATGGCCAGGAGAGGAGCCCAGGGGACCAGAGGCCGCCCCAGGAACAGATCCCTGAGACTGGAAACAGAGGAGCCTTCACTGGCCTCCTCTGGTCAGGGAAACTCCCTCGTTAGGGACTGGTCAGGTCCCAAGGGTGCCTGACCAGACAGGTCCAACCTGCACAAAGTCAAAGGTTTTCTATAAATGGAACAAAGGCAAACATTTGAACACTTACAACAAACTTTCCTATGATATAAAGGATAAGTGTAGAAAATAACCTGCAAATATCTATTAACTGCAGCTACTTTTAAAAGACATATAGGAAAAGAGTTTAGAAACAAATTCTATCACCTTAGGAGCCAATCCTAACGACTTCTGTACTTCATTGTTATTTGCTTCTAAAACACTTCCACTCAAGTATTATGAAAAGTATTAGACTCATCAACTGCATTATTTTGAAGTTTAGAGTAACCTTTAGTGAAATTTTCCTTATTTAGTGAAATATACTACTCCAAAGGAATAGCCTCATCTCGGAAAGAAAGTTATGTGGTTGCATTTCTGTATTTCTTTGTACTGAGTAGAGACAACATCCCATTTTGTTTTCATAATCTATGTAAAAAGAGACCAGAATGATCATACTATGTTACCATGAAGCCTAAATGTCTGTGTGTGTGATGTAATAGATGCAGAGACAAGCATGGTTGAGACCTCTCTGTTCGAGTTCGAGTATGTGGTCTCTTACTGTCCAAATTAAGTTCTTGTTTTGACTTTCAAATTAAACTCGCATGTTATACAGGTACAGTCAGGCATATATCTCTGCCATGCAGGCCATTGTGATATCAGAGATAACCAATTACCTTACTACACATCTAATTTGCATGCAACAATTTCATTGGTTGTGACAGACTGTACAAATAGTAGATTACTCAGCCCAGCTGCCATCAACACAAATCAACAAAGAACTGGCACAACCACCCACACAACACAGCAGTATATGCAATAATTCTAAACACACATAGCCCCATACTGCAGCATACATCCCTGATTTGTGTCTCATACACACACACACACACACACACACACAAATGTCCCAGCACAACCCAACCCGTGCACAAATCAACTACTCACACAACACAGTACACACAATAACCCATCATTACTCTGAAGCCCACGGAAATAAAGCAATGGAAAAAAGATACAGCATGGCAAAGAGCTCTGGGTTAAGAATATTACCTGCTCAATCACTGCTGGGATTTGTAGTCTGTTACCTCCAGCTTCTAAGTTCTCAATCATTTTCTGCCTCCCCCCCCCCCTTTTTTTTTTTACACACACACACACACACACACACACACACACACGCACGATTTTACAAATTACACCCACGGGACACACGTTTTTAGCTCCTAGCAATTGGAGTAAATTTCCAGAAATGGCTGACATAGTATGTGTTATCTATTCAGTACCTGATCAATACCGCCAGGTGCATACATTGTGGTTGCCAGTGCTAACAGTGTATGTCCTTCCAACAGCATGCTGCTCACACTAGCTTGATTACTAGGAATCAAGATCTGAGCATTTGCAAGACTAGCCTGAAAAATCATCTTTGGATCTGTAAAAAGAAAAAAAAGTGAGATTTTTCTACACTGAAAAAATATATGATTCAATTATTCATATTTTAAAATTGATTCAAGATTAAGAAAAAGTACATTTTTAAAAAACTCATGCTGATGGCACGCTATATAGATAGGCAGGCAGGCTCTTAAAACCCTTCCAAAGTATTGACAATGTTCCTGTTGAGCTTAAAAAGGAATGGGGCCCATAGAAAGAGGATGGGATTCAGGTCCCACATTTTTACAATCCATTACTGATCAATTCTTTATCCTATAGTGCACGTATTTTCTGAAATAACAAATGCAAGCCTCATGCAAAGGTTATTTGTTGAGCCAGTGCTTTTTTGTGACGGTACTGCCGGTACACAGTACTGGCACCCCCAAATGCAGTACCAGCACCTCCAGTCAGAGCTCAACAACTTTTCCCTTGGAGTACCGGCACCATTTTTTTTAAAAAACAAAAACACTGTGCTGAGCAACGAGGATATGCTTGGCTCTGTAAAGATGGATGGGATTTTCAAAAGGCTGACTGACTTAAGGGCACAAGTCACTCTGATTTTTAATTACACTGATTAAAAACCATCTTGGGCAGGGGAACATCTAATCTAAGACACCGATAAGCCAGGGCGTACCAGAAGATCCAAAGGAGATGTTAGCTGTAAATGTATGTCTACGTGGCTGCTTCTGTTCAGACTTTAACTAACTAAGGCTGTAACCGCTACTTTTAGCTGATGTTACACACAATAAGTTTATCCAAAGAATGTGCAATGTATGAAAGCTGGGATCCTACCTCTTGGGTTACTGGCAACCCCTCGACACTGCACTAGAAATTCAAACCAGGGGTGAGCCTCATGCAATTCCTTTTTATCCAAAATAGGACAATTCAAAGGCGTTAAACTGAAAACAAGGCAAGAACAGTAGCATAATGAAAACATAAAATGCATTAATAAAAAGTAGCAAAGTACAATCACTAGCCCCTTCTCTAAACAGTTACTATGTTGCACTCTTTGGCTATGTCACTTTTGAGGCGTACAGGATCTTTCGAAAAAGGCTTTTATTTTCAAAAGAACTGTGTCTAGACCGCGGTTTCACTTTCAAAATAGCGTTTTTTCGGGAAAAAAACCCACGCTCCATGACGTGATTATGCAAATGAAGCACAGGAAATTCAAATCCCGGCTTTTCATTTGCAATTTTGATATGTCTAATTTACATCCCTCTTTCAAAAGAGGGATGTAGTTTAGACATACCCTTTGGGTCAAGTAATTCTAAATGAATTCAATCCATGGACTCTCTCTCGCTTGTTTCAACAATCATTTGCTCTCTGGGTATGTCTAGAGTGAGAAAGGAGTGTAACTCCCATCTTGAGGGGACAAGCCTGCATGAGTTCTCATTGTGGCGGCACACTGAAAACAGAATGCAGCTCCACTGGCATGAGCAGCAGGAAGAGCTAACTGCTCCAAGACATGCCTGTCTGAAACACCAGGTGCTTATCTGAAACAGCTTTCATGGCTTGCACCTCCATGACTGTGCTATGTTATTAATGAACGAGCTAGATAAGTATTACACCTCCCAACTCAAAAGGAGATATTCCCTACCAATTGCCATTAAAGCATTTTCATTCTTCTAGGAGAAGATAGAACAGTAATATTAATGACTATGGCCTGCTATCAAACAACTATTTTACTCCTTAGCCAGGACTGGGTAGGTAAAAGCAAATACATTTTCTCTTCTCCCAGAACCTTAACTAGTTCTGATTTAGATGGAATCTTGCAATGAATTTAGCAGTCAGCGTGTGTCAAGAGTCTGGCCATACCTGAGCCTGATCCAGACAGGCTGTTTACATTATTATTATATAATTATAAAAGCACTAACCCATCATAAAGATCAAATTGTTTAAACCATTGCTCCATTTCAAATGGTCACAATTATGATGATTTCCTTTAAATCCCCAGAATGGCATGAAAACAGTTGCCACTAAGGAGGACACAAAGCAAACGTCAGCATCTGATGGCAAGAGGAACTCGAAAAGTGGTAACCTCTGGATTACATTTGAGGGACAAATCTGCAAGTACAGGCAGTCCCCGGGTTACGTACAAGATAGGGACTGTAGGTTTGTTCTTAAGTTGAATCTGTATGTAAGTCGGAACTGGCGTCCAGATTCAGCCGCTGCTGAAACTGACCAGCGGCTGACTACAGCAAGCCGGAGGCAGAGTTGCTCTGCCCTGGCTTCCTGGAATCAGCCCCTGATCAGTTTCAACGGGCTGAATCTGGACACCAGTTCTTACATACAGATTCAACTTAAGAACCCCAGGCGTCCCCAAGTCAGCTGCTGCTGAAACTGATCAGCGGCTGATTCCAGGAAGCCGGGGCAGAGCAACTCTGCCTCGGGCTTCCTGTAGTCAGCGCTGGTCAGTTTCAGCAGCGGCTGACTTGGGGACACCTGGGGCAGAGCAGCTTGGGTGCTGCTGGGTTGCTCCAGTTGCTCTTTACCCAAGCTGCTCTGCCCCAGGCGTCCTGATTCGGCCGCTGCTGAAACTGACCAGCAGTGGCTGAATCAGGATGCCTGGGGTAAAGCAGCTGGGGTGCTGCCGGATTGGTCCAGTAGCGCCCAGAGCGGCGCTACAGGACCAACCAGCAGCGCCCCAGCTGCTGTACCACAGGCGTCCGGAGGAAAGCTGCGGAGCACGGGGGCAGCGGAACAGCCCAGACGCGCCGCGGCTGTCCTGCTGCCCGCGTGCTCCGCGGCTTTGCTCCGCGTCTCCCTGGTCTGCTGGTCTCCAGCAGACCAGGGAGACGGGGAGCAAAGCCGCGGAACACGCCAGCAGCGGGACAGCCGTGGCGCGTCTGGACTGTCCGCTGCCCGCGTGCTCCGCGGCTTTGCTCCCCATCTCCCTGGTCTGCTGGAGACCAGCAGACCAGGGAGACAGGGAGCAAAGCCTCTGAGGACGCCGGCAGCGGGACAGCCATGGCGCGTCCGGGCTGTCCGCTGCCCGCGTACTCCCCGGCTTTGCTCCCCGTCTCCCTGGTCTGGGGAGACGTGGAGCAAAGCCGCAGAGCACGCGGGCAGCGGACAGCCCAGACGCGCCGCGGCTGTTCCGCTGCTGGCGTCCTCAGAGGCTTTGCTTCCCATCTCCCTGGTCTGCTGGTCTCCAGGGAGACGAGCAGCAAACCCCGTTCGTAACTGCGGATCCGACATAAGTAACTCGGGGACTGCCTGTACAATGGCAGGCTACTACAGTGCTAGTTATGGAACAAAGGTGCAGTTCAAAGCATCGTATCTCTCTCTCTCTCAAAGCTTTTCACAGAATCAGCACTTCATTGACAATAGTCACCTTTAAATAATCCTCCCCAAACTGTAAGGACCTAAATTGCCCCAGAAAATTCTCATCGCCAACTATTTAAGCTGTGCTTTACCAGCTTCCATTTTTATAAAGATCCAAATATAAAACCCTTTTTTACACTGATGTATAAATCCAAGTACTAGTACCTGTAATAGTCTAAATACGTGTATAGCAAATGCTGCAGACTACGTTCTAAACAATACAGGATGAAATGAGTATGGAAATCCAAACCACTCGCGTCATATTTTGGAACAGGATGTGGACTTTGCATCACACCTCCAATGTGGATCAATCTTAGGAGGAGAAGTTCAAAGTCTTCTTGTTCAGATGGGACAAATATTCCATTTCTACAAAAAAAAAAAAAACACCTGAAATTAAGCAGTTGTCTCAGCTGAAATTTCTTCACTGAATGGCTAAGTAAGAGGTCTTCTACTGACATTTAATTGTTTTATTGCAGAAGTGAACATAACATACAAAAAGAAGTACATTTCCTTACAATGCTCTCATAGCACTGTATATTAGTGTTGCTGGAATTCAGTGTGAGAAAGTGGGAGAGATTACATTACATTACAGGATTTACGGTAGCAAAAATAGGTAGTAGAAATGTAACTTGCGTGCTAAGGGGTCGATAGTATATTTTCTTATGTTTGTAAGACTCAAATTACATTTAATGGGAATTTTGGTCATGCAAAGAATCCAGGACTGAGCCACACTTTGCAAATGGTTAAAACTATTTTCATAAAAATACAGCATCATTAAAGATTAATCTTTATCTAGGATTTTACATGCATACACTTCTACATCAGATTCTAGTTCTCTAGAAAATGTAAAGTTAGTATTAACACAGTGAGGACACCTACCTAGCCAGCTTGTCTAATATTTCATTTCTCATATAGCTGCTGCATAATGTATTTTTGTCAATAATATCTGGTGTCAGAGAAGGCCAATTAGTCTGTTGAAACAAGGTACGATTATGTGGTTGGGATTCTTCAATCCACGAACAGATGTTAAGCCAATTGTGCTGGGATGTCAGATACATCCAAAGAACCTCAGGACTACAGGACTTCAATTCTGTGTTAAAAAAAGCACCCCCCCCCAACACAAAACTTTAGGGTAACAGTTTTTATAAACCCTTTATAATTACATAAGTACACCCTGAGAATGAATACAAGGTTTATTCTTTTGCTAATACAATGCTGAATGTAATACATTGTCATAACTAGTTAGAACTTTCACGGTGGAAAAACAAAATGCTACAATAAGCTTTCTGGAACAAACTATTATGTAAGTTATTCATAATGTAATACATTCTTTTGAGAAGTCTTTTTAGCTAGTTCCATTCCTCTCTTCCTCAAAGCAGCAGAGGACAGACAGATTTTCTTGCCCACATTCTGAAGGCTGGTTCAGATGAATTTCATAATTTATCTGAATTTTTCTCCCAAAGCACAAATTAACCTTTCCTCATAACGGAACTGCAAAAATAAAGTGAACCTGACTCTATGTAGCCTCTCTTTTGCTCATCCTGGACTCACTATATGCTCCACAAATCCAAACGGAATTCACATCTACAAGTCACTTTAAATTTTTAATGATTAATTTATTCAACTACTTAATACTGGAATACTGACCTTCTTGTGATCTTTTGGGAAGAAGAATCATTTCTTGAACATGCCAATCCCACCACTGACCCCAGTTTAACATAACTCTGTGTTCCCTGTTGTGAATTTCATGTTTGCCACAAGTCAACAATGTATCCAAAACAGCTGTGTGACTGGACAGATCTTGTTCCTTTCTCCAATTCCTGAAACTGGCAGAAATTTTTACGCATTAAGATAATGAGGAGTTCTGTGGCATCAACTTTCGTGGGTAAAACCCACTTTGTCAGATGCACCTGTCCCCTCTAAGACATGCAGTCCCCTCCAACTTGTACCCATTCAGATGTTTTACTAAAAACTTTGTATAAACTGTAGTTTACAATATTGATAAGTTTAACAAATTCATTAACACTTTGTTACTTATAATTTTGAGTGGTGCCTACAAGTGATACCAACAAAATCTGTATCTTGAAAAAAGATTTTGGGAATGCCAGCAATGTATTAGTACTTGCATAATAAATGAGTGTAACAGGGAAAAAAAGGCTAGTTAATTGCTAGGCACGGTAGTAAATATTCAATGCTGTAAAAACTGAACTGATATACCGTGCACATGTATTGTAATAATTGTGTTTTATAAGGACTAGCCTATGCATAAAGCCTCCTAGTGTGTTCTCAGTTCAAAGGTCTGTAGTCTACTATATATTTTAGAGTTTATCAGTCTGTTTGATTAAGGGCTCCTCCTAAACAGTAAGAGCTAGGACCACCAAATTCGGTTCACAGTTTCCTCTTACCATAACTTAAAGCAATGTAAGGGTTTGGTTGTGCCAGGAAAGTGGGATGTGCCTTGAATGGGATTGCTTCTCATAAAACCAAACAGAAATGAGACAATCACCAAAGCAAGTTCAGTCCTCAAAATTGACAAGACATTGAGTGAATATTAAAAAAGACTGAACCAAGATGAGACAGACAAATAGGATGAATCTGGAATAGGACTGCTTCTCAATAAGCCTTACAGAAAAGAGAGGAAATGGAGAAATCTGCTCTTTTTGGCACAGCTAAATCAATGATTTGAAAATCTAGAAGATGATGTTATTGGAAACCAATTACAGATCCAAGCAACACTGGGTAAACCTGCTTGTTTGCTATATTATAGAATACTCATAGCATTGAAATCAAACTGATTCACCTGAGCAGCAATACTAATATTTGTTTTACCCTTAACTGAACATTTTTTAAACTTCAGAAAAGTCAGTTATTCCCACTTCATAAGCTCTATAATGAGTGCACCATGTGATTCTAATGTTGCTTGGGCAGCTATAATCTGTACCAGCTGCAGCCTCAGCTCTCCTGTGTCTACTGCAAACAGCAGTTTTACAGGAAACTGCAGACCCCTGGTTTTAGTACAAGACACAGATGGATAAATGTTTTGCAGCACACACAGACATTCACTGAATGTTACAGCTTGCAGTTAACTATGCAAGAGTCCTAGCAAGTCACTGAGTTTATCTTCCTGTCCATGCAGGTCTGTTCCACATGGTAGTTACTGGTTATGCATAAACCCACAGAAGTAACTAAAAGCCAAAACACCTTTTTAAATTAACTGCCATCTATTGTGCCTCAAACAATGAATAAAGAAATGCCATATTGTAAGCCATACATGCAGTAGGCCTTAACATGTCATCAATTTGGTTTCATATACCTAGTTAAATTATGCAGAATCCACAATGACCCAAGGTAAATTGTTCCAATGGCTAATCCTTACAGTTAAAAATGTACACCATACTTCCAGTCTGAATTTGTTTTATTTAATCATTTAGCCACTAGATCCTTTTATATCTTTGTCTGCCAGACCTTACATTTCATTTTCAAATATCTGTTCTCTATGTAGTTACTCAATCCTTAATTTGATCTTTAAGATAAAGAGACAGACTCAAAGAGCTCAATCATTATAAGCTAGGTTTGTTAATTATTTAATTGTTCTCATGTCTCCTGCCTGAACCCCTCTTCAGTTAATCAACATCCTTCTTGCACTGCAGACACCAGAACCACATTCAGCAGTGGTCCCATCAGTTCCAAACAGAGAATCTCTACTCCTACTCAAGATTCTCATGTATGCATCCAAGGCTCACATTAGTCTTTTTTTATTATTATTTTAGCCACTACCAGCACAAGCCACTGTTTTATTTCCATAGCGGTGCCATAAAAAGGACTCCATTGAGCTGACAGTAAAAAGCAAGCCTGGCAGAATTCCTTCTTTTTATTTAAGTAACTGACAGAAAATATCCATCTGTTATATATATTAAAGGGTCTCTCTGTCCTAAGGATGTTCAGTACTAGTCGACTATCTGATAAGCAAATGCTTATTGGATAGTTGAGTCGACTAGTCAATTCCACCCCCTCCCCCCCACTGCCTCTATTAGATAGAAGCAGCAAAGAGGGGAGGGAGTAAGAGGGGATACTTCAAAGCAGCAGCGCCGCAGAGCTGATCCCAGGCTCAGCTGTGCAACGCTGCCCCTTTGAAACACCGCCTTGGCATTTCAAAACAGCACCGTAAGGAGCTGACCCCGAGCTTCATGAGGCACTGCCGCTTTGAAATACCAAGGCTGCATTTCAAAGGGGCAGTGCTACACAGCTGATCCTGGGCTCAGCTGTGCAGCACTGTCCCTTTGAAATAGCTTCCATATGAGTAAATGAATGGAGATGCCTATCTCCTAGAGCTGGAAGGGACCTTGAAAGGTCATCTAGTCCAGTCCCCTGCCTTCACAGCAGGACCAAGTACCATCCCTGGCAGATTTTACCCCAGATCCCTAAATGGCTTCCTCAAGGATTGAACTCACAACCCTGGGTTTAGCAGGCCAAGGCTCAAACCACTGAGCTATCCCTGACAGAGGACTCAGCTGTGCAGTGCTGCCGTTTTGAAACACTGAGGCGCGTTCAAATGGACAGTGCTATACAGCTGATCCCCAGCTTAGCTGTGAGGAATTGTCCCTTTGAAACGCTGCCACGGCATTTAAAAGTAGCAGCACCGCGTGGAGCCCTGGATCAGCTGGGGAGTCCCCAGCTGACCCCAGGCTCCACGTGGCATTTCAAAGCTGGCACACCTGCATGCAGCCAGGAGTCAGTGAGACTTCCCACTGGCCCCGGGCTGCATGGGGAGTTCCGCATTCCTCCTTTGAAATGTACAAGAGCCCCAATGGGTTTTTTGTACATTTCAAAGGTGGAATGCGGAAGTTCCTATTGACTAGTTGAGTAGTCGATGGAAATTCCATTGACTACTCAACTAGTAAATTAACCAATATTTAACATCCTTAGTCTGTTCAAGAACTCCTCCTAAATGGTAAGAGCTAGAACTATTAAATTCGGCACACAGATTCCTCTTATCATAACTTACAGAAATGGAAGGGTTTGGTTATGCCAGGAAAACATTATGTGCTTGGAAAGGGATTGCTTCTCATAAAACCAAACAGAAGAGAGACAGAATCACCACACAGGTAAAAGGGGCTGGCTGGGGTCCATGTCCCCTCCCCACCTGGGACTGTTTCAACCCTGAGCCTCCCAGCCCCATGCACCTTCTAGGAATGTGCGTCAGACCCCTCCTCCCAATTCTGACAATCAAACACATTTTATAAACCACTAAAATACCTACTGTCAACATGTCAAAAGATAGACAGTAAATATCTTTAAATCAACAAATCATACCTAGTTTTATTATTCACGTGCTAAATCACTGGATTAACTCTAATAAGTTCTGAGGAAAAGAAAGAAAACACTGCTTATCTGAAATTTTCTGTTATGATTGTGATCAATGGAAATATTTTTCATTGGTTTTGGTCTACAGTGAAATTGACATTTACTGATCATTACCCGTTAAATAAACCTTATTGTTAGAAGACCAATAATAGGCCAAGACTAACATGCAAAGATTTTACATTACGTTCATGATAATAAGTGACCTGTCTGTGAAGAAAATGACCAACTCGCAGAGCTCTTTAAAGCATTTTAAACTATCTATCAGGAACCCTGTGACTTTGTAGATGCAACTACAGAAGCCCATTTGTTAGCACAGCAAAACCTATAAAATACAAATCTCAGATTTAAATATGCAAAGAACATAGCAAACTGAATCAATGTTATTCATTTAAGATAAAAAGGCAGTTAAACCATGTTACCTGGAAAGAGGTTGAATTTCTTTTTTGGTTTGGAAGGGTCCTGAATAAAAGTTTTCAACCTGATGCACAAAGTCTATCACCATCTTCTCTTTTTCAGAAAAATAGTTTTCTTCTTGCAATACTTTCACCTTCAAATAAAATTAAAGTCGTACCTTTGATCACAAATACATTTCACAAATTACTGTCATGACATAAAAAAAGAATTGAATCTTTTTGCAGACTTCTTTGATAACAAAGCACAAAGACAGAAAGTGATCCACAGGGAAGGATCCTGAGGAGCTGAGAGTGCGGTGTGTAACAGACTAGGTGAAACCCTGGCCTCACTGAAGTCCTTGAGATTTTTAACAGCTACTTCAGTGGGGTCAGAATTTCATCCTGTCTATAAAGTCATGTATGAAGCACGCCGGGGCAGGGTAAACTGTCATTTCAACCAATTTTAACCTCAACTGCTGATGTTTTAAAATAATAGGCCATGACAAATCCAAGACCAGTGCCTGCTTGCAGGGGACACAGTAGAGTTTGTAACACAGGTTTTGGAATAGTGAAGAGTGTGCATTCCACAAAGAGACGTACAAAATGTTAAGTAGAGTAAATCAGAGAAATCTTTTCTCCACTTACCAACAAGTCACGTACGTTTTTATCAATAGTGTAGAAACATATCTTGTGCAACTGCTCTTTCACATCAAAACCCTATAAAAAGCAGATTTCAATTGCAGATCACACAGTGTAATAAAAATTCTATATGCAAAGGCAGTTTTTACCACTCAAAACTGAGCACATTATTTTCTTTCACAAGTGCAACATCTTCACTGTGTGCACCATAGTATTTCCCTCTGCAGATCAGAAGAGAGAATTCAGTCTGCATAGAGCCAACAGAAGTACTGCATATGACTTGGGGCTGTTTGATCCCTCTGGATATAAAATGTATATCCAGCTGTTAGTGTACAAGTCCAGAAAAAGCATGTCCCTATGTATACTATGCATTGGTTAACTGAACATAAAACATAAGGCAGTAAGTAGAGCCATTTTTTATGCCATAGTATTCTGTGAGCAGCTTCTCTCACTAATGGATAACGATGCCTCCCCAACACACTCACCTGTGGAATTGGAAGGCAGGTTACTGTTTGTGCTGGGCACATCAGGGCTAAACCCTGCTCTTCAGCTCTGGCCATGAGAAAAGTTCTCCAAAAGGGAGAGAAGCACCGCAGCAACCAATAATTATTATTAAAATAAGAGTTCTTGTGCATTTCACTTTTCTAGAAAGTCTTTTAGGGGCTCCAAGACTAAAAACCCACATGGAAACCAGTAAGAGTAAAGAAAAAACTAAGATAAACTGTTTCCTTTCCTCCTCTGGTAAGGAGAGTTCTACCCAGTTTCCTGCTATGACATCTGGATTGAAAAAATTACACTGGTAACTTTCACTTCTTTTTCAGATATGTTTTAGACTTGAATGTCTAGGGTCTTTTTTTAATTTTGTTTTTTATTCAAACAAAATAGACACTGAAAGAGCAAGCAAAATATAAAGAAAACCATTTTACTCCACTTCTATACAAAGCAGGTAGCGGCAAACTATCTAAACCAGGAGTTTTGAGACCCTATTTTTTTTCATCTACACTGGAGCATTTTTGCAACTGGTCCTGGGGAGTAAGGGACAGGGGGAAAAGAGCAGGGGTAGGAGTGTGTCCAAACCCACCCTTAAGCCCTGCCTCTCCCTGCCATGGTGCCATATCCCCCGAGGACCCCAGCCTTGCAGATTACTGGGGAGGACTGCCACTGGTTGGCAGCAGCAGTCCCCTCCTTCCTCCCCACACTTCCTGCAGTGGCAGGAGCTGCAGGGAAGCAGAGAGCACTTGGCGGGCACATTCACTCCCCTTTGCTCCACTTCCATGTGGCTCCAACCACTGTGTGGCATGTGAGAGACAGAAGAGAGACAGTTGCTGCTACCCCATGCAAGGCTCTCCCAGTAATCCCTGAGGCTGGGTCCCTTGGGAGCCAGAGTGCTGGGGGAGGGGAGGGAAGGGGAGGTGGCAGGGGGCTACATTGCGAATATGCTCTGGCCAGTAGAATGCCCTCAGGCCGGGAGTTTGAGACATCTGATCTCAACACTGCAGATGGAAAGCTAGATTAACTGTGCTTAACAAGCCATCAACAATTCCTCATTATGTAATTGAAAGTGTCTTTAAATTCCTGCCTAGCCATTCATCTGTCACGTGTTCAAAGCATACTACATACGAGTATTCAAGGAATGTTAGTGGACAATTTTTCCTAAAAATAATGTTCATTTGTGAAATCATAACAGCTGCTGGGAAGTAAACTCCCCCACAGCTTAACGTACATTTGTTTGTCTCTTAGTCATTTGGAAATTCTGTCAGATTTATCAATATTTTAATCACACATCACTCACCATATTCCTTATGAGTTCTGAGGCCTCTTTGACATTGCCCTTTAGAAGACTGTCATAAACGAGTTCCAAACCTATTTGAATCAGCTTTTGAAGACTCTGAGCAGGATTGTGATTCACTCGAAAGAATGTCTGAGCCTCTGGGATTCTGTTGTTTAAAATGGCCTCAAAAATAATTTGCTGCAAGAAAAAAAAATTACAGAGCTGTTATGTTCTCTAAAAGATATAGCAAGCTATGCTGCTGATGATCCATGTGCTCTTTGTTTCTAGCGACTATTTGACTAGCAAATATAAACCAAGTTCATTTAAGATTTGCTTATTTCTTCAGCAGTTTGAACATAACTCCATGCTAATTCCCTGAATACATGGGAATTTAATACCCACCAACTGATTATTTGTTTTTACCTCTGATGTGAGTTTTTCCCACATTTGGTTTTCTTCTATTCTGGGAATGTCTTCATCAAGATCACATCTTAGATTTAAGAGATTTATCTGCTTTCGAGGAAACTTTATCATAAATGTTCTAAGTTCAATAATGTAGGCGGTTAAAATATCCACACACTTCTGCAAGCACTCATCAAGTTCTGTAGAGGATAACAATGGGACACTTAACAGAAATAAAATGAACACTACAGCACTAACCCTTACAGCTCATTAAAGTTTAGCATTTATCTATGATCTCAACCAACACAAAGCACAGTGGTACAGAGACCCCAATCTGTTTGGGCACGCCCATGACATCAGGGTTGTTCTCCATAGACCCACTTTGTTGTAAAGACATCGACTTTAACAGGGTTCAAAACAGAACTAGATACATTCATGGAGGTTAGGGCCATCAATGGCTATTAGGCAGGATGGCAGGGATGGTGTCCCCGGCCTCTGTTTGTCAGGGGCTGGGAATGGGCGACAGGGGAGGGATCACGTGATGATTCCCTGTTCTGTTCACTGTCTCTGGGGCACCTGGCACTGGCCACTGTGGGCAGACAGGACACTGGGCTGGATGGACCTTTGGTCTGGCCCAGTCTGGCTGTTCTTATGTTCTTATACAGGATCAGAGCTCTATTTTGTAGCAATAAATTTATATTCAAATTACCTTTAAAATATACAAACATCTTAACAGTCAAGTGCTGTTTACAGGTAAGGGTACTACGATTTAGTCATAGGTATTTTTAGTAAAAGTCACAGACAGATCACAGGCAATGAACAAAAAGTTACAGCCCCTGACCTGTGCAACAAATACCCATAAATAAATCTTTGGTGCTGGGGGGCAGGAGTGTGCTCTAGCAGATGCTGCTGCTCCTGGAGGGTGAGGCAGCCCAGGACACTGCTTGTGGCTCTGGGTGTGGTGGGCGCAGGTACCTACAACAGCAGCTACTCTGGACGGGGGGCAGCCTGGAGCCATGAGGATGCTGCTGCTCTGGTCAGGGGGAAGTCTAGGGCAACACCCCTGCTCCTAGATCCCTGCTCCAGGACAGCACCTGGAAACAGCAGCAACTGATGTGGCTGTCCCCAAAGCCACCGGCTCTGGGGTCAGCTGCACTGACACTGCAGAAGTCACAGAGGTCCTGGAAATCTGTGAAAGACTCGCAGCCTTACTTATAGTGCATAAGAGGTTACAATGACTCTCATGGCCTCCCGGTGGCTTTGCGTCCTCCTGCCTGAGATCCGAGATTCCGTTTCTAGGTTATAATCTCTTTTTCCCCAGGCTGGCATGGACTAAGCACTCTTGAGCAGCGGCTCAGCCTCGGAAGAAGAGAGAATGAGCCAAAGCTTTGGTCCAGGAGCTCTCGATCTTTTTCTATCTGGGGCCCTGCCAACATGCTACAAGAACCATGTGGCCTAGCTGTGCCACAACAGTTTTTCTATGTAAGCAGTAAATGAAAAGCCAGGCTGGCATTAGATGGTAGCGAGAAGGGCAACTGCCCGGGAGCATACACCCCACAAAACTAAGTTCCTTGGCTTCAGCCCCAGACAGCAAGGCTCAAGCTTTGGCTTTCTTCCCTGGGCCCCAGCAACCCTAATGTTGGCCCTGCAAAACTCTTGTAGGTTTGGGTAGACTCCCTGGAACCTGTTTGCTGTCCCCTATGGGGCTCTGAGTTCCTGGTAGAGAAGCTCTGTGTTGGTCCACAACAATCCTTCTGGTTGATATGGTAGTAGCATTTACAGGCTTTAAAGCATCTTCTCTGGCCAGAAATATCATGACCCAGGGCTTTTAACCCGGGGAGTGGGGAAAAATCTTCCAAAGACGAAGAAAGGGGCAGGAGAATACTTAGATACTTTTTGGAATTCAGGCTTGAAAGTTTACAGACATATATCAACTCTTACACGTTACACATTGGCCCTTCTCGGATGTGGCCTTGTCATCCTTGTTTATGCAGATCTGCTATTAATCTTAATGGGGGTTACACATGAATTAGGGCTGCATAATCAGACTCTTACTGGCCCCACTGATCCTAGCGTTTATATTAGTTATTTTGGCAGACATGTAGCTTATTCAGCTTAACTTCCTCTCCCTGTAAACATGATCTCTGATTCAATCTAATCTCCATCCCACGTTCATTTGTGAGAGTAAGAATCCTAAGGGAATAATTTTGAAAAACTTAGAACCTGTGCACAGAGTTTGAGAATCTTAAAAATAAAGATGTGCTATTTAGTTCTGAATCACGGAAACAGGGACAGACGTGTGCTATTACATGTTATCCATGCTAGTAATCTTACCTTCTGTGTGGACAAAAATCTCTCTGACTTGTTTGTTAAGAAAAGCCAAGGTAAGGTTTAGCAGCTGCTCAGAGAAGTGTTTACTCTGAGCTTCCAAATCATTTTCTCTGATTGCTGAGCAAAGTAAATCTAAAGCTGGCTTCAGTTCTTCCACACCTATAATCATATAGGCAATTAAAACCACACACACAAAATAAACAATGATGGAGGTAGTTACATAAGAATTAAACTAATTATGGGCCTTAAAGGTAAAGCACCTAAATCTTTTACACTATGTAATTAACCCAGTCACACTTTGCAAATACAACACTTTCTTTTATATAAAAATATTTAGAGTAGCACAATATCAGAACACAGCCAAACGCTTCTTGTGCAAATTTTATCTCATTCACCTTTTATCTCATTTCATCTAGGACAAGCCTAGATGAAACATTACCATCCAAACATCTACCAGAGTGTGGATAAAGAGGCAATTTGACCTCTAACAAAAAAAATACCTACTTATAAATAAAAAAAGCAATTGAATGTAAATGTTAATGTAGCTTAAAGAATTTTACTTACTTCTCAAGTAAAATTGGGATGTCATATTGGTAGATTGTTCAGGTAAGGAACACGCTGAAGTAAGATTGAAAATATTCTCTTTGCTCTTTAAAAAGAAGTCTACTGTGTCTAGCTGACGGTTCTCCAAGCCAGCCTAAAAAAAGATGCAACCACACCATCATGAATATTCAAAAAAAGATACACTGGAGAATTACTGCTAATATTTTTAATTTAAGTTCAATGAAGATAAAGTGGAAGCACATGGGGCAGAAAGAAAAACAACAAAGCAATTTAGACGTAGTGCCAATGCAGCAATGAATAGTAGACATCTCATCAGGGTACAAAAAATAAAGCTTATTCAAGATCCAGGACTGACCAATCGAACACTTGCTAAAGAACTAATGTAGGTTTTCAGTTCTAAAGGCCCCACATTTTATAAGCCTTCAGGACTTTTAACTAATGTCCTCATCTAAAAAATGGAACTGCAGTCTTGAAAAATTCTATAGAGAAAAGCCATCTGTTTGTTTTGCCAGGCAAGAAAATGTTAACATTGTGCCTAAGCTTATAAATGTTCATGCTGGCTCTGCAAGGTAGAAATGGTAAAAACAAAATTTATAAATAATCTAGAGAAAGGGGTAAACAGTAAGGTGGAAAAATTAGCAGATGATACTAACCTGCTCAAGATATTTAAGACCAAAGCAGACTGTGAAGAGCTTAAAAAGGATCTCACCAAGTGATTGGGCAACAAAATGGCAAATGAAATTTAATGTTGATACATGTAGGCTACGTCTAGACTGGCCCCAAATTCCGGAAAAGGGATGCAAATCAGGTAAGTCAGAATAGGGAAATCCGTGGGGGATTTAAATATCCCCCGCGGATTTAAATAAACATGTCCGCCGCTTTTTTTCCGGCTTGGGGAAAAGCCGGAAAAAAGCATCTAGACTGGCGCGATCCTCCGGAATAAAGCCCTTTTCCAGAGGATCTCTTATTCCTACTTTCAGGTATTTGGGGTCAGTCTAGACGTAGCCGTAAAGTAATGCACATTGGAAAAAATAATCCCACTATACATACAATATGATGGGGTCTAATTTAGCTACAGCTACTCAAAGAGAGAGATCTTGGAGTCACTGTGGATAATTCTCTGAAAACATCCACTCAGTGTACAATGGCAGTCAAAAAAGCAAACTGAATGTTAGGAATCATTAAAAAAGAGATAGTGAGTAAGACAGAAAATATCCTATTGCCTCTATATAAAAGCATGGGACACCCACATTTTGAATACTGCATACAAATGTGGTCGCCTCATCTCAAAAAAGATATATTGGCATTAGAAAAGGTTCAGAAAAGGGCAACAAAAATGATTAGGGGTTTGGAATGGGTCCCATGTGAAGAGAGATTAAAAAAAGTGGTCTTTTCAGCTTAGAAAAGAGGAGACTACGGGGGGATATGATAGAGGTCTATAAAACCATGACTGGTCTGGAAAAAGTGAATAAGGAAAAGTTATTTACTTATTACCATAATATAAGAACTAGGGGGTCACCAAATTAAATGAATAGGCAGCAGATTTAAAACAAAGAAAGGGAAGTTTTTCTTCACTCAGCACATTCAACCTCTGGAACTCCTTGCCAGAAGATGGGGTGAAGGCTAGGACTTTAACAGGTTTCAAAAAAGAGCTAGATAGATTTGTGGAGGTTAGGTCCATCAATGGCTATTAGCCAGAATGGGGAGGAATGTGTCCCTGGCCTCTGTTTGTCTAGAAATGGGTGACAGGAGAGGGATCACGTGAGGATTCCCTGTTGTGTTCCCTCCCTCTGGGGTATATGGTATTGGCCACTGTCAGCAGACAGGATACTGGGCTGAATGGACCATTGGTCTGACCCAGTATGGCCATTCTTATGTTCTTAAAAATCTCGTTCTAGCGACTTGTAAAACAAAAGAGATAGTTGTAAAGATGTTGATTTGGCAGAACAGTAAATGCTTTCATGATCAATATTTTTCCATATGCTCTTCCAGGCTCTTGATCAGGAAAAAAAAAATCTCTCTCTACAATATGTTAGCTACATTTCCCTATTTTCTTAGATTTCTAATGTTTGGTTGTTTTTTTTTAATAACTACAATATTCTTGGACTTTCTTTTAACCCTTAAGATACTGATTCACACTCTTACCCTTGACTCAACTTGTTGGGGGTTTTTTGGTTTCTTTGGTTTTTGGACTGGAAAAAACTATTAATGATGAGAGATTAAAATCTGCTTTAAGGGCATACTCTCCTGTTCTATAATAGATAAACGACATTTTACTTTACCTCTAGCGCATGTACAGGAATCGAACATCTTCCCCACCCATTGAGATGACAAAGAGAATCTACAGTGCCAGCACTTCCATGGATTATCAGTCTATTCAAGAATTCCTCTTGAGTTAAACCAAACAGAATCAAGAAGAGTCCATGCTCTAAATAAAAGAACCAAAATTACAGTCAATATAATGTTTAAATGTAATATTATTAAAACTGGACTTTCCATCTGTGATGCCCCTTTATGCCAACTGGCAAAGGATGTATCCAACACACCACTGTCAGAATATGTAGCCAAAGTCCTGTAAGGTCTGATAGAACTGGTGACACAGTCGTCACAAACCCCATTGTGTGATATGTGTTTGAGTGGTGTAAAGAGAGTTACGTATGTGTGCTGGAAATACATTATTTAATATGTTATGGAAGCGGCTGTTAATCAAGTCTGCCCTAGTCAAAAAAATGTGGATTTACCAGCCTGCACAAATCAAGCCAACAAGCAGATGAGGAAACAGCACGGCTTGATTACAAGCCAAGGACAATGACACACATTTACTTACCTCTAGGGCAGGGGTGGACAAGATGCGGCCTGCGAGCCTGCCAAACCCCTGGATCTGACCTGCAACCACCTTGCCAAGACCCTTAGGCACAGAGCAGCTCACGATACTTTAAACGGCGAGCTGCTCTCTGCTTTGGATATTGGGGAGGAATGGGGGAGGCTTCATGCACAGCGCCCCTTCCCCTCCCCTCCCCCCAGCAAAATCTCTCCACTCCCACTGGCCAGTTTCTGGCCAATTTTGTTCATCACAAAGGGACCAGCACACTCTGGTCTTGTGAATGAAAGATCCTTCTGCCTGAGAAGCTGGAGATGCGGATAACTTGATGCAAGTGAGAAAGCTGCTTAATCCTAACCCTTGTTAAGATGCAAGTGAGCTTTTGTTTTGTTTGTAACTAGACTAGGGATGTGAATGTTTAACCAGATAACCAGTAAGCCTCTCCCTTTATGGGTGAGACTTACCAGTTAAGATTAACTGGTGGGACTGGAGCAGCTCCTCATCTGCTATAGGCAGGGGCTGCACTGCAGATACGGGCTGTTTCAGCTAGGATGGCCGGGGGAGGACAGGTTACCACAGCCGGCCTGCAGACACACCCTCCACTACCTGCCCTCCCCTTTAATTGGTTAAACAATATATTCAACCAGTTAACCAATTAAACAGGATTTTTCATCCTTAAACTAGGGATGTTAAATTGCATTTAATCAGCTAATCACAGTCAATGGAATTTCCATCGACTAATTAATTAATCGATAAGGGGGGAAACTGCAGAGGCCCAGGGGGGTTAGCTCCCAGCCCCAGGAGATAACTCTGCTGCAGCTCTGCCTTTTAAATGTAGTAAGAGCTGCTGCAATTTCAGATACTTGCAAGACAATCAAGTGTGCCGTTCCTGAATGAAACCCCCATGTCCAAGCATAGCAAAGAAATCAGTCATAAAAGTCCTTATCCTCTAAAATAGATGATTACATGTGCTCATGTCCCACAGAAGCCGAGAATACAAGAAGGTAGTTAGAGTCAGAGAATCAAGTAACACTGCAGGATAGGGATGTTAGCATGTCGTCATTCACACAATTAACTGATAAGCCTGGATTTACCAGTTAATCCTAACTTCTATCAGATCTAAAGATTAGGGTGAGGGGGGTGGGGCGCGGGGCGCAGCAGTGCAGGAGGAGGCAGGCGGCTCTGCAGGAGCCTGTTACACACATAGAGCCAGCTTCGGGCGTGTAGCAGCTCCTGCCCGCCCCCTCACGCCTCGCACTACTGCCTCTCCATCAGAAGCAGCAGCGCAGGGTGGGGGGGAGAGGAAGAGCCAATATGCGTAGGGAGCCAGCTTTCAGGCCGGCTCCCTGTGTGTAACAGGTTTCCACGGAACTGCCTGCCCCCTGCCGCACTGCTGCAAGGCAGCAGCGTGAGGGTGGGGTGTGGTGACTCTACGGGAGCTGGTGCTTGTGCGGAGCCAGCTCCCTTCTGTCCCCCCCGAACTGCTGCCTCTGAGGCAGTGGGGTAGCGAGGGGGCAGGCGGCTCCACAGGAGCCCATTATATGCAGGAAGCCAGCTTGAAAGTCAAATTCAGGTATCCAAAACATAAGATTCGCCCTCAGATAACTAGTTTGTTGAACGTATTCTTTTAATACCGATGTGCATTGTATTAAGAATATCAACTAGTACGCAGATTCAAGTTTCATAATGAAGATTGATGGAGCAAGGAACTCAATAAGGAATTTGCAGGTGTGACTTATGAGGAAAGCATGAGCCAGCTTGCCTGTGCGGAAACTACAATAAGCCCATTCCTAGATCAAGAGAGGCTGCCACTTGCTCTCTTTGCAGCTGAACTAAAAACACCCAAGCTGCCAGTGAGAATGTAAGGAGAAATATGGGGGAAACAAAGTGGCCAAAAAAGAAAAATGCACTGAACAGAAAGACCCCAAACTGCTTCAGATTTAGGGTCACAGGCCACGAGGAAGGACCCATATTTATGGGCCGAACTCTGACTTCAAGTATAGCATACACAACTCCCAGTGGAGTTTATGTGAGATGCAAATACCTAACTCAAGGTGGGATTTGGCACTAAACTTTTAATGAAGCTCTCACTTAATACAAGACATACAATGAATCGCTATCTTTGAAACGTAATGTTCCAAGTGGCAAGGTTTAAAATAAAGCACAGATTTACCAAATGTATCAGTATATCTTATCTAAACCCTGAAAATAAAATTGAATGGTTACAGATTTTTCTATACAATGTAATTAGTCACCATGACTGGTGAAATCATACTAAATCAGTATGTCAAAAATTACTAACTACACACTAATTTGTTTAATTTACATATACTGAAATTCTGTTAAAAACAGGGCCACAAAGCTAAGGTAGAGTCCTACATGACACTCACCCTCTGTAGAAAAGCAATATGAATTGGGAGAATCATATTAGGTAGACAGAGGAAGCAGACTGTCAATACAGACCAAAGACTTCATCATATTAGGTAAAACCAAAAATCTCACCTGTCAAAATGACACACAGCTGCTCCTTTCCACTGCAATCCACATAAGTACAGTTTTTGCCCATACAATAATATGTCACATCTTGCGTCTCTAAGTCCCACAGAGCAACAGTCAATCCTTTGTCACCCGCTGACAATGCAAACAGTGCACTAAATCCTGTCACAGATTTACACTCAAGTGTCATCATGTCTTCTACTCCCCCTGGATGGATTTTTGTCCATTGTCTTCCTGCATCACTGATCTTTGCATAATCTTTCTTTGCTGATTCGGAAAGGATGTAGACAATGTCTTGTGGAATGGAGGACAAGATCTTCTCTGACGTCTCACTGATTTTAGAATCAAACTGTTCAAGGTGGGGAAGATAGTGGTACCAAGGTAAGCAAACATTAGATATCAAATTGGAAGAGTCAGGTGTCTTTGATGTGTTAGATAATGAGGACAAGTGTGCTTTCCATGACCTGGCAAGAGAGAAAAACTTACAACCACCAAAATCACAATAATGAAAGTCATTTACAGGCTTCAATTTTAAAAGGTTACTTTGACCAAAAGCCAAAATGTAAATCAAGATTTATGGACAACATTTAAAATCCTGCGCTCTAGCTTCAAAATGCTAGCAAGGTAATTCTATCTAAAATTATTTTAATACTGAGTATTTATTTGGTGCAACTAAGTTGTTTGCTTACAGCTAGCTCCATTAAATCATACATTTCACTAAGTTCAGTACAGCCATTCCCCGACTTACGACCATCTGCACTTACGACCAACCTCGTGGCAGCACGTTGTGTTTGTGTGTCTGTGGTCAGGCAGCATGTTTACGTTTCATTCCCTCACAGTGTTTTCAGTGTTTGCTTGTGGCCATCATGTCCAGTAAAAGAAAAAGGGCTAGTGATAAGGGTGGTGAGAAAAGAAAGAGAAAAACAATTGATTTGGAACAGAAAATAGCGATAGTGAGACAATATGAAGGGGGTCAAACAGTGTCCTTCATGTCGCGTAAGTTAGGGCTATCGAAATCCACTATCAGCACCATTATAAAGGACAGCGATCGCATTCGTGAAGCACTGAAAGGGTCTGCTCCTATGAAATCAAAAATTCTAACAAAGCAAAGAGCAGGTCCCATCCTGGAAATGGAAAAACTCTTAGTGCTTTGGATGGAAGACCAAATTAAAAAACGCACGCCATTAAGTCTCATGAAGATACAAGCTAAGGCTCGTAGTCTTTTTGAAGACTTAAAGAAAAAGGAGGGGTATGACTATGACCAAACTTTCACTGCCAGTCACGGTTGGTTCAACCGTTTCAAGATGCGTGCAAACCTTCATAATGTGAAATTAAGTGGGGAGGCAGCCAGTGCTGATTCAAAAGCAGCAGAACCTTTCATAGAAGAATTGGATAAGCTGATAAAAGAGGGAAATTATTTTCCAGAACAGATCTTTAACGTTGATGAGACAGGTCTCTTTTGGAAGAAAATGCCCGAACGTACCTACATACGTAAGGAAGCAAAAACTATGCCTGGTTATAAGGCTTTCAAAGATCGTCTAACAGTCTTCTTAGGAGGCAATTTTTCTGGGTATAAATTGAAACCCCTCTTGATTTATCGCTCTGAAAACCCTAGAGCCTTCAAGAATATCAGCAAGGCTACTTTACCAGTCCATTATCGTGCTAATAAAAAAGCCTGGATGACGCTTGCACTTTTTGAAGATTGGTTCATGAACTGCTTCATCCCTGAAGTCAAGTCATATTTTCTGGAGAAAGGAATTCCTTTCCAAATTTTGCTTATTTTGGATAATGCTCCAGGTCACCTTCAATACCTAAATGACTTACATTCCGACATTAAAGTGGTGTTTCTGCCTCCCAACACCACATCTAGTCTCCAACCCATGGACCAGAGAGCCTGTGGGAGAAAAATCAAATAACTCCAATTGTGTCTAAGGGGGAACTGTACAGGAATCAAAACTCTCTAAAAGAAAACTGCTGTAAGGGTTAAAAGTTTTCCAGGCCTCTCTCCCTGTAACAGAGAGAAATCATCTTAACTCTAATCAAGACCCTTACAATGCCTCATACCTCAACTTCATGAAGACTCCTAGTCTGTCACAATTTGTCATGTAAACCCTTATCTTTGTCACAGTTTGCCTTGTGGGCTCCTCACTCAGGTTCTCATGTGCCTTTGTACTGTAAAACTTACTTCTAGCATACTTGGTGTAAACAGAAACCTCTCAAAGTACTTCTGCTGAGACTTTGATATGTTAAAGAAAACAATCAACAACTAAACTGTCTGAGCATACTGTATAAAGGATCCCTGAACCTGTCTCTCAGGGCTGCTGCTGCTCTCACTCTGGTAGCTGTCAGCCTGCATGCATGCATAATAAAGTTTTCCTTCTAGATTTCTCTCCTGCCTCACTGCTTTGACCTCCAGCCTCAGACCTTTCTGGGGACTCTGTACCCCAGGGGAGCGAGATTTCCCGAACAAGCCATAAGCTGCTTTCAAAGCATATTATCTTCGCAACACATTTGCAAAGGCAGTAGCTGCACAGAATGCGGAAACGGCAAAACATTACATGCATTTTGGAAGGACTACAACATTCTGCATTGCATAAGGAACATTGCTGCAGGGTGGGAAGAAGTCACTCCGCAATGTATGAATGGCATATGAAAGAAAATCCTAAAAAGATTTGTGAACGGTTTCAAAGGCTTTGAAAAAGAAAAGGCACTGGGAGACATTTCTAATAACATTGTACAGCTGGCGAAAGAAGTGGATCTGGAAATGGATAATGAAGACCTACACCAACTGGTTGAGGATGTTGGGGATGAGCTGAGCAATGAAGATTTAATGCAGCTCAAGGCGGAGAGGGTAGCAGAGGAAGACAGACAAACAGCCCAAGAAGAAGCAGCAGCAGCAGCCCCCAAAAACTTTGTGATGAAAGAAATGGCTGCAGCTTTTAGCAAAATAAATGAAGGAATGCAAATGTTTGAAAAAAATGGACCCTAATGTTGCAAGATTCTCAAAGGTGGATCGTTTAATTCAGGACGCCCTGGTTTGCTATAAGGAAATTTATAACGAGAAGAAAAAACAAACTGTCCAGTCCAAATTGGATATTTTTTTAAAGAAAGCCCCCAGCAGTGCTGCCTCCCCTACTGAACCAATGCCTTCGACAAGCAAAGGAACTGCTGAAAGAGAATCTGTTGATGATATTCTTACTGTCGTTTTTTACTCCTCAGATTCCTCATCTAATTAATTCAATTCACATTACTGTCTTTAAATTACTGCATTGTGTTTTATATTTCATGTTCATGTTTGTTAAATAAAGTTTGCTGTTGCTGCAGTACTGTTGTTTTTTTCGTGTGTTTCTATTTTTCGTTGTTGATTACTGTGTTGTTGGTGCTTGGTTACGCTTCGAGTGCTTCATATGGGATATTTCTGACTTATGAACAAATCGAGTTACGACCAGCTATTCAGAACATAACCTGTGCGTAAATCGGGGAACGGCTGTACTGGCTTTTATATTTATTTAATGTTCTCAAAACTACTAAAGGGCTTTGTGGGTGGTTTTGGTAAATAAAACATTCATTGAATCAACAAAGAGAACTATTTTGACTATATAAAGCTGTTAAAAGCTTTAGATTTAAGAAGTTAGTAAAGTTTTGAAGACTGGGAGTGGTCTGATAAGAAACGAGATGCCTACAAGAGAGATGACATGAATGGTATGGAGAATGTGCATAGGGACATGTTATTTATCTTTGCATAGAATACAAGAATTGGAGTCACCAGATGGAATGAATAGGCAACAGGTTTAAAACAAACGATTTCTTTCACACAATGCACAGACAACCTGTGAAATTCATTGCCATGGGATGCTGTGAAGAGCAAATGTATAACTGGATTAAAAAAAAAGTTTCTGGAAGATAGGTCCATCAATGGCTATTAGCCAGGCAGGGATGCCACTCTACATTCCAGGTATTCCTAAATCTCTGACCGCCATAAACTGGGACTGGATGAAAGAGAATAGATCACTCAGTTATTACCCTGTATTGTTCATTACCTCTGAAGCATCTAGCACTAGCCCGTTGGAAGACACAATACTGGTCTAAGTGGTCTGACAGGTCTGCTCCCAAGGATCCAGCATGTAACCTGCGGTGCAGGATGTGGGGGGGGGGGACAGGCCCACCATGGACAGGGGCTGCTCCAGCTGGGTGGACAAAGCAGCCCCTGCCTGTGGTGGGCCCCAGAGGGCTGGAGCAGCTCTCAGGCCAGAGCAAGCAGGAAGCTGCTTCAGTCCCTACCAGTTAACCATGATGGGTAAGCCTCACACATTAATGAAGAGGCTTATCAGTTAAACCATTTACATCCCTGCACCACAAACAGATTAATGTACAGATGGCAACAACTTTATACAACGGTTTAGAAGCTTAACAGAAATCCATCAAAAGGCACAGTGTCATAAATTATCAAATACACAGACAGAGCCATATGAGGAATCAGCTTTGCCAGTTATTCATTGCTGTGGGTAAAGTGTTCACAGGTTTTTCCTAACGCTTCTCAGGTCCTCTGAGATACATTCCATGCCTTCCCAGGTTGGTCTGCCCTCCCAGTTTGAGAGCCTCTGACCTAGATTATGATGCAACAGGAACTCTAACAGCTTTATATTTACATACCTATCTGTCTGGAAAGAAAACCTCAGAAATTTCATGCTGCAGTCAGAGCTAGCAAGATCATCCTCATCAACTCCTTCCAGTCGTGTCACAGGAAGATTTTCAAAATATTTCTTACAAAATAAATGCCCAGGGAATTCTCTGTAAATAGAAATATTAAGAATAATTCAAATCACACCATCTCCAAAACTTCTTAATGAACATTTTTAAATTACATATGTTCATATTTATTCTAAAAAGACACAAAATTATTCTGATGAAAAACTGGAAGATAAAATTGCAGAGAAGTGGTTCTCTCTCTAAACTAACAGCATTCTCTATAAATGTATTAATGTAATACAAACACAATGTATGGTTCTGCAATCCTCTTTCAACTAAGCAAGCCTTTCAAGATCAAATCTCCAGTCAACAGTTACTGCTAAGCAATTCCAATATAACAATATAGTTCTCTGAAAACTTCCACAGTTTGCAGTGGCTATCAAAAAGGCAAATAGGATGTTAGGAATTATTAAGAAAGGGATAGAAAATAAGACACAGAATATCTTACTGCCCCTGTATAAAACTATGGTACGCCCACATCTTGACTACTGTGTTCAGATGTGGTGTCCTCACCTCAAAAAAGATATTTTGGCCTTAGAAAAGGTTCAGAAACGGGCAACTAAAATGATTAGGGGTTTGGAACGGGTCCCATATGAAGAGAGGTTAAAGTGACTGAGGCTTTTCAGTTTAGAAAAGAGGAGACTGAGGGGGGATATGATAGAGGTATATAAAATCATGAGTGGTGTGGAGAGGGTGAATAAAGAAAAGTTATTTATTAGTTCCCATAATAGAAAAAATAGAGGACACCAAATGAAATTAATGGGTAGCAGGTTTAAAACTAATAAAAGAAAGTTCTTCTTCACACAGCGCATAGTCAACCTGTGGAACTCCTTGCCAGAGGAGGCTGTGAAGGCTAGGACTATAACAGAGTTTAAAGAGAAGCTAGATAATTTCATGGAGGTTAGGTCCATAAAAGGCTATTAGCCAGGGGATAGAAATGGTGTCCCTGGGCCTCTGTTTGTCAGAGGCTGGAGATGGATGGCAGGAGACAAATCGCTTGATCATTGTCTTCGGTCCACCCTCTCTGGGGTACCTGGTGCTGGCCACTGTCGGCAGACAGGCTACTGAGCTAGATGGACCTTTGGTCTGACCCAATACGGCCATTCTTATGTTATTTAACACCTGCACAGACTTCAAGGAGTGGCTACTACACAATGCTATCACAATATACCTGTTGCCTCCTACAGCAATGGTACCAAAGACTATTCTTCTGCTTGCCCAAATAGAAGAACGCATATTGAAGAAAACTCATTTTCAAAATCTGAAGAAACGTGATTCTTTAATATATCTCAGGCCCAGTCCTGCCCAAATGGACACTGATGGGAATTTGGCTTCTAATGTCAACAGGAGCAAGACTGGCAAAAATTTAAAATTAACTGATCTCATAAAAATGCATTTAAAATTCTGCAGCAAACCTACCTGAAATACAAATTTAGATCAATAGAAATGGCACAATTGGAGGAATTAACGATCACAGCAACATTGAGATCATGTGACACCTTTATCGAAGTGAGGGGAGACATGCCGGTTGAAGTCTTGTTCTCATCCTGCACATATGCTCGGAAGAGTGCAACGTCAACATCTGCGAGATGCGCGCCATCTATTGTATCAAATATGTCTGTATGGCAACGTCAAAGAAAGCGACAAGTTTCAAATTGTCCAGTAAGGAAAAAAACACATAACAAAACATGACAGTGAATTTATTTTACTTTGTTTCCCAAGGCAGGTGTGGATGTAGATAGTCTTCAAGTTCTTGCACAGTGAGGTATTAAGAATTAATCATCTATGTATTATCTTTCGTAGTAGCACTAAGGCCCATTCAGGATCAGAACTCCATTGAGTTAAGTGCTGTACAAATGCCAAGTAGAACATGGGCTCTGCCTCATCAAAAACTAACCGTCCAATTTGATTAAAAAATTCTATGCTGATAGAGTACATATTGAACAATATCCGCATTCCCTGATACCCCAAACTTCACTCTTAGACAATATAGGTTTTTGATTTATAAATGCAAAACTGTGCAATGTAGAGTTTTAATTAACAAAGAGTAGAGAAGAAGAGAAGAGGTCTTTTTTAAATGATGACTACAAATTGCAAGGTAGTTGGAATAACAGTTTTAGACTGAGTGAACTGAAGCTGAAGTAAAACAATCTGTAAGACTAGTAATTAACATTATAAATACTGGAGAATTGATGACAGGATGCTTGAAAAATATTCACAAGCAATTGTTTTGGATGCAGCTGTTATCTGTTTTTGAATTCTAGATAAGAGCATGGAGTAGAAGCATTAACAAGACAGCCTCCAAAAATGATGCAACAGACTCCAGTCTCATGTGAGAACTTGTACCACTGGTCATGGCCTGCTATTTAGCGGGACAACAGGCTACAGAATTTGATCAGATTTCAATGACCTCATATAGTTGTCTTAGAAAATACAACCTATAAATTGCTTTGAAGAGATCTTCTGAAATTGTTAGAATAAATCTATAAAACCATTAGGAATGTAATTAAAAGCAATTAAAATCTGAATAGTTATTTAAAATCCCTGGGCTTCTCTTCACATTTTTTGGCAATTGCTTATTCCCAGACACAGTTAAAAAAACAAAGTAGTGGGATTATTACACAATATAAGAAAAATTAGCTGGAACAGAGATAACTGAACAGTCTGTGAAGCAAATGGCTATCATCCTGCTTACAAGACCAAAAAGTTAGCAGCTACAGGCTGTGTCTAGACTGGCCAGTTTTTCCGGAAAATCAGCCGCTTTTCCAGAAAAACTTGCCAGCTGTCTACACTGGCCACTTGAATTTCCACAAAAGCACTGACGATCTCATGTAAGATTGTCAGTGCTTTTGCGGAAATACTATGCTGCTGCTGTTTGGGCAAAAGTCTTTTTCCGAAAAACTTTTGCGCAAAAGGGCCAGTGTAGACAACAGAGATTTGTTTTCTGCAAAAAAGCCCTGATCGCAAAAATGGCGATCGGGGCTTTTTGGCGGAAAAGCACGTCTAGATTGGCCACGGACGCTTTTCCGTAAAAAGTGCTTTTGCGGAAAAGCGTCCTGCCAATCTAGACGCTCTTTTCCGAAAATGCTTTTAATGGAAAACTTTTCCATTAAAAGCATTTCCAGAAAATCATGCCAGTGTAGACGTAGCCCCAGTGTAATAATGAATCTCCGTAGGTCTGGTGAGATCAGTATTGGGACCTTTAGTTCAGCTTCTCACACTGCAATGATGAGCACTGAACTATGCTATTATATGGACTAGATGGATAAAATAACTTCAAAATAGCAAGGCCTGAAATTCCTTCACAAAAAGTGTATTTAATTCTGAAAGGATTTTAAGAAATATTGTCCCCTGATATCCACATTTTTTTCTTCAGAACATGATTTTACTTCTCCTGATCAACTATATTTGGAAACAGTCTCCATTGCAAAGGATACATATCCTGCCAGAATTATCCAACAAAAATAAAACCCCTCTACAAAAGTTCACATCTGTTATTCTTTCCAAAGCTTGTGGAGACAAGTCAAGGACAAAGCAGTCAGGTGCCTCTACTTCCGTATCTTCTTCAGGAAAATCAAGGTGCACAAGAATAAAGTGATTCAGCAGTAGTAAAGATGAGCTCTTTTTAAATGACAGAATCCTCAGAGATGATACTGAAGGAACACCTGTAAAATTATTTTTAAATAATCAGTGTTTACATATCCAAAATGATAGTTTGTTTGGTGAGACACTTTATTAAGATTATTATTTAAATTCAGTGGCCAAGCCTTTTGATCAAACTAGGTGCCAAGATCACTGAGGTCAGAACAGTTCCAAGAATAGCATTAATATGTTTAATCAATTTCTGTTGCACAAAGGCAACAGGATAAACACAAACAACATTTTGGTAAGCACTATAAATACTAATTTTGAAAATAAGATACTTCAGCAAGATGACTTTAGCTCAGGGGATATTAAATGTATTTAATACATCAAAGCCCGGATCCTGCAAAATGTACATGTGTTTAACTTTATACAAGGACTTCAACAGGCTAGTCACAGTAGTGTGTAAAGCTAAGTATATGCTTAAGACTCTGCAGGATTGGAGAGTATAGTCTCAACTATAACATTTTCTGACATTCATCTGACTAGGTGCAGTGCATGCCCATCTGTAATATTTATATCATAGCCATTCCGAAAATCCATTAGCATTTCAGATGAGAAAGCACATGCCTCATCAACACAGGCAGTCCCAAACCCACAACATTAAAAACTTCAGAGGGGTATCCGAATTAGTCTGTAACTAGAAAAACTTTAAAAACGACAAATAGTAGTTTAGTAGCACCTTAAAGACTAACAAAACATGTAGATGGTATCATGAGCTTTCGTGGGCAAAACCCACTTCTTCAGATGACTGGAGTATTAAAAGTCCAGATCCAAGAATAAATAAGGGAAGGGGGGAGGGAGGAGGGAAAAAAAAGGAGAAAAAGGAATGTGAATAGATTATCTTTTTTCTCCTCCTCCTCCTTCCCTTATATATTCTTGGATCTGGACTTCCAACACTCCGGTCATCTGAAGAAGTGGGTTATACCCACAAAAGCTCATGATACCATCTACATGTTTTGTTAGTCTTTAAGGTGCTACTAGACTATTTGTTGTTTTTTAAATGACAGCATAAAATATTTTACACCTTACTAAGGCCTAATCCTGCAGCCCATTCACATGTTAATAGTTGTTGAAAAATTTGGACTAGGTATGTTAGCAATCAGCTATTGATGTAAACATGTAGCCGCTGGAAATGTTAGCGGCTACACATTTATACGCAAGGGGTGGACAGGTGGAAGCTGGTGCTTGCAGGGGGAGCCAGCTTAAACACTGGCTCCCCGCAAGCATTGGCTCCTGTCTGCCCCACCCCCACTGCCTCTGAAAAAGAGACAGCAGCATGGGGGAGGGGGGGGAGGAAGACAGCCCCACAGGAGCCAATATGCATGAGGAGCCAGTATGAAAGCTGCTTCCCGCACCTGTCCCCCCATACTGCTGCCTCTCTATCAGAGGCAGCAGCATTGGAAGACGGGGGGAAAAGGGGTATACAGCTCTGCAGGAGCCAGTGCTCGTGAAAGGCAGCAAGGGGGACAGGCAGTTTCATGGATCTCTCTGTGCATGCCAGCTCCCGCCTGCCTCCTACCCATTGTCTCTGTGGAAGGCAGCAGGAGGTGGGTGGGGAGGGAAGGAGCAGGTGGTGCCACAGAGCCAGTATGTGCAGGGAGCTGTATTAAAAGCCTATCCCTGCCCCCTTGCTGCCTCTGTGGGAGGCAGTGTGGGGGAAAGGGGAGGGAGAGATGGATCCACGGAGCCAGCACAAGTGGAAAGCCATCCTAAAACTGGCTTCCACCTCCCTCCCTGCCTTGCAACTTCTATATCAGAGGCAGCAAGAGGAAGTGTGCGTGTACTCGACAGGAGTAAATGCTAGGCCCAGGCATATCGGTTAATTGTGTAGTCGACTATCCGTTGACATCCCTAATTTGGACTATAATCTCCAAAGAGTAAATATATAGAATATACATTGAATGTACTCACTAATATTTTTAACTTCCAGAAGTTTTTTAAGTGTTTCTTCATTCAAACTGTACAAGGCAGTTGTGTCAGATTTTCCATCCTCTCCCTTGAGTGCATAGACAAACAGTTCATTGTTTTTACTAAGAGCCAGTAGTTTTGACTTGTCTCGTTGTGGATCATTATTTTCTGCATCCTCCCATATGAAGCTATATTTAATAAAAATACTTAATGTTACATTTATTCACATTATTCTCTTTTCAACTTCAAGTCGATTCCAAAGTTCAGAAAACATACCAAAGCAGTTTGAAAATATCCAGCGTGGTGTTTTATTCAGGGGCATACCACAGTGAGTCTGAGTGGGCCGTGGCTCACCCACTTTGCACCCAGGCCCACCCGCCTGCAGCCTGCCCAATGCTCCAACCAGGAAGTGGGATCGGAGCACAAGGGCTTACCTGGCTCCACCCGGCAAGACAGCCAGGGAATAAGGCTGGGGCACTACAGCTTACCGTGCTTGACTCCCATCCCTTCTGTCCTGCTCCCCCCATTCTTGCCCATCTACCCAAAGTCAGGGCCCAACCAACTGGGCCCTTCTGTCTACACCACTGTAACTCACACATGCACAAAATGGGGACATGGAGAGAACACTAATGAAGTATACTATACTGCAAAATGCTATCAAACGTCCAAACTAAACACTAAAAAGGAAAAATATTTTCTTGCTCTTATCTATTTTACTTAGAGTGATCATAAGTGTTACTTGTAACAATAGGCACACCACTTTTAAAGCATAATGCAATTTTTAAGCTGACAGCAATGCTTCAATTTTCAGGCAGTTTGTGTTACAAGCAAGGGGAGACTCCTCTTCTTCAGAAAGGTGGGTGAAATATCTTACTGGAGCAACTTCTATTGGTAAGAGAAAAGCTTTCAAGCTGCTACACAGTGACAGAGAGCTCTTCTTCTGGTCCGCGAAAAGTTCTTCCAGGGTCATAGGCGGAACAGGTAGTTTAGCAATAAATAGTTAGCACATATTGGACAGGGCAATTCTAAGTAGACTGGCCGGCTAGCATCTCTGCCGTCAGAGATCAGAAAGTGGGTTAGGCGACACAAAAAAACATTAGGGATGTTAAAAACGGGTAATTGTGTCACCATGTAACAGCTGAAAAACGCAGCAGTTACACACACCCACGGTGGCGTCCAGTTCCCTGGCAGCTGGGGCACACCAGAAACCAGCTTTTAAGCCGGCTCCTGGCACATACTGGCTCCCGCCTGCTGGCCCCGATCGCAGGGAGCCAGCTGCCACCCAGCACAGGTACCTCTGATACAGAGACAGCAGCGCAGGGTGGCACCTGGCTCCCTAGGACCAGGGTGGGAGCCCGTGAGGAACGGTGAACGTGAACTGCCCCGCTCGGGCCCAGCATGGGACACGGCCAGCCTGCCCCGTCAGCCTCGTCAGCACCAGGAACCGACTGACAGCCCCCCCCCCGGAACCGACTGGCAGCCCCCCCCCAGGAACCGACTGACAGGATCCCCCCCCCGAACCGACTGGCAGGATCCCCCCCCCCCAGGAACCGACTGACAGCCCCCCCCCCCCAGGAACCGACTGGCAGCCCCCCCCCCCAGGAACCGACTGACAGGATCCCCCCCCCGAAACCGACTGACAGCCCCCCCCCCAGGAACCGACTGACAGGATCCCCCCCCCGAAACCGACTGACAGCCCCCCCCCCAGGAACCGACTGACAGGATCCCCCCCCCGAAACCGACTGACAGCCCCCCCCCCAGGAACCGACTGACAGGATCCCCCCCCCGAAACCGACTGACAGCCCCCCCCCCAGGAACCGACTGACAGGATCCCCCCCCCCCGGAACCGACTGGCAGCCCCCCCCCAGGAACCGACTGACAGGATCCCCCCCCCCCCCGGAACCGACTGGCAGCCCCCCCCCCAGGAACCGACTGACAGGATCCCCCCCCCGAAACCCCCCCCCCCCCCCAGGAACCGACTGACAGGATCCCCCCCCCGAAACCGACTGACAGCCCCCCCCCCAGGAACCGACTGGCAGGATCCCCCCCCCCGAAACCGACTGACAGCCCCCCCCCCCAGGAACCGACTGACAGGATCCCCCCCCCGAAACCGACTGACAGCCCCCCCCCCCCGGAACCGACTGGCAGGATCCCCCCCCGGGCCGCGCAGCTCCCGCCGCCCCAGGTGCCAGGGGCAGCCCCACTCGCGCCACCAGCGCCCCACGGCCCCCCCGCCACTTACTCCGCCCACGGCCCCGGCAGGGGGCTGGTGCGGGCCCGGCCGGCTCTGCCCGCGGCCAGGGCCCGGAGCTGGAGGCCCCCGGAGCGCAGCAGCGTCCCCAGGGCGCCCTGCGCCCCGCTGAGCTTGGCCCGCGCGGGGACCCCCGGGGGGCTCCCGGCCTCCTGCGCGAGCGGCACCAGCAGCACCCGCAGCTCCCCCGCCATCCTGCGGGGGGCAGCCCGCGCCCCTCACACCCGACTTCCGGCTTCGGCGCCCGCGACTTCCGGCCAGCTGACCCACGCGTCTCGCTTGGCCTGAGGAGACCCGGAAATCTCCCCCTCCGCTTTAGGAAGCGGGCATTCTACTGAGACTACAACTCCCAGACCGCCTTGCGGCAAAGACTAGCGGCGCGTGTGGCCAGAGGGAGTAATGCATGCTGGGATTTGTAGGCTCGGTGCGTGCTGGTTTTACAGCGCAACCAAGGCGCATCTCATGGAATTGGTCTCTAGATGGGACCAAGTCATACTGAGAGCTGTGTCTGCTCAGTCCACAAGGGATCATCGGAGGGGTTGTCTGCTAGCTAGTCCTTGTTGCATGGTCCATTTTGTGTTGTGACCTCTGTTTTCAATGGGCTCCCAACCTCAGATTCAACCTTTTGTCACTGAGTTTGGGGACATATTTGAACAGGCAATTGGGACTCAAAGAGTTTAGGAGTCTAGAACCTGGACCAAACCTTAACGCACCATAGCTCCCATTGTCCAACCATCCATATCTGTTAGTCTGTAAGAACATGTCAACACTAGGAAATTATTTTGAAATAACCTATTTAAAAATAATAAAAATAATAACTCCCAAAATAACTATACAGAAACAACTCCTGCTTTCCTTAGGGAATACACTCATTATTTCAAGGGAACCAGCACCTTATTTTGAAATAATGGGCTTGGCAGTGTGGACGTTCCCACTTAACCCCTCTCAGACTTTTTCACTCATGTTCTGATCATTTTGTAACTCCGAACTGGTTTGACCTTAAAAACCGAACTAATTACTCTGTAATGGGAGATGAAATCTAACACTTTATTGGGTGCTCTTTCAAAATCGTATAAGGCGCTAATATTTGAAACTAGTATGATTTTGCAGAGAGCCATAGACTTTTACTCTGCTCCTGCGCGTGTCAACACCAGAGTTTCCCTAAGTAAAAACTCTCAAATGTAACAGGTTCACAATATTACACTAAGACATCCCCACAACCCCTTCCCCCACCAAGATACAACGGCCTTATGCATTTATTTCCTGAACATAAAACACTCCCCGGCCCACAGGACTGACGCTCCGGCAGCTGGCTGTGCACCTCGCAGACTACGAAACCAGACGAGGTGCGCTGTGCAGCTGCTGCCCAATTCACACTACGACAGATACGTTGCGCGCTGCATTAGCACCCTGCGGGCACGCGCACGCGCACACCCCTTTCCCCGGGGCCACCCACCCAGCTCTACGCGCAACAGCCCACGTGCCTTCAAAGCCCCGCCCCTCAGCCCCAGCCCCGCCCCCTCGGAGCCCTGCCCGGAAGCTGCCGAGCGGCGGGACGGTGGCCGCGCGGAGCCGCGCCCCTCCGATGGCGGAGCGGCAGGATGGCGCTGGTGTCCGGGCTGCTGTCGCACGCGCTGGGCAGGCTGCTGGGGCTCCCCGGGCTCCGTAGCGGCGGCCCGGCCATGGAGCAGGACAAGGCGCTCGAGGTGTACGGTGACTATCGGGGCCGGGACCGCCGAGGGCGGCGCTGGGAGGCTCCCCCGCCCTGGCCCTTGCCCCGCGGCGGGCGCCTCGGCAGGGAGCCAGTGGGCGAGGCACCGCGGCCCGCCAGCGGGGGGCTGAGCTCTGCGGGCGAACCGCCCCGCCCCGCTCCGCTCGCTACGGGCTGTGCCCAGGGAGCTCAGGGTACCTGCGTGTGCGTGTGTGTGTACACACGTGTGCATTTTGCCTCTCTCTCTCTCTCTCTCTCTCTCTCTCTCACACACACACTCACGTGTGCATTTTGCTCCTCTCCCCCTCTCTCTCTCTCTCTCTCACACACACACACGTGTGCACACACTCACACACACACACACACACACGCATTTTGCTCCTCTCTAAGGGCAGGTCTATGCAGCCCCCGAAACTCAAAACAAGCTTATTTCAAGTTTAAGTTGATTGTAATCAACCAAAATGATTCGGGGCTGGAGGATATGACCTATGAGGAGAGGCTGAGGGACTTGGGTCTGTTTAGTCTGCAGAAGCAAAGAGTGAGGGGGGATTTGATAGCAGCCTTCAGCTTCCTGATGGGAGGTTCCAAAGAGGCTGGAGAGAGGCTGTTCTCAGTGGTGACAGATGGCAGAACAAGGAGCAATGGTCTCAAGTTGTGGTGGGAGAGGTCCAGGTTGGATATTAGGAAAAACTATTTCACTAGGAGGGTGGTGAAGCACTGGAATGGGTTCCCTAGGGAAGTAGTGGAGTCTCCATCCCTAGAGGTGTTTGAGTCTCGGCTTGACAAAGCCCTGGCCGGGTTGATTTAGTTGGGATTGGTCCTGCCTAGAGCAGGGGGCTGGACTTGATGCCTTCTGAGGTCTTTTCCAGCCCTATGGTTCTATGATTCTATTTTGAAATAGCTTATTTTGTCATTTGGCACTGTCCACACAGCGCCAAATTCCGAAATAAAGCGCTATTTCGAGCCATTCCATACTCCTCATAGAATGAGGTTTGCAGAGATGGTGAAATATAGGGGACATATACAAAAAACCTGGGGTAGCCATTTCGGGATACCTCTTGATACCCCAAAGTAACTTTGCTGTGTAGACATAATCTAAGGTGCTACAGGACTACTTCATGTTTTTACACTGAGGAAGTTACCACCTTAATTTATCCCTATGTCTAGGGTACAGGCCAGACACCCTTTGCAGTTAATGTCAGGCAAACTCAGAAAGGGCTGATAGTTACGAAGGTCACTTCAGGTCTGTATTGATTAGTGACCAAGACAGGTGAAAACTGCATGGATGTGCAAGAGTGCCCAAGTCATTGTTCGGGTCTTTAAAAGCTCATTACTTTGTCAGGTGCACTGCAATAAGGTGTGGCTTTTATGTAACCTAAGCGACATTGGGGCACATGGAGATAAAATGACATCCTTTAAAACAAAGGAACAAAACTATTTCTCTACTTGTACAGTGAAGCCTATTTAAATTATTACAGTGTAAAAGAAAAATATGCTGTAATGCACTCCAGCTATTTAGTTGAACACCTCAGTGTATCAAGTGCCGTGATATAATGGGTTCCCACCCTTTATGTGAATAAGAAAATTATCATGGCTGGGGCTCTTTTCAGCTGCTATGGATAGATGTAGATTAGTGCCTTGTTTCTGCACTTGGGTACTAGCCTCTTTAAGATGGTTTCAACCTTTTCCAGGTAGAGCCTACTTCAGAAATTGAAAGGTAAAGGAGATAAAAATGTCTTTTTTTAAGTGGGTTTATTAGCAAAACCAGACCTATCTGAAATCTTCCAAGAGAACGACAGAGTGAGTAATTCCAAACAAAGTACAGAGTGAAAAAGTGAAGCTGGCTGCTCCTTTCTGTTTTGTTTTATGTGCACTGGGTCTGAGTACAAAGATTTTTTCACTGTCCAATGGAATCTGAATAACTTCTTTGTAGGTTAGCAGAGGGTTCATGCAAAGTATCTGAGAACTCTTGGCATAGTTGGACTCTTGTGGTGCTTTTAGACCAGGGGTGGAGGGAACCTTTTTTGGGCTGCGGGCCACTGACCCACAGAAAAATCAGTCAGGGGCTGCACAGCAGTGAGAAGAAAAAAAGTGTGGCCTTTGACTCAGAGAAAGATACTCTCCACATCAGAGGCCGGGGGCCCCAGCCTAGTAGATTTTGTGTGCTTCAGCCCCACAGTGGGGAGATGGGAAGGCTGGTGCACCAGCACAAGCTTCCCAATACCAGAGGGGCCCTGAGCCTCAGGGGCTGGATCCGGGTGTGCCAGGGGCTACATCTGCCCCCGGCCTGAGGTTCCCCACCCCTGTTCTAGACTTTGAAGAATGTCGTAATTGCTATATACAAGATCACTTGTCCGTCTACCATATTATCCTGATTTTAGCAGTTCCCTGTAACAACCAATTATTATTGCCAAGAAAAAGTTTGCCACTGTTGTATCAGAGAAGTATATGTGGGAGACCACAGTGCACTTGGGCAGTTCAGTTCTGAACCATGGGAGGCAATAGTAGAAGGATTTCTTCCTGAGCCACCTGGCAAACAGTATGTACTCTCAATATGATTCTTGAGAACTCCTGTAACTTTTATCCTAGGGGCTGCAACTAGTAGAGTTTCTTCTGAGGTGTTAAATAATTACATAATTTTAAGGTCCTCTTGACCCCTTTACACGAATGCTACCTCCTTTGAAAATTCCATCCTGAATCTCCAGTACCCCAAGACAACTGTAAAACAATGCAATAAAAATTGTGTATCTCTAGTAATATTTTCCTGTAGTGGCTTGGAATTACTCCAACGTTAAGTCATCTAGTCTACAATCTCAATAGTAAAACCAAATCTGGTGGCAAAAGCATTTCTTCTGCACATTACAGATAGGGATATAAAATCCCATTTAATTGGTTAACCGATTAACGGGAGATTAGCCCCCTGCTGCAGGGTGATGCTTATCAGTTATTCTTTTACATCTCTAGTCACGAATCAAATTCCATTTTAGCTTTTAGCCAGAAGAGCAAAAACCAGCAAATACTGAATCGGAGGCCATATTGAAGCCTTGTGCACACCATTCTAGAGCCACTGTGGTGGTGTGGTAACTGACGGAGAGGGGGATATTTGAGTTAGCAAGATGTGGCTGTAATCCGGCCTCTCCTGGAGAGGAGTAGAAAAAGCCAGGCTGGAAAGATCTTGTTAAAAACCTATGACTTCCTCCTCCCCCCATCCTCTAATTTATAACAGGTATTTCATTTCTGGTTTATGTCCTTCTGCTTTAGATATAATTCGAACTATCCGGGATCCAGAGAAGCCTAATACTTTAGAAGAACTGGAAGTAGTAACGGAAAGTTGTGTTGAAGTGCACGAGATAGGGGAAGATGAATATCTCGTTATTATCAGGTTTACGCCTACAGTACCTCATTGTTCTTTGGCAACTCTCATTGGTAAGATTCATATTTCCTTAAATGGCCAAAATAGTTTTCTTCTAAAATGTGCAACAGTAAACCAAACACAGTGGTGGTTCAGCTGAGTAACATTTTTAAAAATAAAGTGGTTTTTTTTTTTTTTTTTTTTTTTTTTGGCCTGGACTTCTATTTCAGAAAGCATTACACAAAGCATTTAAAAATAGTATAATATTTCTTGAAATTAGTACCTTTTATATAAAGCAAAAAGATCTTGTAGGTCTAGTTTAGGGATGATGTCTTTCAGAAATCCACTTCATGACTGGGTAGTTCTAAGAAGCTCTCAGTTAAGAGGAAGAAAAGGAATTGTGAGTAATGTGTATATGATTGCTACTTATTAGGCCCTAGCCAAACTAGTTTGAGTTGTATTTGGCTTAACAGCAGTTTTCATAAATGGCTGTCTCAGACACAGACCGACTACTGTTTTATAATTTCTACATTTGGTAGTGCAAACTAGGATATCGGACTGGTCCCTGTGGATAATCTATACAGCACGACTTCTGAAGACAGGTGCAATATCGTATGTTGTGGAAATAAACCATTTAACAGCCTAATGTTGCTCTGAGTGTGTTAAAATGTTTAACACCTCAGGTACAGCTAGGGCATTAGTATTTGCCTTATTGCTTCAAAGCTAAGCAGTCCAAGGTGGCTTATGGTATAGTCTTGTCTCAAGAATAATCTGTACTGATTTAAGAGAAATAACAAAATGGGCTGTCTTCAGCAGTTCTTACTCATGCAAGAAAGTACACTGGCATTAGATCTGTGATGGGTCCTGTGTCTAGGCCTGTTAACAACTGAAGTTCCACTTTTAATTTTTGGGGATTACAATCTAGGGATTGCACATTTACCAGTTCATACCCTCCTGAATATGAATAGCTGGTAGAGTTGATTTTTACTCAGGCTAGAACAGTGTTTCTGAAACTGTGTTATGCGGCATACCGGTGTGCTGCAAGGCAGTTGGAGGTGCGCCGCGGAGAACAGAGTTCAAAATGGCTGCCCTTAAAGGGGCAGGCAACTTTTTTTCTCTAACTTTTCCCCGCCCCCTGTTTTTTTGCTCAACAAAAAATCCTTCGTGTTCCTTGGTCTTAAAGTTTAAGAAACACTGGGCTAGAAGGATATGTTTAAAAAATGCTGCATGATTCTGCATTACTACAGCATTTTAAAGAAAAGCAGTTTGTCAGAGCTTGATTAAAAACAAACCCGATTAGGGATGTAAAATCCCATTTACACGCTAGAACTGGAAAGGACCTTGAGAGGCCATCTGGTTCAGGCCCCAAGCCCTGTTTAATTGGCTAAAGGGTTAAATATAGTGATAACATTACATTTAACAGATTAAAGGAGATAGGGACAGCCCCCCGCCCACCTCCAGATGGGGCTGGGCTACAGCAGCCCTCACTGCAGGCGGCAGGGGCCTGTTTTGGCCCAGCTGCTCCCAGGCCCCATGGGGGACCTGGTGGGCAGGAGGCTGCTCCCAGGTACCAGTGTTAACCGTTACCCGGCAACCATCACCAGTTAAGCATTACCCATTGACATCCTTGTTAGGGACTAATAAAAGGTAACAAGCTAGAACAGGGTTCTATACTCTTGTTTATTTTTTTTTTAACTATGTACTTAGTTGGGATGTCATTTAAGGATGTTACTACACTTCAAAGGCGAAAGCTCTGCATGGAGCCTGGGGTCCACATGGCACTGCCGCTTCGAAATGCTATGAGGCACCTGCTGATAGAGGCAGCAAGGGGTAGAGGGGAGCAACTAGTCGACTGTCCTATCAAGTATCCGATAAGCATTTGCTTATCGGATAATCGACTAGTCCTTCACACCCCTAATGTCATTTAGCCTGTTTCCTTCTTGTGATGAAATTAGACCTCTGCTCTCTGAAGTTATGCTGCTTAGTTATAACACAGTAAGATTAGCAAGCTTTAGAATTCTAGGGTAACACCCACAGTGGATTCTTACTTTAAATTTTAAATGCTTTTTTCTTTAAAGCAAAATAAACATTCCGAATTTAACCAGGAAACAAATCATGCTGAAGTATCACTCCACTTCTTTGTATGGGAAAGTGAAGTACAAATGGCCTATTTTAGGACTGGCAGTTACCTAATCATTTATTTAGAGCTTATTTACATAGGGATGCTATTCTGAAATAAGGGTGTGAATTTGAAGCTCAGTAGGTGGTCCATGCTATCTCACTGTGTAAAAACTCTTCTAGTCCACACATAATGCCCTTGTGTAGAATAAGAGTATTCATATTGGAAGCTAGTATAAAGCCCTTACAAAAACCAGATTTGATGAGGTGCAAAGCACCCTCAAATTGTGGTAGTCAGGCTCATGTACAATAACTATTAATTACAGTGTGTGGTTTTTAAAGAGTATGAAGATTTTTACTCTGATGTTTAAAAAGTAAAATAGGAGACTAATAACATGCTGTGAACTTGATTGCCACAGTTAGATCACAGGTAAACAAAGCTTGTGGAAATCAGAGTGACCTCTGTTTCTCCACAGTTCCTCATTCTGTGAAAGGAAAGGGCAATTATGATTAAGCAGCTATGTAGCATAGCGCATATAAGAGGACAAGTCTCCCCCTTCCTCCTTCCCTTACTTATTTTTGGATCTGGACTTCCAGCACGCCTGTCATCTGAAGAAGTGAGTTGTGCCCACGAAAGCTCATGATATCATCTACGTGTTCATCTTAGTCTTTAAGGTACTACTAGAGTAGTTGTTGTTTTTTAAGTTTTTTCATAAGCAGTTAGTCAGAAGTCCTCTCGTGCACAGACTTCTTGATTTTAAATTGGTGTTTTATGTCTTTTTACCTACTGGGCCCTAAATAGCCTGTGACTAGTCTACTCAGAGTTGTAATCTGTGGAGGTGCTGAATTCTTATCCCCCTTGATAGCACTGGGTTTGGCAGAAATAATTTTTTTTAATGTTGACAGATAATATCAGTGCTTATTTTTAAGCTTTTTACATTTATTGTTTTTTAAATTTTCAGTTATAGAAAAGTATTGGCTGGTTTGATAACGGGGGAGAGTCAGATACTTGTTTAATCTCATGATGAGATTCAAAAAGCAAAAACTTTAACCATTAAAACACAAATATTGAAAATCACATGTTGAAGTATATGAAGTTAATATTCTTAAGTCAGGCTCTAAGTTATCGAGCATCGTTTTCCTTATTGTACCTATTTGTAAAATGTTATCAAATTTTTCATTGCTCTGTGTTTGTATAGCAAGATTAACATTTACCACTTGTATATCTGATCCTTCCAGGCCTGGGGAATGGGTGTCAGGATGTTCTCCATGAAGGCCTTAGGGCTCTCCAGTCCCTCCTGTTCCTGCTCTGAAGTAGCGCAGATGTGTTGACTTACAGGGCATATTGGAGGGCCTGTTGGTTTCAAATGACTTTTGAGGCATGGGCCAATATATTGAGGTGTTGGTATTTCTAGAGCTGCTGTTTGGTGGAAGGGGGGAGCTGATTGTACTGTATTGCCGTTTGTTGTCACTAATTTGCGGAATGCCCAGAACCTGTGCACGGGTTCTCCTTATTTTCGTTCCGCTTAGAGTAAACAAACATGTCTGTACGCGAGAGAGTCTACGCCTGCCTGGATATTTACGCTCTGAAAGGAACTGGTGACTGAGAGAGTTGTGGTAGTTACTGCTCTAACTGAGGTTGGACAGACCAGGGGATGGCTGGAAATGGGTCACAGAGGTGCAGTGGTCTTCTGTCCCAAAGAATTACTGAGTGCTTGCTTGGGTCTGACATACTCTCTAGTTAGTAGATTCAAGCATCCTCTTTCTCTGCCTGCCCTGTGCTAATGATTATGAAGATAAACAATTTAGATTTCAGATATTTCTCTCTAGGCTAGTTGCATGTCACTTAACCAGATTGCTACTGCAGTGATGAATATGATGGAAAGGCCTAATTTAGATAACATTTCAGAGGGGTAGTTGAGTTAGTCTGTAACTAGGAAAACAACAAATAGTCTAGTAACACCTTAAAGACTAACAAAACAATAGCTAACACTGTTTGAACCTTGCATGGAAACTGTCGGGTAAAAATTAATATTAAGTTTCACTTGCTGCTTTTCAAATTAATCCATGATTTAAATCCTAATGTTCCTAGGACAACGACTGTTTCCTTTCTGTGGTTTGTATGGTACTGAACACTTGGTCAGAGTTTTACAAAGAATTTCATATATATTGGAAATTAGGCCAGGGGTGGCTACCTGGGGTAGATGATACACTTAGGAGACAGGAGGATTCCCTGCTCCCCTACGTTGTTCCAAGATCGTGTTCTATGCAGGCTGTTTGCTGGGCTTGTAACTAAGAAATCTTCTGAAAGAAATAGCTGCATTATGTATTCAGCAGAGGTTAAATGCAGCCGCAGGCCTCTACTACAGGAATGCAGACTAAAGGGAGGGGAGGAGAGGAGTGATTAGCCTCCAGGCACCTTATTGACTAAAGACTCTCTCTAGGTCAGGGTTTCCCAACCTATGGGTCAGGACCCAAATATGGGTCGCCAGGTGTCTCCCCAGGTGGCTCTTGAGGAGCCATTCACACATTTTTTTTGAATTGCCCTGGGTCACCAAGTCTTCCTGAATTGTCAAACTGGGTCCCCATCTGGAAAAGGTTGGGAACCGCTGCTCTAGTACAAAGCGGGAACAGAGCAGGCTTCCCCATTATCCTGCTTCAGCCTCATTGTTCTTCCAGATCACCATCTTGAGCTCAGAGGGTTCCTTTGTCAGTCATTCATCATCTTTCTGCTGAGACTGCTACAGGGGTGCCAGTTGCCAATTGTATTGGTGACGTTTATAATACATGCCTATTGGATTTTCTGTGAAATTGCCAATCAAACTGGTTGTTGTTTGTTTTTAAACAGGGCTTTGTTTGCGAATAAAACTTCAGAGATGTTTGCCTTTTAAGCACAAGGTAAAGTGTTAATTTCTATCCTTATATCAGACTATGCTTGGATGTATGCCCAATACCAAATGACAAACACCAAACAAACTGCAGGATTGCTTACGTGGTTGTAAAATTGTGGTCAGAAAGATGGTGTTTTTAAATTGTGCATAGTAATTTGCATATGGAATAATAGGGTTTCTTGCTGCACAGTCCAGCATGTAAAGGAACTTAGAAGTCCTAGCGATTTTTCTTGTTCTTCAAAGCATTTAACAACAAAAAATCCTGTTTGTTCTTTCCACATGAATCAGTTATTGCTAAACTGTGGAAAGGAGAAATGTGCTGAGGGAACCCTCCTGACCAGAGCCATTCCCCGGGTACCGCGAGTGGAGGTGCTTTGGGGGCCACCATGCTCTGGGGCTGGAGCGGCCGCCGGCAGCCATGGTACTAGAGCCTCCCACCCTCTCCCAGCTCCTACCGCTTGCCATGGATCAGCTGTTTCGTGGCTCCAGGAAGTGCTCAGGGAAGGGGAGAAGAGCAAGGGCGGGGCATGCTCAGGGGAGGAGAAGGGATTGGCCAGGAAGAGGTAGGGTGGGAGTAAGAAGGGCTGGGGCAGGGCCTTCTGGGAAGTGGTGGAGGTGGGCTTGGGCAGAGCCAGAAAGAGCACCCCTTAGCACAAGAAACTTGGTGTCTATATCCCGGGCCCTGCACCCTTGTAAGGATGGCCCTGCTCATGACTCTTTCACAACCCATTCCCACCACCATGTGTCTTTTGATTTTTGACACATGGTGGGGATGGATTGTGGAAAATGCAGGACATTTAAAAAAAACACGCACCCAACCCCAAGTATCTATGTCCTCCTAATGCCTGCAAGGGAAAGAATTATGAGCCACAGGAGAATGTCAAAGCACCCTGGCACCGTGAATTTCATTAATGTTTAACTACTTCCTGGGGTTGTTTGTACCTTTGAACTAACTGCTGGCTGTTCCCAATGATTCCTGAGTGTGTACGCGAGACAGGGCTGCCTGAGGTTAAGGTGGTGACTAAATGGGCCAGTGTCTTCGACTCGGACTCCAGCTAAGGAATAAAGGTGTCCTCTACTGTGCTCGTGAAGAGTCTCTGCAAAACAAGAAAAAGGGCAATGAGTGGGCTCTGTTAGTGAGTCTGCTCTGAGAATTTGTAAGCACTGCAGAGGTAGGGGGTAGAACCAGCATTTGGAATGAGATGTCTTGTTCCTATAACATAAATAGGAACACAGCAACTGCCATGTGGGATCAGGCCAGCGGTCTGCCTAGCCCAGTATAGCCAGAACCAACCACTACAGTGCAATGTGCAGGAAACTGTGTAGTAGGCAGTTATTGGTTAGCCTCTATTTACAGCATTTTCCTTCTGACCCCAATAGTTAGAAACTGGCTCATGACCTAAAGCGTGTGGGTTTGTAGCTCTTCTAAATCTCACTTGGAATGCTCGGCTCTGGACTTAAACACGTTTCACATTTCTTAGCGTGTCTAACATCCTACCTCTAAGGCTTGGTCTTCACTGCCAAAAAGCACGTGTTGATCCTGTGAAATAACTAGTGCGTGTTGGTAATTGTGTTGCGGAAAAAGCCCAAAGGCCTGCTTTGGCAGCAAAGACCTAGCCTGAGTGTTGGTGCCTTTGTGTGGCATAGGTCACTTCACCATAATGTGGGTGATGTTACATATATTTGCTGCAATACTTTGAGTCATTTCCTTGTACCAGAGTTTCAGCACTGGACTTCCTTGCTTTTGTAACTGCTTGCCAGTGACTTCGTGCTTTTGGGAATAGTCTCACCTCAAAAACTGCAAACGATATTTATAGAAAATTGTGTTGGTGACACTGCACAACCAGCTATTGAATCCTAACCAGTCACTTTAGCATCAAGGGTATGCAACAAATTAATATTGTTGGAGCTTTATGTGAATACAATTTTATTTGTAGTTCAGTTCCTTAATTTTTACAGCAGAGAACTTCAGTAATTAACATCACTACAACTAAGTTAGCCTTGGAGTTCTAATGTGTGGCTACCATTCAGATGCTTCATGAGAATAGCCTTTTTTGAGACCTGTCATACGTAATATTAAAGCCAGCCACGTTTGGAATGGTAATGTAATATTCTAGTTCCATGCAGGGGATCTGTAACAAGATGCTGAGCTCAGATTTGCCACCACTAAGCCACGTGAAGATAGAGAAACCCTTTTGGCTTGGACAGCTTCCTCATGTCCCCTTCTCAGCCAAATGACAGAACTGCATTGACTCTTCCACAGAAAGCCCGCTTAGTCCTCCTCCCCCCAAAAAGCTGAGAGTGATGTGATAAGGAGCTTTTAAGGAATGGGGGCAGGGAGAGATGGTAAATCTCTCTTAGGATTTCCTCCTCGAAAGGATCATATTTTTTTAAGTGTTTAAATCAGCTGTTTAGGAAAGTGACAGTTGCAGTCCTGTAGCCTCTTCTAGACAAACAGCTCCTACATCGGCACCTACCAACGCTTGCTTGTGGTTTACAGAGAGCTGGCTGGCAAGATAGTGCTGCGTCTCCTCCCTGTTTCCAGCTGCTTAACGGTATTACCAGAAAACTGAACATACATGTGGGTATTTTCCCAGTAACAATGTGCCGTGCAAGTCATTGATATGCCCATCTTAGTTTGATCAACAATAGGAGTGATTGGTTATAAATGGAAGGGGAGATATTCATAGGGCTTTTTCATAAAATATCATCCAGACGAAAAAGTTTGAGACCTGCCTGCTGTGGACAACAGTGATTGGATAAATTCACAAATGTTAATTGTCGAATCAGGGTGCACAGAGATAGGAGACGTCTATATGGCGTGGTTTTTTTGGCAGAAGATATGCAAATGGGGTGCTCATTTGCATATCCCACACGCTCATTTGCTTATCCTCTTCCGATCCTTTTTGCGGAAGAGGTTTTTGCGATAAAAAGCTCTGTGTAGACGGGGCCATTTGTCGGAAAACCCCCCTTTTGCGCAAGAGCCTGTAAACTGTATGGGCTCTTGTGCAAAAGGGGTTTGTTCTGACAAATGGCCCCGTCTACACACGTCTTTTTATCGCAAAAACCTCTTTTGCAAAAAGGATAGGCAGAGGATATGCAAATGAGAGCATAAGATATGCAAATGAGTGTTCCATTTGCATATCTTCAGCCAAAAAAACACAGTGTAGATGTAGCCATAGTGTGTAGGAGAAAAGCTACTCACGTGTGACTAATATTGTTTATTTCTTATCTAGCTGGAAATTTATATATCTGAAGGTGCCCATACCACTGAAGAGGACAGTAAGTGGCTTTTTATTAACGGAATGACTCTGGCTTCAAGCTTTGTGACCCATTACACCTGGAATTAATGCTAGGGATGTGCAAAGTTAATGTTAATGTTTATTAACATTCCTAAATGGGTGATGCTTACTGGTTCCCATTAACCAGTGAAGGCTGGAGCAGCTCCACACCCACCAGGGACAGGGGCTGCTCTCATCCAGAGCAGCCTCTGTCCACGGGGAGCCCCAGCCCCAGCAAGGGGCTGGGAGTGGGAGCCCTGTGGTCTGGGAGCTGCTCCCAACGGGCTGGGGCAGTTCCCAGTCCAGATCTCACTTCAGTCTGTTAACCAGTTAAACATTAGGCTAACCTGGCGTTTAACAGGTTAGCTGATTAACAGGGATTTTGCATCCCTGCTTAATGCAGTATCAGTGTTGCAGGGGCATGCCAGTTGGGAAATCTCAAAATGTTAGGTTGCTGCATTAAAATTCAAACTTGTTCGTGTTGATGCAGATGTCAGACAGTTATGACTTGATGGAGGCTTTTTTGTTACAAGGAGGCAAAATATGTTTGTTCCATATTGTTAACTTGCAGTGAGGGGTTCAGAGGAGCTTAGGGTAGGCTGTGGCTTCACAAATTTTACGTTACTTAAGATCTGTGGAGTATCTTCCATAAGCGGGGTGTTGCATGTTCCTTTTCTGGACTAGAAATACCATGCAAGTGATAGGCCATGTGCAGTCACTTGCAATCACTTTCTCCCACTTGCTTCTCTGCCCTTTTTCTCCTTCTAATTCCTCTTTGTTCTACCTGATGTGCCCTGCTCAACACCCTACCATGTCGTTTTCCCTCTTGTATGCTATTTCCAGCATGCCAGGAGCAATGTCCTCTCTAATTTTTTCCATCCATGTGTGGAATCAATTTTGTTATGTTCACTGATGCATGTGTGGATGTTAACCATCAGTATAAACAGATGCTGCTGGCTGTGGGCACTCAGCTTACAGGAAGAGGTAGGCAATAAGTTTTGCAGGGAGTGGCACTTAACGAATTTTGGGGGAAAGATGCCACAATTCATTTCTTATCCCTTTGTTGTCTCCCATTCCCAGTTCTTGAGATTGCTATTGTCTTCAGAGACTGCAGGAACCTCCTCCTGCAGGCTCAAATACCTAGCACAGTGTGATTATCCATATAAGAATTCCTTTCTAAAATGTGTCTGACTTACTTTTCATCTGATATTTTTGCAGTCAACAAGCAAATAAATGATAAAGAGAGAGTAGCAGCTGCGATGGAGAATCCAAACTTGCGTGAAATTGTGGAGCAGTGTGTTACGGAACCTGATTAGTCTCTACAGTAGCCACAGAGCTGTGATAATTTTGATACATGAGTTTAATTATTTGTAAAATTTCAGGACCTTGAGTTTAATACTTATATTGTTTGTACTTTCCACATGACTTTTAAAGGAAACCATTTATAAAGCCGATGTAAATTATAAAAAAGTAGCTGGCAGAATATAAAATGCAGTGAAGCATATAGTGTTCTAAAGAATTTATAATAATCAGTGATCAAGGAGAAATATTTTAACTAGTTATGAGCTAGCTGTGTTGCCTTCTTCTGATGCAAATTGTGATACAAAACCAATTTTGCAGGTTAAATTTCTGCTGTGCTCAAGTGGAATATGTTTCAATCTCAACACTGTAAAAAAATTAAAAAATGATTCTTGTAATGATAAGCTACTTCCTGTGTTGACTCTCTGTACTCTTAATTTAATTAACGTTCCTGGCCTGGTAGCCATTAGAGAAGGAAATGTTTTGCTCAAGTGTTTTCACTGTTGGTAAAATGTTTTGTCATAAAAATTGAAACTAAATGTAAAGCACGAGTTGACGTGCTAAATTTGAATATATTGTGTGAATGGTCAACTAAATTAGCTAAAATAGTGGTATACTCAAAAAGTGTCAAGTGAGTACTTCTGAATTTCAGATGTTCTTTAACCTTTAATCTTCTGTCAGCAAGAAAAGTTCTTGTACTGCTGTGATGTCCATATATTAGTGGACTGTCATTGTGAATTTTTTCAGAGGATTTTAGCAGCAAACTGAATGACACATGCTAGCCACTTCTGTTGTTTTTGCTTGTTTCCTAATCCTTATGCAAATTGTTGGAGGCATGTTGATTTAAAATCTGGTTAGAATTGTGTCATGGGACTATCAGATTTGATAAAACAGGAGTTGACTGATTTTTCTCTCTGTTAATCTTCAAACCTAAAAGATCTCTCATCCTCCCTTTTTCAAAGATTTAAGACTGCTGTGGTAATGTTTTACTAACGTAACTTTGTCGCTTTTATATAATTTTAAATGAGACTTTTTATAATAAATACAAATGAAGTTTATAACAGTATGGCTGACAGTAACTTTTTATAAATTAACCAACATGAATACAATCTCCCAGTTATTTGTGTCAATTGGAATTTGTGTTTTTTGTGTTTCTATCTGGGATCAGTTATGGCAAAATGAAACAATTAGAAAACAGCAAATCTATCCAGGTATGATTATAGCCGATAAATAAGTTAAAATCTAAAATTGACCATTTTTAAATGTATGTATGTAATCTAATATCTAAAGGAGAATGTTTGTAACTTTGTGCACTAATAACTTGGACACTATAAGAGCTTCCGCAATGAAACTTTGCATGGGGTAACCTTTCATCCAGGAGAAGGTTTGAAAGTACTTTTGGACCCGATCGGGCCCGAGCTCAAGCTGTAAAAAATCAAAAAGTAATCCACTGCTCTGCGCTGCAGGGGCTGCCCCACCCACCCTAGGTCCCATGCCTGCCACCCTCAGCGCTGTCCGGGACTCACCCCCTCCTGCCCGCGAGGTTACATAAGCAACCCTCTTGCCTGCCCCTCGCTCCTGCCCCTTCTTCCCAGCATGCAGTGCCCCAACCCCCACGTGCAAAACGGCTCGGGCACCCGCCCTGCCCCCTGTGGCACTTATAGTCCTGGGCATGAGCTGGGGCGCCCCTCCCGCATGTAACCTCCCCTCCACCTGGGGTCGCACCCTTCCGAGGATGACGCTGACCTATATTTTAATCCCTGTAGAAATCAGTGCAACTTTTCTACCATTCAAAAAAAGATAATGGACTACTGTTTTTCTATATTTTGTTCCTCCGGTTTCCCAAGCAACGCCGGGTAACTCCAGCTAGTTTTACATACATTTCATATCCTGAAGCTCCATAGACTGACTTGGTGCTGAGATAGATACATCATGTCTCCACTTGTCCAAGGATCAACACAGAAAGGAGCATAAACTCTGTCAAAGTAAGTGTAAAACTATAGTAAGAAAAGCCAAAAAGGCGTTTGAAGAGCAGCTAGCCAAAAAATCCAGAAGTAATAACAAAATGTTTAAGTACATAAGAAGCAAGAAGCCGGCTAAACATCCAGTGGGGCCCTTGGACGCTTGAGATGCTAAAGGAGAACTCAAAGATAAGGATGTTGCGGAGAAACCAAGTGAATTCTTTGCTTCTGTCTGCACGGCTGAGGCTGTTAGGGAGACTTCCAAACCTGAGATTCTTTTTAGGTGACAAATCTGAGGAATTGTCTCAGATGGAGGTGCCATTAGAATAAATTGATAAACTAAACAGTAACAAGTCAATGGGACTAGATGGCATTGTGGCCTAGTGGGGGTGCTGTCTGCTCTGTAACCCGGTGCCTTCTCTCCTCTTTCTCCCCCCCCTCCCCCCCGCCCAGCGCTGTGATGTGATGTGAGATTCTCACTGACTCCCAAATGTGTATTAACTCAGACACCTCGGCTCAGCCTCCCAGGGAGAGAGACTAGGAAGGGGGCTAGATTTGGAGGGGCCTGGTCTTTTTCCCCCCTCCCCCCATCTCAGGGGGGGGGGGGGCTTGGCTGTATACAATAGATTGAGAAATGTGTCTGGGATGCAAGCTGGAGGCATGAGGTAAGTGTAGCGGTCGGTGGGTTTCCGGTAGAGGGTGGTCAGTCTCTCACGTCCCAAGGACCAGGTGACAGCAGATAACACCTTGGACTCTTGGGCCCAGGAAGCAGAACAAAGGAGGGGGCGGGGGAGCCTCTGCCCCTGGAGGAGCCTCTGCCCCGACAGCCTTTGCAAACCACAGAGCCAAACTACATCAAAATCAGAACAAGTGGTCACCATAGAGCCCAGTAAGAATGCCCACTTGCATTATTATTGCTAATTGACATGGTGATTAATAACAGCGTCAATGAACCATTGTTCTCACAGACTTTATATAATGGGAGTTCTGCTGCTGCATCTTTTCACACGTTTCTTTGAGGTTCACATCATAACTGGTCAAGCAGAGCTTCGTGCAGGATTCAGGCTGTCTCCTGTCAAACTTATGGCAGAGGATGTGGGGTATAAGGGGCTCGGCAGGGGGTTCAGGTGTATGATGGGCTCAGAGCACAGGGCTGGGTTTGGCAGATGCAGGAGTGCTATGGCAGGGGACTGGGGATGTGGGGGTGCAGGAGTCTGTTGGGGGGTGAGGGGCTCACGGCAGATGGTTCAGGTGTATGATGGTGTCAGGGCTGGGGTGTGGGGGTGCAGAAGTGTTATAACACTATGGCCAGGTGGGGATTGGGCCCCAATTGGGGGCTTGTTGGCCAGGCTTCATTTTAAAATAAAGTACATTATTATGCCCACCACAAAAGTTTTTAATATTGTCTTTATTTTCAGGATTGGGGAACCTTCCTTGGGCCAGGCCCACTGACCCACAGAACAATCAGTTAGGGACCCCACTGAACTGAGATGCATAAACCACAGTGAAGGTCCAACTAACCTCAAACATGTGAGGAGTTCCGAACTGTCTTTGGGTAGCTTTAACTTTGCCTCTAAATCCATTACAATCTGTGAGCGCCTGAGGCAATTGCTGCCAGTCGTGGTCAGCTTGGAGAAAAGGGGAGCAAGGCAGCTCTATAATTTAGTGCTGGATGAAGATTTCGAATCTGGAATTCTGTGGTCCAGCAACTCCCTGGGCACTCCAGGGCTGGAGCACTCACGGGGAGAAATTAGTGGGTGCAGAGCATCTGTGCCAAGCTTACTCCTCTGTCCCTTTCCTACGCATGCACTGATGGCTGGGTACCTCTTGCCCCTTGCACTCCTACTTCCCACATCTATGGAGACCCTCTGGCGCTCTACATTGACCTTCCCTAGTTCAGGAAATTCTCTGGTTTGGCATGGCCACATGGGTCAGCTCTCAAGGATGCCAGACCAGAGAGGTTCAGCCAGTATATGCTTTTGAGCAGCTCATTCATTTCCATTTCTCATGCCTTTTACAGCTAGGCTGTTCAGGCGAGAGAAGAGCATTTCTTGCTTATTACAGGGAGGGCAGTGGAGCTGAACTAGAACTGTGTGAACAACGGGTTTTTAGGCCTGCTGGCTATTTAAAAAATTGTGGCAAACATTTTGGGTCAAATAAAATGTTTTGTTTTGGACCATTTAAACATTTTTATTGTTAATAATAAATAAAAGGAAAATTTGAAACAAGTCTTTTTGAACTGGAAAATTGAAGTGCTTTTGAAAATGTCAATATGAAACACTTTGACACAGTTGGAATTTTTAGTTTGTTTTTCTTTTTCCTGAAACAATTTGGCACCATGTGATTGGCAGGATTGGCAAAGCATGTCAGCATCACTGGATCTTTTTGTTTCTCTTTCCCCAGAACTTAGGACCAAAAATGTTGCTCTGTCCTAACTCTCAGAAGTTCTGAGCAGCTGCTGCTGCTGCCATGGATTTGATACACTTAATCTTGAGTGTATGGATATTCATTGCACGTATTTTGTTGGGATGATTTCTGTCACAAGGTGTGGGAGAGTCACCGGGCCCTGAACCCCCATCCGCAGCCAGATGTGACTCTCAGCCAGCGAGTAGACAGAACGTTTATTGGTTCACAGGGATACAGTGTAGCCCAGACTTTGTTACAGGAACCAGGAACATTCTGTACAATCCATCTCGGGGACAGGAGGGCCCAGAGCCAGGGCTCCGGGCCCCTGCCCAGCCCCCCAAGCCAGTTAGATTCCCCTCTCCCCAAGCCAGCTGAAAAAACTCACACCCCCACCAACTGGCCCCAGCCTTCTAGGCAGCCCCGCCCCCTCCTTTGTTCTGCTTCCTGGGCCCAAGAGTCCAAGGTGTTATGTGCTGTCACCTGGTCCTTGGGACGTGAGAGACTGACCACCCTCTACCGGAAACCCACCGACCGCTACACTTACCTCATGCCTCCAGCTTGCATCCCAGACACATTTCTCAATCTATTGTATACAGCCAAGCCCTAAGATACAACCGGATTTGATCCGATCCCACGGACAGAGACAAACACCTATGGGATCTATATAGAGCATTCCTAAAACTGAAATACCCACCTGGAGAAGTGGAAAAACAGATTGACAGAGCCAAAAAAGTACCCAGACATGTACTACTTCAAGACAGACCAAAAAGAGAAAATAACAGAATTGCACTTGTCATTACCTACAGTCCACAACTCAAACCCCTCCAATGCATTATCCACAATCTATAACCTATCTTGGAAAATGACCCTTCACTCTCAGAGGCCTTGGTGGAAAGACCTATTCTCACTCAGACAACCCCCCAACCTGAAACAAATTCTTTCCGGTAAGCACGCTATACAACTACATCATAAACATCCAGGAACCCAGCCCTGCGATCAGCCGCGGTGCCAACTCTGCCCACATATCTATACTAATGAATTCATTACCGGAGCCAACCACATAAGCCACCAAATCAGAGGCTCATTTAACTGCACATCCAGTAATTTAATATATGCCATCAAATGCCAACAATGCCCCACTGCAAGATATATTGGACAAACCTCCAACGCGGTGGCTGCGGGCGCCATGGCACCCGCTGGGCCATTTCTGTGCGCCCGCCAAGTGATTAGGGCCGGCCCTGCCCCCAGGTGATGGCTCATGGGCGGAGCCAGCCCCTGGGCGCATTGGCAGCACTGGCCCCGGGCACACAGCACATGGTCAGTGCTGGCCCCAGGCGTGCAGCGGTTAGGCGGTGCTGGTCCAGGTTCACAGCACAAGGTCTGTGTCAACCCCGGCCCAAGGTGTGCGGCGTATGGGCGGTGCCGGCCCAGGTGCGCAGCACATGGGCGGCCCCGCCCCCGGGTGAGCGGCACGAGGGCTGTACCGGCCCTGGGCTTGCAGTGTATCGGCAGCCCCGTCACCGGGCGCGCGACGCATGGGCACTGCCGGCTCCTGGGCGCGTGGCACAGGCGCCAGCTCTGGGCATGCAGGGCATGGGCGGTGGCGGCCCCATCCCCGGGTGCGCAGGACATGGGCTGTTCTGGCCCCGGGTGCGCGGCGTATGAGCGGCCCCACTCCTGGGCGTGCAGCACAGTTGCGGCGCCAGCCCCGGGAGTGCGGCGCATGGGTGGTGCCAGCTCCGGGCACGCAGCATATGAGTGGCCTCATCCCCAGGTGCAGGCATGGCCCCGCCCCCGAGCGCACGCATGGCCCCGCCCCTGGGTCCCTGGTGTGTGAGCAGCCCCGGGCAGCCGGCAGCCCCAAAAGGTTGGGGACCACTGCCCTATGGGAAAGAATCAATGGACACAAATCAGATATCTGCAAAGGGAACATACAAAAACCTGTTGGAGAACACTTTAATCTCCCTGGGCATTCATTAACAGATCTTCAAGTAGCTGTTTTGTTCCAAACCAATTCCAGAAGCCAAATACACAGGGAAGGACTGGAACTACAACTCATTCACAAGTTCCGTTCTCACACCCATGGACTGAATAAAGATATTGGATGGCTGGGTCATTATCAACCTACCAAATAATGAAGGTGACAATGGTTCTTTGTCTATGTAGAAACTTATGATACCAGCTACATGTTCTTAGTCTTTAAGTGCTACCTGACCATTTGTTGTTTGCTAATTAATGGTTCTAAGCTGCCGCTTTTGACTATCCAGCCTTTAGGTACTAAGAAACGATTTGTTTTTCCTGCTTGGCTTTCCCTTTGATATATTTTTTATCCACTGCCTCTTCTTGCCTCCCCTCCCATTTTTTCCTTCTTCCTCCCCCCCCCCCCCTTCTCCCCTATTGATTTTAGTCCTGGACATCCAACATTCTGGTCATCTGAAGAAGTGGGCTATGCCCACAAAAGCTCATGATCCCATCTACATGGCTTGTTAGTCTTTAAAGTGCTACCAGACTATTTGGGTTGTTTTAAGTTTATACTTCCACAGTGAGTTATGCCCAGCCTTCCTCTCATCCAACTAAAACGCCAGGTAAGCTGAGGCACGCACACACAGAGAGTTACTACAGAACAGCACAGGACAGCAGAATCACATATAACACAGCAAAGCAAACAGTGAATACAGAATGAATACAACGAGCAGGGCTTGACAAGGGGCGGCGAGCCCTGCTCACCAGCTGCGTGGTTTGGCATGCTGTGCATGCACAGACCGCGCTGCACATGCGCTGATCATGCTGCGGCTCCATGCTGGTCTAAAATCTACTCACCACGGGCACATAGATTGCCCTAATTGTCCAGCCCTGACAATGAGTACAAGAGTGAATACAGTCTCCACTACGTCACAACGTCCGACTATTCCACTCGTAAACGTAACCGATTTACCCTTTAAAAGTGTGCTTCTGATTTGCACAACAGGCAGTGTAAATTCTCTGCAGTAGACAGTTTTGGTATAGGAAACGTAGAGTGCATGCGCTTAGAAATGGTTGGGGAAGATAAAGTTACCAGACACATTCCTCAGCACAGTCGTTTTCAACCTACGGGTTGTGACCCAGGACTGGGGGGTGGAATGTCCAGCCCTGGGTCTCGTTGCTGCAGGGGAATCAGGGGAGCAGTGGGGGGGCTAAGGCAGCTCCCTGCCTATTGCGGCACTGCAGACTGCGCTGCGCCCCCGAAGAGGCCGGCAGCAGGCCCAGCTCCTGGGGGGGGGGGATGTGTTGAGGAGGGGAGTGCACAGGGCTCCACGCACTGCCCCTGCCCCGAGCACTAGCTCCGCACTACCTGCTGCTGGCTGCTTCTGGGCCCCTTTCCTGGAGCCACTTGAGGTAAGCCCTCCTGTCTGAGTCCTGACCCCCCCAAGCCAGAGCCCCTCCTATGCCCCAAAGCTCTTCAGCCCCATTCCAGAGCCCACACTCCAGTGTCTTCAGTGGGATCATGGGAAAAGAACATTTGAAATCCACTGCCTTAGCATGAAACAAAAGACAGGACTGTGTAGCACTTTAAAGACTAACAAGATGGTTTAGTAGGTGATGAGCTTTCGTGGGCCAGACCCACTTCCTCAGATCAAATTGTGAAAGAAAATTGGCACGACCCTATATACCAAAGTGATACAATAAAAAAAAAAGTGAACACATATAAAATTGACGAATCAGATTTAAGAACAGAGGACGGGTGCGGGGGAAGATTAGTGTCTGTGAGGTAATGACATTGGGGTGATCATTGGGGAAGCTATCTTTGTAATGGGTGAGATTTTGTGTCAGCTAGATCAGACTAACACGGCTGCATCTCTGTCACTGCCTTAGCATGTGCCTTATGATTTTGACTTCAGAAAGCCGTGCTGCCAATCCCTCCTCGAGCCATTGGAGGGTGCTCCTGCACTGGTCAGCAGCTCTCACTCGACTAACAGGGGACTAACCCTTTAGGGTTTTCAGTTGAGTTGCGTGATGCTAGACCTCCTGAGACAATCGGAGAGGCTTCTGTCTGTCTGTGGGTCTGTCTTTCTAGAGAAGGGCTTGAAAGACAAGTGACCTTGTAGTTGCAGGACTGATGACTTGTACCTTGAGCACCGTTAGTGCCACTAATTCAAAAGGCAGATGGGGTGCTGAGGGTGAGTGCAAATGCACATATGTCTAGCAGGGATGTCGTGGGTCTGGAAAAACAGTTTTCTTTCCACAACTGTGTACATGAGACATTTTTTAAAAAGAACAGACTACACCCAAAATGTCTGTCTTGGAATTAATTTTATAAACACAACCAGTCTTCCTCTCATCTCGCTTGTAAGCAATAAACTGCCCCAAAAGAATTTATTTTATGGCCACACAAGCTGATGTGATCTTATTCAGAGATGGGCATGGTGTCCTTATGGTAGTACCTGAGTACCTGACACTCCACCATTAATGGATCTTATTCTCTCTATGCCTGGTGAGGTAGGGAAGCTGTTCTCTCTGTTTTACAGATGGGAAACTGAGGCACGGCATAGATAACGTGATTTGCCTGATGTCACACAGGAAGTGAAGAATTGAATCCAGCAGATCTCTCGATTTCCTGTCCACTGCTTTAGCCACACTAGACCATCTGTTCCTTCTTATAGACGGACATTTGCCATTTGGCTCTAGCTACAATTAAATCGATTATTTACGTAACTGTAAACTGTGGGACTACAATCTATGCACCACTCTAGAATGAGTAATTGCAACCAAGACCTTGACTGGCATGTTTGTTCTGCAAATTTGCTGAAGGGAGGGAGGGGTCACTTTGGCCAGCTCCTAGTAATGATTTGCCCAGTCTTGCCTGCATCGTCTCTTTCTGTGAAACCATTTAGTTGGACGTTGTCTTTCAAACAGCAGATTTTCCAAAGCACCTGGCAGTAATGAGTGAGGCCCTGCAAGGTGCATGCCAGTGCCAGTGCCAGTGCATGTCTCGAGAGCTGCTCTCTGAAACCAAGGGCACTGGAACCTGTTTAGTGGGGATCTTTCTCTCCCCTCCTTCACTCCAGAGAGCTGCCAAATCTAAAGAGGCATCATTGCTATTTTCGGGCCAGTCTATCAGAGCAGACATTGAATTTCATAGTTTTCCTGCCACATTTGCTATTTTTCCCCCTTTCATACTAATTATACAAGAGTAACTACATTAAATTGTATGGCCTTTTAGATGAGAGGGTCTAACGACCCTTTCTGGCCCTCAGCTTTATATATTATGGCATCTGTTTGGAAAGAAATGGGAAACAGGCAAATGCAAACCCATTGAGGAGCACTGAGTGCTGCTGAATATTGAAAATATAATTAATGCAAAACTAGCTTACTCCACTTACTCAAATGTGTAGTCATATTTTAATCACAGCACTTCCAATGCTGCTGCATGTTGCCAGCTTGGAATGCTTGCTGGAGGATAGCTGTCCCCTCCCGGCTCCCCTGTGCGGTCCAGCCAGGTGCAGTATGAAGGTGGAGGGGCTACCCCGGGAGGTAGAGATGGGGGCCAGCCCTGGGTGAAGAGAATTCCAAACCCAGGGAGGGGACTCCACAACTCTGAGCTGGGTTGGACACCTCAGAGGGGGGCTGCCCCAATGGATGGACCAGTGAGAGTTCCTAGATGCGTGGTGGTAGACTGGTGCCCACTGGAGCGGGCGGCTTGGGGGCCAGGGCCCTGCGCCCTGGGAGTGGCCTGTCGGGCAGGTGGGGATGGGGGGGGCAGCACCTCACTGTCCATCGAGCAGCTGCTGCCGCAGCATGACGACTTCTGCAAGTGGCACATCGGACCCAGGGACAAAAAGAAGCAGAAGATGCTGCAAGTGGTAGGGCTGGCGGTAAGTCCCTGCCCAGGGCACTCCACCTGTCTCTCCCATGGCCTCCCAAGCAGTGCACCCATGTACTCCCCTGTGCCTGCCCACCGTGTCCTTCTCAGTTTTCTCATCCAATATCAAAGTCCCCCAAATGTCTGGATTTTTCCCACCGAGTCTGTCAATGTCACGTGACGTAGAGTTTAAATAGATTTTGGACTGTGATAAGACAGGTGAGTGTGAAATGTATATCACGTGGATCCTTCAGTGAATGAAGACAGCAGATGGCTGTTTAATGTCGTGGATCTTTTTCTTGGGACATGCATCTAGATAGCAGTTGAGATAGCTGCGTACATGGTGTGGTTTCTGGTTGTAGCTTCCAGCTTCTATTGTATAGAGGAATTTGAGCAGCTATACGTACAAATTGCCTTTTAGATTGTCTGTAATTAGGGAAAAATTGATAATGTAGTGAATGAAGAGCAAAGGAGTCAAAGGTTTTCTTCAGTTACTACTACTACTAAATACCTAGCATGCAACATTTTTCATCTGTATAGTTTCAAAAACTTGGATAAGTACTACAATTCCCATTTTACATGGGGAAGGGAGGGCAGGAACAGGGCAGAGAGATGTCAAGAGACTTTTTCAAAGCAAGGCACTGGCAGAGTAAAGAATAAATTTAGGTCACCTGATTGCTAGTACATGGCTCTAACCACTAGACATAACTCCTTCCCACAGGTCTGGATAATACTTCCAAACTCTGCCCAATTTTTGGGGGCTAGAATTTGCATTAGAAAAAAAGCTGGTTGCCAAATTAAAAAAATGCAACAAAAATTGTGAGCATGGGAATTTCCTATATTATGTTGTATAAATACTGTTTGTGCCTCCGTTTCCCCTGTGTGCTGCATTCTTAAATAAGAGGTGGGAAAAGGTTAATTACTCATGAGATACGGGTCTGACTGATCTGTAGGGGTATGTCTAACACTGCACCCTTAGCTCAAAATAAGATACGCAAATTCTGTATTTTATTTCGATTCTATTTCCCTTATTCCCTTATTCCCATTGGGTCAAAAATCCTTCAAGAACAGCCTTTCAAATGATGTTTGACACATCTGCTTCTTGCTGAACTAAGAAGGGGGGGAAAGGCTATCAAAAACTTATAATGAGTTTCCAGTAGCAGGCTTGGGTTTTGGGTGAGAGTATGGGGTAGCTTATGCTTTAATGGAAATGGTTTTCCTAGCCCTTCCACTTAGATAGTTATTGGAAAGTGTTTTAGAGCCAATTACTTTTACAAAATACGGGACGAAATTGCAATCTGAAAATAAGTCTGTACAGCTGTCCCACTTTGACATGGGAAGGGTTAAAGCAGGCCAGGGGGAGTCTGTGCAGAACCCAGCCAATCAGGGATGAGCTTATTGACAGCCAACAGGGAGACTGCTTACTGCAGCACCCCATATATAAATGGCTGCTCAGCAGAGCAGAAGGTAGTCTTTCCTTGAAGGGCAAGGGGAAAGAACTGGCTGCCTTCCGAGCATCCTGGACTGGACTGGACTGGACTGGACTTAGCACAGCACAGCACAGCACGAGGGCTCCAGCGTGATGATAACCCTGATACAAAGGGCCAACAGGGTGCGAGAGGTACAGGGAAGTGGCCCGGGAAGTGCAGGCAGTAGAGGGCAGAGGAGGAAGGCAGTAGGTGGCTGCCATTCAAGGGTCCCCATCCTGCCCCACTGGCCACTGAAGGAAGAGGCCAGCACAAGGCTGCAGTTTGCCCCTGTAGGCGGGGCTAGCTTACATGCTGCAGCCTGCCACTGAGGCAGGGCCGGACTGAAGACTGCCAGTTCCCCCAGAAGGGTGGAGCTCAGAGATGGGGCACAGCCAGAGGGCTGTGCCTCAAGGAGGATGCCGAGGTCCTGTGAGCGATGTGGGTCCGGACGGTTGAGGCAGCTGACGTGAGAGGGACGATGGGCGAGAACCACAGAGAAAGGTGCACTTTTGGCCAATTGAGCTAATTCCCAGAGTGACCAGCAGGAGGCGCCACAGTGGTGAGTCTGTGGTCCCTTATGAAAGACTGTTAGTTGAGGCCTTTATTGTGCAAATGAAATGAAAAGTCCTTGATTCTATAATGGAAACAAAGCCCTGTTATCTTTTCCTGGCAAATGCCATTTTTTCTCTTTTAAAAGAAGAGCAGGTCTATTTTAATTGATTAATTCTAGCTAAAATGGACTTTCTAAATGAAATTGTGGACTCTGACTTCCATATCAATACACACTATTTTATATAAACTTCATGTAACAGAGCTCTAGCTACGCTAACATGCATAGCTGTAATGGGACATTTGGAAGAGACGATGACATTTTTCTTAACAACTTTGGTGTCTGTCTCTAGGATTTCACTAATGGCCAGCACGGAGTACTGTTACTGTACTGCACCAATATAAAATGCACACACTTCATTCATAGGCGTCACACTCATAGGCGTCTGAAGCAGTATTTTTCTTCAAGTGATGAAGTTCCATCGAAAAGAATGAGAAGAATTCAGATACTCTGAATTGGAAAGGGTGCATATAGTGATTGCTGTCTGGTATTAAAAACATATGGAAGGATTTCAAAGGAGAAGCTCATGAATAAAGGCTGCATAATCCCATATCTCCAAAAAGAGGTTTATGGTGAGCTAACATAAATACTGCCTGAGAGTACACAAGAAACTGTGGTTTGCAAATTCTTGGGAGTTTGCAGAATGTTACAGGGGGGCATAAGAGAAAAACATTCCACAATGGCAGAAGAAAAAGTGTTTGTGTGCCAAACCGAAACCACGATCATTGTAGCCAATGTAGCGGTGCTAACATCCCTCTGTTAGTCGATACTCAGTCATTCCCTCTGGCATGCTGTTTTACTTCAGTGAGACGTGAGTTTATCTTCTCTCTTACTAGTTTGTTTGCTAGCTTTCTCAGTGTGGTGGAAAATGGAAAATGTAAAGACACAAGAAAACGAACGTTCAACATCGACTAGTGTTTCACCAAGTCCAAAAGTGTGGAAAAATCAAGTCAAATGATTCTGATGGTCTTGAAAAGTTGCTTTTAAAGAAAAGAAAATATAAAATATAGCTTTATATGCTTGCACTGGTGATCAAGAGCGTCAAGTGAAACCTTGGAAGAGTGTTGCTGTTTTCATGTTGTAATACAATTAACAATGGATAAGTTATAATAAGTTATAATATAATAAGTGTGTCATAAAAACAACTTTTATATTTTCATGATAATTTCTTTTATAATTTATGCTCAGATGAGGGAGAAAATCCCTGGAATTATTCCATTTTAGGAGGGTGATTGTGAGATTTGACGTTTTGGTGAAAGGGGTTTACGTCTAAGGCAACCACTTCTGTGTATATTGCTCACAGGAGTCAAAAAGGTGTCATCTGAGCCGAAACAAAGTATCTATAAATATTTTATTGATAATCAAGTTTGTCTTATTGCTTGGAAGCCTTTTGAAAGACCATTTAAATAAATTTTCCTACTAGCACTTCAGAGCTAGACATGTATTCTGCATTATCAAAACAGTTGAGAGAAGTTCTTATTGATGGATAAATATCCTAAAGATACATTTATTTAAACCCAGAAATGTCAGATGAAATTACTGTTCAGCTAGTCCATTGAAAGCTCATGCCTATATTGTTCTAGCAAGATGATACATATTTTCCCTCTGGAATAAAGACGTTTAATAAGAGCAATGACATTACTTGAGGTGCTATGATTGTGAGACTTGTTCCTTGGACTGACTTGGTATTATGTGGGTGACTGCCAAGTGGTGGGCCTCAGATTACATCATGAAAAGAAAGGTTTAAGCTGATTTGCTATCTCCCCTCCCCTCGCAGGAGTCGGTTTTGAAGGATGCCAGATTTAATTGTATACTTTACTGATAAAGTTAGACAAGAAATTCTTCATCAAAATGAAGTGAAGTCTGTAGTCCCTAGCTGAGGGGGGCAGAGGAGGGTGCATTTTGGTTTGGCATCTCCTCCTGGGTCTGTTTTGTCTATAACAAAATAATTAGCTAACAGTTTGTGACCTGGCCTTTCCTTAGTAGCCTAATAGATTTGTGTCTGCAGTGAGGGTGTGTGGCCTCTCTCCCGGTGGACGGCTGTGACAGGGAGAGTCAGGCCAACCATACCAGTCCCACCAGAAATAGAGGGGCGGGACAGGAACCGGTTATATAAAAGGCAGGCTTTCCAGCTCACTTGGGGGAGGAGTAGACTGTCTCCCAGATGCTGCTGAAGCTCATAGAGTGGACTATTGGAGTATGTCTACACTACATGCCTCTGCCGACAGAGGTATGTAAATTAGACTAACCGACATAGTCAATGAAGCGGGGATTTAAATATCCCCCACTTCATTAAAATAAAAATGGCCGCCACTCTGTGCTGGCTCAGCTGATCGTTGGCACAGCGCAGCAGTCAAGACGCGGATCAGTCGACAGGGAACGCCTTTGTCGACTACTCCCTTATGCCTCGTGAAACAAGATTTATAGGAGCAGTTGACAAAGGCGTTCCCTGTCAACTGATCCGCGTCTTGACTGCCATGCTGTGCCGAGGATCAGCTGAGCCAGTACAGTGCGGCGGCCATTTTTATTTTAATGAAGCGGGGAATATTTAAATCACCGCTTCATTGACTATGTCGGTTAATCTAATTTACATACCTCTGTCAGCAGAGGCATGTAGTCTAGACATACCCTTTAAGTGCAGGGTCTTCTCCCAGATCACTTCTTTGTGCCATGGAATGTGTCTCAACCTCCTGCTGCTTTATGAGAAGATGGGTCCCTAGGGAGCTGTCTGTCCAGACTATGCCTAAAGCCATCACTAACATAGCTTACCTACACTCTCCTCCTTTGCAAGGAGACACATTTTATAGCACTCCATTTTTTGTTTATTTCCTTCTGCCACTGAAAGTTTTCATCAGATTTATGTGCCTAGAGATGTTCCCTTCAATTCTTTCTTCTTCACGTCTTTCACGCCCACATATTTTCTTCCTTCCAGGGTTTCTATTCAGAGTTGGAGCCCTCCTTTTTCCAGGCACACACACAGCCAATTCTGATATCCTAGACAGTACATGCATACAAACATGCACAGTGTGCATCGATAGGAAGGTTTCTGAAGCCATTCTAAAAATCAGACACGGCAGAGAAAAGTTATTAAAATATTGGCCTGATTTTTCAGAAGGGGTCATTCATTAGGTACACACAGAAAGCTGATCTATTTTTTTATCTCCTTTTGAACTGTACAGACTAGGGGGAAAATACATGCTTGGAGCCCTTCAAGCGGCCTATTTCAGACAATTGTATCATTAAGTAATCCAAACTAATTGCTTTGGTTTAAATAGTATCATAGCTGGATAAATTCACTGTGGGTAGGTGAACTTACTTCATGTAACCTTGGGCTTGCACTATTGCAACAGAAAAAAACAAATGCTACGGATTATACTAAGATAGTCAGTAAATGAAAGACCATTGTCTAAATAAGAAAATAACGTTTATCTCAGAAATCATTCTCTACTTGGCTATGCTATTGAACGGAACCTATACATCGAATCTGTCTCGTGCTCATATGCTTTTGTCTTGTTTCCAGTAAATGTTTAAATCTTCTATGTAGCCTCCAGCTTTTTGCCTGAGAGAACTGGTCTTGCCAGGTAATCTGAAAACCAGATGTTGGTTGTTTGTTTGGTATAGAACAGGCTCTCAGTTTTCATAGTAACCACAGCCCCCTTCCGACAACAAAATTTACTGTATGGTCCCAGAAGAGGCGGGGGGGACGGAACCCTGAATCCCATCACCCCAGGGAGGAGGGCCAAAACCAGGGGGCCTGTAACCTGAGCCCTGTTGCCCATGGTTGTAGCCCGTGGGTTTTGGCCCTGGGTTTTTTGGCTCAGGCTTTGGCTCTGGCTCCAGACCACAGCTACTCTAAACCTGCTCCGGCAATCCCATTAAAACGAGGTGGCATCCCACTTTGGGGTTCTGACCCACAGTTTGAGAACTGGCAGTTTGTAGCTGGAGAAGGGAACAGTGCAGCAGAGGCAAGATGGCCAAAAGAACGGGGATGTGGGAGACAAGAGGAGGAGCAGTGTTGACCTAAAATGGTGTCTGGGCAGTTCCTATTGTACTTCAGGTTTGCAAGTTTCTGCCACAAGGCTTCTAATGCCGTGGGATTCCTGTGGATGTGAGAACAAGACGGCTGCTACTGCATGCGGGCAGGCTAGGGACCGAGCCCTGGGAAATGGCGTGTAGTCCAAGTGCAGTGAGCAGAGCTCTCATACAAACGTGGTCGAAAGGTAGAGGGGTTAGATCCTCTGTAGCCCACAGCTGGTGCGTGGCAGAACCCCAGTTTAGCTGTTCTGTTTTGCAGGAATGCTACTGAACACAGCCCGATGGCTTCCGCTTCCCCGGCGAGGTCCCTGGCAGGCCTGCTGGAAGTGTGGCCAGTTTCATGGCCGGGAACCACCACGGCATGACCACGCGCCTCCGATGACTTTGCCTCTGAAGTTACACAGCATTTGCTGGTATGCAGGTTTGCCCCTACATGCAGGCCCGCTGACCGGGGGCGAGGGGCAAAGAGGGCAACTGTCCTGTGGCAGCCGGGAGCTCCAGGCCCTTTAAATCACCACCCAAGTTCTGGGCGGTGTGGCTTAGGTGGCTCCAAAAAGCTGTGGGGGGAGGCTAGCCCCAGCCCCACCCCTTCTGCCTGAGGCCCCACCCCTTCCAGGAGTGCAGAGCCGGCCCTGCCCCACCGGCCTGGTCTGTCTGCCTCCTGCCTACGTGAGATAATTTCTATTTTAGTTCTATTAGGTACAATCACACTCCAAAGTTCTGGCCTCACGTCCAAGTGCCGGAGCTCACAATAATGCTGCTGCACTTGCTGTCTTGCTCTAGCACGTAGTTTGCATTTGTTTTAATTTGAATAAACCCACCATGAAGTAACAATTGTATCTTGCAAGTAGAAGAGCCTTTTGCATTCAGGCAACACTGACACTGACACAAACTCCGTTCCGGGGAAATGTGATGTCCCAAGAAACAATTGCAAGAGACTGCGTTCTTGTGGCTTGGCTGCAGAGGGACCCGTTCCTTCCGAGTAAGTCAGAGCTGCAATGGTTGTGCCAGTGACAGTCTGGCAGGCGCGTCCCTGCCAGCTTTCCATTGTTGCTATTGCAGCATGATGTCACTGAATTGAATCTTTTCTTACCAAAAATATTTGGAAGTTTGTCGTTCCCCAGGAAGAAGATGGATGTGAAAAGGAAAGAGAGCAAAGGCTTATCTTTTATTATCTCTATATAGGATGAACCTCTCTAATCCGGCGTGCTCCGGTCCAGCAACATCCATGGTCCGGCATTTCAGTGAACCGGGTGTCCACTTATCAGGGTGTGGCCAAGTTTCCCACGGTCTCATAAAGTTTGTTACAGCCCCCGTCCTGGCTCTCAGGGTTCTGTGCTGTGATTTATCTCTGATTTACCCCTAAATGTCTTCTCAGAGCCCAGCAAGCAGGGGAAGTGTTGGTGATGCTGCTAGACAATAGAGACCTCCCGTGGTCCATTAAATTCTTTGGTTTGGCACCGGTCAGGTCCCGAGGGTGCCGGACTAGAGAGGTTCAACCTGTAATGAGACATTGGAGCCTGGTACTACAGCCCATCATTTCATGTCTCATGACTATGTCTGCTGAAAGACCCCTTGCAGTTTTGGCGCTCTGTTTTCCTGAAGAGGAGCTGGCATTCAACGACCAGTGTGTAGCTGTGATGCACAGATCAGCCTTCTTGTTCAATCTGATCTTTGTTCAAAAATGCAGTGGTCTTTTTTTTTTCAAAATGAAGATGTTCAGCCAATTGCAATCTGTCCTTAGCAGTAGTATGTCTCAGAGGGGCAGCTGTATTAGTCTGTATCCTCATAAGAACATAGGAACGGCCAGACTGGGTCAGACCAAAGGTCCGTCTAGCCCAGTGTCCTGTCTGCCAACAGTGGCTAATGCTGGATGCCCCCGAGAGAGGGATCACAACAGGGAATCCCCATGTGATTCTCCCCTGTCACTCACGTCTAGAGAAAAAAACAAGAAGACCTCTGGCACCTTAGAGACTAACAGATTGATTTGGGTATAAGCTTTCGTGGGCAACAAAGTGGTTTTGCCAACAAAAGCTGATACCCAAATAAATCTGTAAGGTGCCCCAGGATTCCTCTTGTTCTTAGCCGTAGTAATTATTTCCCAGACGATTTCCTAGATATACTTATGCCACGTATATTGCAGCTGCAGAAATAAAATATTTACGGTGCACTCCATGGGCAAAATTCACTGCAGCATGCAGGAGAGCACTTCCGTAGAGATTGGCTCCATGGCCGGTCTGCAGGTAACTCTACTGAGTGACTGTCCCACACAGTCGCAAACATGACTAACACCTGCCTCAGCTGGTACCTACACCAAAAGGACTCTGGACTGTTCCCCAAAGATACCTGCAAGATACCACGCATGCCAGAGGGAAGCCTGAGACAAACTGATGTCTGGTGCGATTCCTCTGAATTCATATGGCAGCCATGGAGTCACTTGTCCCACCCTGTTTCATTAGCAATGAGAAGACATTTTCAATCACAGGAGAGCAGGGAAATGCTTCTCGATTAACCTAGCATTGCTATCACCAATGGGATTTTTGCAAAACTGGACTGATTTGTCATGACAGTTCGAATCAGCAAGAGATGACTGAATGCAGCCAGCTATTCCTGGCTCTATTTTTAACTGCCCGTGTGGGCACCTCTCTTTCTGTGCACTTCCCAGGAATATTCCAGTCAGTGATTTAATTTACTGGCAGGAATAGTAGCCACAGCAGCAAATTTTAAGCAACTATTGCAGAATATTTGTGGAGAGTGAATTTTGAATTTGTAATTAAAATAATGTGTATGTGGAATCTGATTCTAAGGATTATAACCTTGCAATTAGAACAGAAATATACTCGGTGGCCCATTTCCAAAACAACTGGAATTACAGAGGGGGAATATTTGCACCAAGGAATGAAGAAACTTTCTCCGTGGAGAGATTATTCCATAACTATTCTGTGGTTTCTAGCATCTTCCTGTGGTGCTGGAGACAGGACAGAGGAGTGGATTGACCTCGCCTGGAAATCCTTATGGACCGTGAAGGTACAGATAAAAAACTACTTGCAGGGTTATTCACTGACTTCATTTGGAAACTGAAATCATCTGTGAATATTCTGATTTATCTGCAAACAATTAACTGTCTAAACAAGAGGCAGAGCTAATTATATTTATGGATTTTGGCATACTGGGGTGCATTAGGAGGAACATTGCCAGCAGATCTAGAGAAGTGATTATTCCCCTTATTCTGCACTGGTGAGGCTACATCTGGAGTATTGCGTCCAGTTCTGGGGTCCCCACTATAGAAAGGATGTGGACGCATTGGAGAGGGTCCAGCAGAGGGCAACCAAAATGGTTAGGGAGCTGGAGCACATGACCTATGAGGAGAGGCTGAGGGATTTGGGCTTATTTAGTTTGCAGAAGAGAACAGCAAGGAGGGATTTGATAGCAGCCTTCAACTCCTTGCAGGGGGGTTCCAATGAGGATGGAGAAAGGCTGGTCTCAGTGGTGATAGATGGCAGAACAAGGAGCAATGGGCTCAAGTTACAGTGGGGGAGGGCTAGGTTGGATATTGAGTCCAGCACCCTGGCATTTAATTTCAAAAAGGGGAATTACACAAAAATGAGGAGGTTAGTTAAACAGAAATTAAAAGGCACCATGACTAGAGCCAAATCCCTGAAAGCTGCATGGAAACTTTTTAAAGACACCATAATAGAGGCCCAACTTAAATGTATACCCCAAATTAAAAAACATAGCAAGAGACCTAAAAAAGAGTCACCGTGGCTTAACCACCATGTAAAAGAAGCAGTGAGGGACAAAAAGGTATCTTTTAAGAAGTGGAAGTCCAACCCTAGTGAGATAAATAGAAAGGAACATAAACACTGTCAAATCAAGTGTAAAAATGTAATAAGAAAAGCAAAAAAAGATTTTGAGGAACAAAATAACAAAATGTTTTTTAAGTACATTAGAAGCAGGAAGCCTGCTAAAAAACCTGTGGGTCCCCTAGATGATCGAGCTATAAAAGGAGCAATCAAGGACGATAAAGCCATTGCGGAGAAACTAAATGATTTTTGAATCTGCACCGTCCTTTGTGGGTGATGAATCTGAGGAACTGTCCCAGATTGAAGTGTCACTAGAGGAGGTTTTGGAACAAATAGAAAAACTTAATGTTAACAAATCTCCGGGACCGGATGGCATTCATCCAAGGGTTCTAAAAGAACTGAAATGGGAAATTGCTGAGCTATTATCTGTTGTTTGTAACCTATCCTTTAAATCGGCTTCCGTACCTAATGACTGGAAGGTAGCCAACGTGACACCAATATTTAAAAAGGACTGTAGAGGTGATCCTGGCAATTACAGACCGGTAAGTCTAACTTCAGTACTGGGTCAATTAGTCGAAACAATAGTAAAGAATAAAATTGTGAAGCATGTAGAAGAACATAATTTGTTGGACAAAAGTCAACATGGTTTCTGTAAAGGGAAATCCTGTCTTACTAATCTATTAGAGTTCTTTGAAGGGGTTAACAAACATGCGGACAAGGGGGATCCAGTAGATATAGTATACTTGGATTTTCAGAAAGCCTTTGACAAGGTCCCTCACCAAAGGCTCTTGTGTAAATTACATGGCCATGGGATAAGAGGGAAGGTCCTTTCTTGGATTGAGAACTGGTTAAAAGACAGGAAACAAAGGGTAGGAATAAATGGTAAATTTTCAGATTGGAGAGGGGTAACTAGTGGTGTACCCCAAGGGTCAGTCCTGGGACCAATCCTTTTCAACTTATTCATAAATGATCTGGAGAAAGGGGTAAGCAGTGAGGTAGGAAAGTTTGCAGATGATACAAAACTGTTTAGGATAGTCAAGACAGAAGCAGACTGTGAGGGACTCCAAGAAGATCTCACCAAACTGAGTGATTGGGCAACAAAATGGCAAATGAAATTTAATGTGGATAAGTGTAAAGTAATGCACATTGGGAAAAATAACCCCAACTATATGTACAGTATGTTGGGGGCTAATTTGGCTACGACAAATCAGGAAAGAGATCTTGGAGTTATCGTGGACAGTTCTCTGAGAACTTCCACGCAGTGTGCAGTGGCGGTCAAAAAGGCAAATAGGATGCTAGGAATTATTAGGAAAGGGATAGAAAATAAGACCCAGAATATCCTACTGCCCTTGTATAAAACTAAGGTACGCCCACATCTTGAATACTGTGTACAGATGTGGTTCCCTCACCTCAAAAAAGATACTTTGGCCTTGGAAAGGGTTCAGAAAAGGGCAACTAAAATGATTAGGGGTTTGGAACGGGTCCCATATGAGGAGAGGTTAAAGCGACTGGGACTTTTCAATTTAGAAAAGAGGAGATTGAGGGGGGATATGATAGAGGTATATAAAATCATGAGTGGTGTGGAGAGGGTGAATAAAGAAAAGTTATTTATTAGTTCCCATAATAGAAAAACTAGAGAACACCAAATGAAATTAATGGGTAGCAGGTTTAAAACTAATAAAAGAAAGTTCTTCTTCACACAGCGTGTAGTCAACCTGTGGAACTCCTTGCCAGAGGAGGCTGTGAAGGCTAGGACTATAATAGAGTTTAAAGAGAAGCTAGATAATTTCATGGAGGTTAGTCTAGGGCAGCTAGTCTAGGGCTGCCCCCACGCAGCTGTGTGTTCCTGCAGGTGTGAGGTGCCTCTGCTGGTCCCTTCCCAGGGCTGCCCTCTCCTGTCTGCTGTGGGGCCTCTCCTTCCCCCACGTGCTCCCGTCGGCCAGCAGCAGACAGCTAGTGCCGGCTCCCTGTTGCCGGGCTGGTTGCAGAAAGGAGCCCTCAGCTTCTGCAGCTCTGCTCTGGTCCCAGGGAAGCCCTTAAGCCCCAGAAGAAGCTGTATGGGAGGGAAGGGATGCAGCATGGGGAAGAGGAATCATAGGGAAGCCCCAGGCCCCCAGCATAAGCCACAAGGGAGGGAGAAGGGAAGCTCCACACTTCTGGCAGAAACTGTGTAGGGAGTAGGGAGCCCCAGGTCCCTGGCAGAAGCTGCACAGTGGGGGGCCCTGCATTGTGTAGGGCTCGTAATTTGTAAGCACAGCCCTGCATATGGAGACTGAGTTCATTAAGAACAAGCAAACTGACAAGTTCCCATGGGCCTGACGTGCTGACCTCTATCCACGTCATCCCATGGCTCCACAGGCCTTCCGAAGAAAACGACTGTGGGCGGTGCCCTTTTGGCTGCGCGGTTACATAGAAAAAAAATCAAAAACGTTTGTCCCCCTCCCTCCAAACCGACTACAGGTTTTTCTTGTGTTCTTCACAAGGGAAGTCTCAGGGTTGCGAAGTCTTGTTCCCCATTTCTGCTGGCGTAGTTGACTCAGAAACGTGTGGGGGCATCTTTCTCAGACTTTTCTCCAAACGCTGACCAGTCAAACAATCCCCAAAGGAGGATTAGTCAGTCTCAATCAAACTCACTTCACTTCTCAATTAGTCAGTTTCACTTCCATGATCCTCTTGTTCTCCAGTCATGTCCAGTGTCTTCTAGGGCAGACGAGACTCGAGTTTTGAATGTATAAACAAGCAGAAAATAAGACTCCAGCTGTTTTTCAAAAATAAAAACACAACAAAAGGAGGCCAGTCAAGGTATATTTTCCTTTGCTCAGCCTTTAAATCTGTGTTCAGTTTGCAACCCGATGCTCCACACCCTTGCGAGGATTCAAAGGGCAGGTGGACCTTTTTCTGCTAGGCAAGATGTGCAGAATCTCTGGCTCTGTTTAATTTGCTTTCCAATCATTCCGCTGTATGTCAAGCGGAATTTCCTGGAATTCTCTGTTGCAGAGAGATCTGCGTGTGGTCGAGCATAGCCAGACCATGTTTGTTGCTCTTCTTCATGGCAGCTACGGAACAGGAGGGCTGGTCTGCTCACTGAGGCTACATCTAGACTATTTTGAAAGAGAGTGTCCACACAGCAAAAGCACAACAAAAAACTGATCAGCTTTTTTGAAAGAGAGTGTCCACATGGATTGGACGCTATCTTGCATTTAAGTTGTGATTACTCTGGACGGAGTGGCCACCAGGGCATGTCTGTTATTTCCTGGAGGCCTCTTCTTTCGAAAGAACTCCCTCTTCTGCATCTACACACGCCTTTTTCCGAAAAAGCTTTTCTTTTCTCGTAGAATAAGGTTTACCGCCGTCGGAAAACCCCTCCCCCCATTCTTTCAACTTTCTGTCAAAAGAACTCAATGGCAGTGTGGATTCAAGTATTGTTTTTCCAGGAAAAACAGCTGGATTTCTGGAAAAACGCTGCAGTGTAGACGCACCATGATGTGCCACAAAATTCTGGTTCAGAATGAGCCTGGCTTTGTTTACAGTCTCATGCCTATATAAAGCAGGAGAGAGATGCTTGTCAGGCTTCTTCTAGATCAGGGGCAGGCAATACAAAAATGGCCGCCCCACTGCTCCTATATTTACCTGTGGAGGGGCATGTAAATGGCAATCACATCTCTCGTTGGCCATGGATCTCCATTCCCAGCCAACTGGAACAGCGGGAAGTGCCACAGACCGGGACACCACTTCCCATCGCTCCCACTGGCTGGAATGGTGATCCATGGCCAGCAAGAACTGCAATCACCTGATACCTGTGGAGGTAAATGTAGAGGTGGAGACCCACCAGGGACTAGCCCTGAGGTCTGGATCCGACCTGTGCACTGGATTAGATGTTGGATCTCTACCCACCACAGGTACAAAGAGGCGTATCTCCATGTATAACATCCTTAGTTTGTTGGGAGGCCAGCTTTCTTATGGCAACTGCCATGATTCTTTCCTACTTCAGTGAGCCTTTTCTCACCAGACTGCAAACTTTCTATCTGTACCTGATGTGGGAATGCAGAATGGCCTGTTGGCTTTGGAAGATTATAGAGCAGGAGGAAGGCAACAGATCTGCCTGGGCGTGCAGCTACTTCAGACTCCTACCTGTCCCATTATATCCAGGCTAACTGTAACCCTGCACGTAGGGGATGGGTTCCAGCCTCACCCTAGAAAATGCAGGTATCTGCCTAACTAGTAAGGAATGAAGTGGATCAGCTAGAGGAAAGAAAGAAAGAACAGTCTAGTGGCAAGTTTTCCTCCTCAATGTTTTTTCTTGAAGTTTTCAAGAGAATCCTTCCTTCCACACAAGGTGGTTTCACAGTGTTGGAAACAAAGAGGGACAACCCCCTTCTGGATCCATGCCCAGCCTGTGTTTCGCTCACCTCCCATATCTCCAGCAGGCGGCACTGTTTTATCATGTTTCTTGTACGTGGCCAGGGTGCTCTGCCCTGTACATTGATAAGATGCAGGCAGGGCGTTAGCTAGTCCATTCTGGATGAGATTCCACCGGGGTCTCAACACTCTGCTACATGAGTGTTGGGCTTTTTCATTCTCTCGGCTTTTTTTGGATCTTTAAAGTGTTCACCAGCCATGTCCTGGTTGGTAAGGAAAACTGAGTCACTGCCCAGCGCAGCAGGTCAGCATGTAATTGCTCAAGGCATACGCATTATTGATTGTGTTGTAATGGGCTGGAGACCTGTCCATGTGCAGTGCTCTGTCTCCATCCAGAAAGAAACGTCTTTGCCCCAAGGAACTTACCATCTAAAAATAAGGCGAGAGAGGAGAGGTGGATGCAAGACACATGCGAAAAGAGGAAAAGGTAACTGATCACAACCATTTTGCTCTCCTTTTGCACCCTGGACACAGGCACCTATCAGAAATTCCTAATTCGCTCACAGGCCATGTCTACACTACACGAAAGATTGGTGCTGCCGCAGATGATCTTCTGGGGTTTGATTTAGCGGGTCTAGTGAAGAACTGCTAAATTGAACTCAGAGGGCACCTCTTCTGGCACTGGTACTCCTACTTCTCATGAGAGCAAGGCAAGTCAATGGGAGAGTTTGTTCCTGTCGACCTCCCGCTGTGTGGACGGCGATTTACAATAGGTCGACTTCAGCTACGTAATTAACTTAGCTGGAGTTGTGTATCTTAGGTCGACCTTCTCCTCTTGTGTAAACCAGGCAATAATGTGGTAATTAGCAGCCAACACCCACTGAGCGTTCAGTGGGTTCCCAGCTGAAGGGAGTTTTTGGAGGAGATCTGAAGGGCAGGCTTGTGGAATTTGACGAATTTAAATTACAGATCTAGCAGGGAGCGTCTCTATCTCCAACTGCTTTGTTTAAAGCTCAGTGCTGGGATTTTTCTGCTTTTCTCTGCCCTAAAGAGAGCGTGGGGTGGAAGTGCAGAAGGCTAAAAAAAGGAAACGTTCAATTTTGTGCTCCTTTTCTCCTGTTTAAATACAGTATTTGTATTCCTGCCTGGCTGTGGACAGTTACCCCCTTGCTGGTCCTGCCAGGGCCCTGCCTCTCCAGCAGCGGCAGCGTGGCGGTAACGGTCTGGTGAATTGCTAGCCGCATCTGGTATCCTCATTGCTGAGGTGTCATTTATCTGAGCTCTGCCGCTGCTTCCATTGTCAGGCACTGCTGTTCCTGGCCTCTGGCCTTACATCCCAGCTGGGGACTGCGCGCTTCTTGGTGGAAGGTCTTCGGCGTCTCGGTTTCACGGTGTCCAGATTTCATCTGCTTTTTTCTGCCTCTTCCCTTTGTAGCAGGACAGTGCTCCCCGGTGTGATCCATGAGCGGGGGTGAGACCGAGCGGGAGCCCGAGGTTGTCTCTAGGAGTGATCTCTCCATTCATGATGAGCCGTGTGATGACAGGCACGACCTTGGGCTTTGTTTATAGAGATGCCAGTTATCTCAGTTGCATTTACTAATCCCACATCCCGCATCCTGCATGTCCTCCCAAGTCCTCCTGTGTCCTCCTGTGCCCCTCGGCCAGACCAGACTGTACCAAGAGATAGTAGAGCTGCAAAGGAGACCAGCCACAAAACCTCAGGAGAGGGAGCTCCGTTTGCAGTCCTTCTGGGCTCTTTCTTACAGTGCTGTAAGGGGCTTGGCGGAAGGCTTTGTTCTCCTTTTGCGCACTGGACACAGGCCCCTTTCAGAAATTCCTGATCGGATCATCCTGTTTTATTGCCATTACCCAGTAGGGAAGGCCTGGGAGGAGAGAGCCAAGCATGGGCTTGCGTACTCACACCATTAGTGAGAACACTACAAGGGGAATCACATCTATTACATTGATCTCCAAACCAGTGGGCTGGCTCCAGTTCCTGTTGAAGTCAATGAGTGTGATGAAAGTAGTGCGGGGCGATGTTCCCGCTAATGGTTTCCATCCATGTGCAGAATAAATTTGTGGTGTGCACCCAGGCATGTGTGGCTGTGCACCACCCATAGAAACTCATGCTGTGAGTGCTCACGGATCAGCTGGGCAGCACTGGAATCTCTCCCGGGCAGCTGCCCACATGCTCCTATTACAGGGAACACTGGTGCCGGACCCAGTGGTTGTGTCATCCCCCACGCTGCCTCTGAGTGGCACAGCGAACGCCATAGTGCCTCTGATTGTCTCCTGAAAGTCACCGGATTTAGTGCCTGATCATTGGGGATGCTGAGCACCCTTAACTCCCACTGAGGTCACGTTTGGGTTGAGGTACCCCCTTCCCAGTGGGCAGCCAGCTCCTTGCAGGCTCTTCTGGCTGAACTCTGCCTTCATGCCTTGTGCACCCCACGGTGACGTCAGCTGGGTGGCAAAGGGCATAAAGAGCAACGGAATCTGGCCCCGAGGACACGGCTGCAGCGTGCCAACGAGGCTGCTGTGTGAGCAGAGGCTTCCAGGTTCCCTGTCTCTTGGAGAGCAATTTTCAGGGATTTCAGTTGCGTGTGCCGGAGGGATCGGCGGCCTGCCAGGCGACATTTGGTATTTAGCAGGCAAAACGGAGGCTAAAGGAGTGTGCTGATTCTCCAGCTAATGTTTCCAGTTGCAAGGATGTTTCCACTTTATTGGATAGTTGCTCTAATTCTAACTGGGTTGTTTACGTTACCAGGTGGCTAATAGATCGAAGAGACTTTGCAGCCTCTACGCTCCTTCCTAGAAACCTACCTCCTGCTCTGTGTGTCAGTCTCGCCCCTCACAGCACCCTCCGTGGGCCAGTGTTCAGGGGGTAAATACTTTCTTCTCCTCATCCTCCAGCCTTCTCCTTGCTCCACTGACTACGAAAAGGCCAAGTCCCCTCGTGGGGTGACCCACTGTTCAGTCATTCCATTTAGAGCCCTTCGCTCCTTGTGCAAACATCAGCCAGGGGCGTCTGGTGAGACACGAGCTGCAGGCTGTGGGCGGACAGGCCTCGCTATGGTTTGTGCCACATTTGAATGATGGCAGCGGCTGATTATGAATTGCTGTGAAAAGGACAATTTCAAGGGATGGTGTTTCTCCCTCCCGCCGCCTCCCAGCTGTTCAGCAATGTCTTTCATTCTCCCTTCCTGGGGAATGGGAAAAGGAAACCTGTTTCCTTCCTAGCCCCTGTTCCCACCAGCATGCACAGAGCCAGTTGCTGCAGAGTTGCCCTACAGGGCAGGACTTTTGCTGCCTCCCATGGAAAAATCCACGGGAGAAACAAAATGGGAATGTTCAAACAACTCTGAAGCCAGGGCTAGCTAGAGCTAGCTTTTCCTTTGCAGGGCGAGGTGAGCAGCCTCCTGGGAACAGTAGAGGGGTCCCACCTTTCCCCTATACCCCAAAATGCACAGACTTACACAGCACGTCCAGCAATATGATTTATGCCATCATGTGCCAACAGTGTCCCTCTGCGATGTATATTGGACAAACTGCTCAGTCATTCTCCAAAGAATTAATGCCCACAAATCAGACCTCAGACATCTCCACACAGAAAAACCTGTTAGTCAACATTTTAATCTAACTGGCCATTCCCTTAAAGATCTGAAAACATGCGTCTTACTTCAAAGAGACTTTAACATCAGATTACAGAGGGAGACTTCAGAACTTGTATTCATGCTTAAATTAGACATGTTGCAAATGGGCCTTAATAAAGATGCTAATTACTTTACACATTACAAAGACATCCTCCCCTTTTGATATTCAGAGTAACTCCATATTAGCCACTTATTGACTTACAATAAGATATTTCCTCCTTCCTTGCCCTTCGCCCCCACCTTCTGATTTGTTAATTCATAATCTGTTTACTTTTTTCCTTGTATTCCTTTGTTATATATGGTCATGCCGATTCACTTTCAGAATATGATCTGAGGAAGAGCGTCTGCCCCACGAAAGCTCATCACCTAATAAACTATCTTGTTAGTCTTTAAACTGCTACGTAATGTTTTTTCCTTTAAACTTACAGGCTGTGTCTACACTGCACCCCTTTTCCGGAAAAGGGATGCAGATTAGACACATCGGAATAGCAAAATCCGCGGGGGATTTAAATATCCCCTGCGGCATTTGCATTAACATGGCTGCCGCTTTTTTCCGGCTTGGGGATAAGCCGGAGAAAAGCACCAGTCTAGACGCGATTTTCCGGAAAATAAGCTCTTTTCCAGAAAAGGGGTGCAGTGTAGACACAGCCACACAGTGTGTTTGGAGAGCAGGGACATGTCACTGGGTCCCTAGGTCTGTGTGACTAAGCTGCCCTCTCTCTTTCTCTTGGCAGCGAGCCCCGTGGTCTGCGGTAGAAGTTCTGCTGCCGCCCACAGCCACTGTCCTCATCCAGATACCTGCAGGGTCCTGGGGGAACATGACCTAGCCCAGCGGGTTTCAAACTTTTTTTCTCATGACCCAGTTGAAGACAATTGTTGATGCCACAACCCAGCATAATGTGACGGGAGTGTGAGCTTCAGGGTGGGGCTGAGGATGGAGCTCTGGGGTGCAGAAGGGGTTCTGGCTTTGGGGGTGGAGTCGCGGTTGGGGCAGGAGGGGCTTACCTCGAGTGGCTCCCAGGGAGCGGTGCAGCAGGGGGGGGCGTTAAGGCAGCTTCCTGCCTCTCCTGGCCCCTCAGATCATGCTGCCCCCAGAAGCAGCCAGCAGCAGGTTCCCAGCCAGTGGGAGTGTGGAGCTAGTGCTCGGGGCAGGGGCAGCGTGCAGAGCCCTGTGCATTCCCCCCGCACACCTAGGAGCTGGGCCTGCTGCCGGCCTCTTTGGGGGCGCAGCACAGTCTGCGGTGCCAGGACAGGCAGGAAGCTGCCTTAGCCCCCCCCCCCCAGCTCACCTGATCCCCCTGCAGCACCGAGACCCAGTGCCCAACATCCCACCCCCCAGTCCTGAGTTGTGACCCATCGTTTGAAAACTGCTGGGCTAGAGTGCAGCCTCCTACTGTACTGCTGTGGCCCCACAGAAGCACTCGAACTTGGAGAGCAGGGAGTGTCCCTTCCCTCTGCCAGGTGTACAGCACCTTACACCCGACCTGCTATGCCTTTGCTTGCGTCCAGGCTCTGTAATGGGCAGCATGGGTCCATTGGTCATGTTGTATCCATTTGTTCCAGGGAAAAATGGTTTCCAGAATTTCCCCCAAGAGAACAAGTGAACTCTGCCTTGAGATACACTAAATGAATGGGCCGAGCCAGCCACAGGGTAGACAAACCTACCTTGGCAATATCCTTGGGTACGTCTAGACTCCAGGCTTTTGTCGACAGAGGCTTTGTCGACAGATACTGTTGACAAAGCTTCTGTCGACAAAGAGAGTCTAGACGACATCCAGTTCTGTCGACAAAGCAAGCCGCTTTGTCAACATGAGAGTGTAGATGCAAAGGACAGTGTAGATGCAATAACGCCTTCTGTCGACAGAACTCTGTTGACAAAAGATGTTATTCCTCATAGAATGAGGTTTACCACCGTCGACAAAACTGTCGAGTTCTGTCGACATTATGTCAACAGAACTCGGCGGTAGTGTAGACGCAGGCATAGTTTTGTCGACAAAACCCTGTAGTCTAGACACACCCCTTTAGCCTCAAAATCATATAAAGCATTAACGCTGTCTCATGTGCACACTCCTTGGCTGCACAGATATCTTGGCACCTGGGGTGGGGCTAGAAGCTACTACATATAAACCCAATAATCTAGGAGTCTGCATAAAGAAATCCGCTGCCTTTTTGAAACAGCCTTATGTTTGTACCGGAAGCCAAGCCCTTGGGACTTCAAAGAAGCTAGGATGTGAACTCCAACTCTTCCTGCCATGGCGCAGTTAGATGGATCCAAGAGAACGCCATCATGAAACCTTCTTCAGGGCCACCCAGGTCAGATGTGGATCCCAGCATTGCAGTCCCGGCCTGCCTCCGATGGAAGCCAATTCTGCCTGCAAACGATGCTGCTCCGTGTTCTGCGGGAATGGAAATTCTTGCAGAGCTTTAAAGTGTTCATCTCTCTCTCTCTCTCTCTCTCCTCAGTTCCTCATAGTTTTTACTGGTTTTGGTGTTGGCATTTGTGGAGTATTTTATAGGACACGTCTACACTATAAAACTTGTTTGATGTTAATTAACTTGACTTTGAACATCCAGTTTATCCAATGCCATTTTGCATGTCGCCTCTAGGTGGCTGTGGTTGACGGAGCTTGTCCTCACTGCCCAGGGTTGCCTCCATGCATGGGGTGATGCATTGTGAGTAGCTATCCTTGCAGGAGGCTGGAATTCTGGGCGAGGGGCCCAGTGCCTCATGGGATGAACAAGTTGTTGGTTGTTACAGGTGTCTGTCGTCAGCCTCCCCTGTGTGAGGCTCAGACCCGGCCTTGTCCTGTGAAAGGCTTGTCTAAGCTCCTTTCTTTTCACGTGGCGCTTCTGGGTGTCCCTGCCTGGCATAGTCCCACTCCACCAGGCCATGTGCGATTTTGGCACACATGTCAGCATTTCTCTGGCTGGTTCAGAGCGCTGCCCATCCTGTCTCTCATTAAAATGATGTCCTGTTGCTTTGTGCCGGAGGCGTGTATGAGCCTGGCCCAGGCTGCACAACTATGCTGTGATTTCTCCACGCTGGTCCCGGGGGGAAATAACCATTCACAAGTTCCCGGGGCTTTTCCTGCTCCCCCGGCTGAAGCGCACTGGGGTTCAAAGCGCTCGCTGGCGCATTCACAGCAGAGGAGTCTGGATCATCACCTGGAGACCAGCAACTCTGAATTACAAGACACAGGCTACGTCTAAATCTTGCCACCTGTCTACACTGGCCATGAGTACTTGCACAAGAACACTGATGTTCTAATGTATAAAATTAGTGCTTCTTGCGCAAATACTCTGACGCTCCTGCTCAGGGATAAGCCCTCTTGCGCAACTGTTCTTGTGCAAGAGGCCAGTGTAGACAGGCAACATCAATTTCTTGCGCAAGAAAGCCTGATGTTTAAAATGGCCATCGGAGCTTTCTTGCGCAAGAGAGCATCTACACTGGCACGGATGCTCTTGAGCAAAAGCACATCGTTGAGACAATGCCCTTCCTGTCTAATATCTGTTTTGTGGACATTGATTCTTTGGCGAAGTGTCTGAGACGTTTGTCCAATGTACATAGCAGACGGACACTTTCGGCACACGATAGCATAAATTATATTTCTGGATGAGCAGGAATATGTGTTCTTGATCTTATAACTCAATTGGTTAGGTCCAATAATGGTATCAGCAGAGTGAATATGTGGACAAAGCTGGCAACGGGGGTAAATCCTCTAATATTTTGTATAGCTTGAAAAGCCTTTGTTGTTGTTATTGACAAAACTTTGATGAAAACATTAAGCGAGCTCTAATTGCTATTCATTTATTTCTTATCCATTTATTTATCTGAACATACTTATTCAGAGCTCTACATGGCAGATTTTTTAAAAGCAAAATTTTATGTTTTAAAAAAGATGCTTTGTTTAAATTAATGCATTTCTGTCATACGCATAAAACAAATTATTCACAAGTAGCTTGGATCATATGGATAGTTTACTGTATATTGCTGCAAATCTCTTGGTGCAAATCCAGATTTTGTCCCCTGGCCAGTAAAGTGCACTGTTTGAATAAATGTAACTTTACCTCTACATACCCAGTCTGCTGATGCAGCCCACACTGGCCTAACCAAGGAAAAGGAAACAATTAAAAACCTGTTATTTATGATCAAATTATTACAGAGCCCAGTTATTCCCTGGAATAATTTGCCTTTATTATTAGTTGTTTATAAAAGGTGCTATGGAGCCAGAAATATGAAGGAATTTCTCTCACATCTTTAATGATGCCCTTATTTAGTGGTGGTCTGCTTATATGCATCTGCTAGGTTGGAGGTAACTGTGGGAAAGGGTCTTGGAATGCATCTTGGCATTGTGAAATATGCATTGTGGAAGGCTGCTACACCAAGCTTGTATTGCCTACAAGGAGACTTGTTGCATTATGAGGATAACAAAGACAATTTAGTCTGCCCGATCTGATCCATTCCAACTCAGAGTGTAACTCTAACCGCCTGGAGGGATTTCTCAGTAGAGCAGTACATAGATAACAATAGTTCCACAAAAAAGAAACCACTTTGCCATGACAGTTTTTCCTTGTCCAAAGCCTTTAGTTTCTAATGTGTTACTCCAAAAATGGCATGTGACGTTCCTGTGCAAATCCCATGTTTGATAATTAGCTGCCCTTAAGCACAATGGATTTTAGGAAACTTTGCTGAAACACAGTTTAAACCCCCCATTTTGTTTGCTTTGTTTTCTCTGTGGGAAATATAGAAAAAGACGACTTATGAGTATCTATTTCAAATCTTAATGCTCAGCTAGCTAAATAGCCTTAAGGTCGGAGAGATAGCTATGGGATAGTGCACTGAAGAAGTTAAAAAAATAGCTTAAATATGCTCACGGTTTTATATTAATCAGGGAGGCCAAAGTGCACAGAATTTGTCTTTGATCTTTGAAGAAGTTGGGATGGGAATTCAAGGTCTCCAAGAATTTGGAGAGGACTCCAAGGTGATAGTAGATGCCAGAGTTTTACAGCAGGCCAAATTAGAATACATTGGGGTGCTGAATTGTTTTGAGGCAGGGGTGTAATGGGAGGTGAGGTGAGCAATGTGAGTCTCTGAAATGGAGAATGTAAGTTTTAAAAGATGCATGAAGGTTGGAATGTCTCAGCCTCTTGCAGACTCTTGTTGACTGAAGTAAGATTCTTCCTCATTTTTTCACTTGTGGATATTTTTGGTGGATTTGGACTTTTCAGTCTTTTATCTAGCTGTAAAAATAACAAGGAATCCTGTGGCACCTTAAAGACTAACAGATTTAAGGTGCCACCGCACCCCTCCTTGTTCTTGCAGATACAGACTAACATTCGCCCCTCCGACACTTCTCTGGCTGTGCGATTTCTCTGGTGTTGGAAAGGAACTCTCCCCAAATCAGCTCTTTGAAATATTTTTATTGTTTTTAAAATTTAAAATGTGAGAAGGCAAATTTTGGAAACCATCAGAAAAGAGCGCTGAATGTTAAATCTAGCTCCTCCTCCCATCCCCAGACAGGAACATCAATGATTTAGGATGATATGATGCATCTATGTAATCCTGGGTAAATGTCAAATGTACACTGACACAAAGAAATGGCCTATGAAATCCTTAATTAACATTTTGCTCTTTTCCATTCACCTTGAATTTATTTGCGAATGTTGAAAAAATTTGCCATTAAGTTCCAGCTAGACACCTGTAGACCCCTTACTATTGCTATATGCATTTGATTCATGGAGTGGGAAAAGAGAACCTTCTGTTTGTAAGTCTTCAGTTTGTTCATTCAGCCCTGGAAGTTGTTTATGGATGAAGTCTACGTAATTTTTTTGGGAGCAGAAGTCAGAGCATTTAAAGGATCGGAACTGATTACGTCATTATATCATGAAATTCCCAGAACCATCAGACCAGCTGTTTCACAATAAAAGTTTCAAATTGACTTTCCGAAAACATTTTGTTTAAAGCACCTGTACCCACTCATCAAAGAAAAAAACCCAAACCCAATCTCTTCCCCCCTGCCAAACTCATAGGAGAAACTCACTCTACACTGAGTGGTGTCCAATACACAAACTTACATAACTGAAAAAATAAACAAGTAGGCTAGATCTGAGGTGGGTATCGCATGCGACCCATCGGGGTTCTGTGTGTGGTCCACAAGACACTTTGTTTACTGTTCTCCACACACAGGGTTGCCAGATTCTGCTGGTTTTCATCCACATTGGTTTTTTCGTACTGGTATTAAGTGACACGCATGTAAAGCAAGGGCATGTGAAGCAAGGTGAATGCTGATTGCACACGACATTGTGCTAGCCATGTGCTCCTTCTGCATCCAATCAAAGTGTTGCTACAGTTCAATCAGCCCATCCTGCAAATTCTAGGTACACAAGCGCAGTTAGCAAAACCACCCTATGCCCTATGCCCACTGACAGGAAGGAGGGCCACTCACGAGGCTCATTCACTAGCCTAGGTTGCCCATCCCTGGCCTAGATCTTCTCTCCCTGTAGCTCGTAAGAACTCCCGAGGATATGACAACTTGGCTGCTCAGGTTGCGTGATGGGGATTTTGGGCTACTATTAAAATTCTTTGTGGCTGTAGGTTGGCTTTTTTGACTGGGTCCAAGCATTAAATGACAAAGCTATGCCAACTCATTTGTCAATGAAACAATGAATCTGCTACAGAACACAGCGCATGAGAAAGTTGCAGTGTTCAGTAGCCTGAGGATTTGCTTATTTGGAGTTTGTGAGTCTCCGCTTTGCAGTTTGAAAGGTAGTGTGTTCTTTTCTGATCTCTCATTCAGAGCTGTGGGGTTATTTTGGGATCACTACCGAGTCAGGAACCCATGGGACCTGACAGAACTGTATTCATTAGAACAATGATGCGTTTATTACATGGCTGACCTTTGGAAAGGCCAATGAGTTTGAAATCACTGCCCACTACCAGAGAATTGGGCTGTGTGTGAGCTTTAATTTCCAGCTCCAATAAGTGCTGTGATAACTGTTGCCTGAAAGTGATAAATCCCAAGCATTTGGACAAAAAAGGTGCTTGCTGTCTGGCTGCGAGGCTATATTTGGGGGTGGAATTTAATTTTTAGGGCTTGTTGTGGTGGCATCATCAAACTCAATGAAAGCCAAGCCCAGTAGAAATACCCGATAGAAAAATGTCTGCGATCAGATTTGCGGGTGATCAAGAGGTAAATGCAGAGCCAGCTTTGTCTCATGAGCACTTATCCAGTATAATATTTGAATTCATGTTTACTGAGACTCATCTGAGGAAACATTGAAAAGACTCGCTGTGTACGCTTGTGTCTTGAGTTTGTCACACTTTCTATTTCCTGGACCCGCCGTGTGTAGTTTCAACTTCTTCAAAGCCTCTTCCAGCTGGGCTGTTCCGTTTCATTTACAGTTTCCTTCGTGGCAGCCTGCCCAATCATTTGTCCTTCTGCGGTTCAGAGGTACAGCAGCAAAAAGAGATGAGGAAATATCCTTAAGGCCTGATCCAAAGCCCTTTGAGGTTAGAGGGAGTCTTTTCATTTGGCTTTTGCTCAGGCCCTCTGTGAGTAATGAGTTGTTTTTTGCTACCTAGTGACATTTTGGCACATTGCTAATAATGTAACAATGCAGCCCCACAAGTGTACTGTGAACAATAGTAACAGGCTACAGGGAGCAAAGGAGGGAAGAGCTGGGTCCCCTAAGACATAATAGGAAACCTAAATTTAAAACTAAAAAGAACTCAGAATGTCTCAATGGCCCTGGACATTTGCTGTTGGATTTCCTCTGGCCCATGGGAAACTCAAGGGTGGTGCTCATACAATTAGGTTTTGAATGTGATATGAACATACTAGCTAAGGAATTACTGGTTTTTTCATCCTCACCCACTGCGCTACATCCTTTTACAGTATGACTATGGCCACATCTCCACTGGCAGGAAGATCAGTGCTGCAATTGATCTGGAAGATTGATCTTCTGGCATTCGATTTAGCAGGTCTAGTAAAGACCCACTAAATGGAACGCTGAGGGTGCCTCCATTGGCGCCAGCACTCCTTGCTGTTGTGAGGAGTAAGGGAAGTTGAAGACTGCATTTCTCCTGTCAACCTCCTGCTGTGAGGATGGTGCCAAAGATCGGCTTAAGGTACGTCAACTCAAGCTATGTTTTTTACATAGATGGAATTGTGTATCTTAACCCGACCTTCCCCTGTAGAGTGGAGCTGGCCTCTATCTCTATTTGCCGGGCTGGCTGTGTGCTCCTCCAGTGGCCCAATCTATTTTCTTTTTAATACCGATGGAACACACCATTTCTTTCAGTGTGTACGCTGTAAAAGGATGAGGCCAACGCTCTGACCAGAAGACTGACAAGGAGTTTTACAGGCCTCCTTTTAAGGCTCCCTCTTTAAGCCCATCTCTCAGAGCTGACCCAGAAAATAAAATATGCCTCGGTGGGTACTGAACCAGAAACTCGTTATTTACTCGGGGGAAGGGGTCAGATGAACACAAGGAACTGAGGTAGGAAGAAAAGGGAAGGGAGGATAAAAAAAATGGAGGGCCAAAACTATCACATAGCAGACCCATGACTCGGCAAACAGAGAAAGAATGGGAACGTTCTGCATTGCCTCACGGATGTCAATGTGTGGGCAGCCAGTGATCACTGCCTCCAGGATGACGATCCTGAGCTAGAACAGTGGAGAATCAGGATTCCCTAGCTAGCCCCCAGCCTATCCCCTTTGTGCTGTCCCTAGGGTTGTCAGATGGGTTCAACAAAAATCCTGGACACACTTGACATGATATCACAATGGCTGTGTCTACACTGGCCGCCTATTACGGAATAGGCATGCTAATGTAGAACTTTGGAAAAGGCAAATGCGCGGGGGATTTAAATATCCCCCGCGGCATTTGCATTTTCATGGCCGCCACTTTTTTCCGGCTTGGAGATAAGCCGGAGAAAAGCGTCCAGTCTGGCGCGATCCTCCGGAATAAAGCCCTATTCCGGAGGATCTCTTATTCCTACTTGCAAGTTCTGCTCCAACTGGTGAACAGCTGCCTCAGGCTGACAGCTACTGCACCCATCGAAGAGAGAGAGAGAGAGCTTGCCTCAGGGAGGTGGCTACCTCAAGCCCACTTCCTCTGAAAGGAAATCTGGAGAGAGCCCCTGAGAAAGAGCAAGAGTCCCCTTTTAGGGATTCCCATCTCCTAGCAACGCCTGCCTTCTCTTTCCAACCTTCCTGCCCTTTTTTCTCCTCTAGGAGGAATAAGAACCCTGCCCAACATGGCGGGCTCTTGTAGTTATAACCAAACACAATGGCAATCACATCTAACAGACATAATTGGACCCTCTTTGCAATGGGCATACCTCAATGTAAACAAGGGAATCGAGCTGTTACAAGCAGATAGCTTAGATGCTAACAATTTTAGTTGGAATGCCCTTAACTTCAATGGCGCCAGGATTTCACCCTTTAATGCTTTGTACAAAATGTACTAACTCAGTAGTTGCTCCCCCTCCCTCCCCCGCTGCCCCAAAGAGCCAGTTTACGTGGGTTATTGTTTTACAGAAACAAGAGTGCCGGTGCAGAATGTGTACTCTGAAATAACTCACCTGGAATAATGATTCTGGAATAGCTAGTTCAGTAAATTTTCCAATTTAGGCAAGCCCCGATGGGTGAGAATACAATACCCCAAACATGGTTTGTGATTCTCCTATGAGAAAGCCCAGGGTGCATCTTTTTTAGTCAAGCCATCTATAGAGGTATTTGTGACCTTTTTTCATATGTATTTTCGCTAGACTCTGAAAGAAGACATTACTGCAGGTCCTCCAGCGGCCTGCTCTACCAGAGCATTTTGTGGAGGGCATGTTCTTCCATGGGTAAGAAATAATGTTTTGAACACCATACACTGGGATGAAAAACTGTTGCTTATTCTCTAAAACAGGCAGTGAGGCAAAAGTGACAAAACTCTATGGGACAACAGAAACCAATTCCCACCTGTGACTTAAGGAAGACGAGACACTGTGCAGCATCACACAGCAAGCGTCCTCTTCACTGCACCCACCTTCTCAGAGCAGGAGTTCTTGTCCGGTAATTTGGGGTTCTGATTGTCACTAAACTACAACAAAGCAGAACCAGGGTGGTTGGCGCCATCAAGGAGCTGACTTATGGTAGAGATTTAAAAAGCTGTTTCCCAACACTGCAAAGAGCAAGAACATGCTTGCGCAGAGGGTCTGGAGACGGGGAAGATTAAGCTATATCAGTAAAAAGTGGAGGCCTGGGGTTTAAAAATAAAAGGGAAATATTGGACTTGGAGCCTAGGACTAGCTGAGCAACATGCCTGCATTTCCAGGAGGCTGGGAGAGGATTTTACAGTGGTCATAGCACCTCTTCCTGTGGCTGTAAGAAGAATTTTGTCTTCTGATGCAACATTTTTTTTTAATTGTTTTTTTTTTTTTTAAGTTTTATAACAAGAGGCTGGAAAGAGCACAGTTGTCATCATACCACTTGGCACAGAATGGGTCCCTGGGCTGCCTCTGTTCCTACTCTATTCTGTAAGGGCCACCTAATCCATTTCCAAGCAGGAAGCAAAAATGTGTCCCACCCCTTCCTTGCCCTGTCCCAGACCTTTATATAACAGCCTCTGGCTCCCAGTAGACTGCTAAATTCCTGCCTTAGAAGTGAGAGACTACTTTCCATTCATGCTCAGTGCCCAGTGGGAAATGTCAATGAATTGCAATCCAAGTAAGAATACCCCAAACATATTCACAGTATTTTCAAGTGTGTGCAGGTACTAAGAAAACCTCCTCCCGCCCCCCCTTACAGCCTTAACCTCAGCTGCTGCAGATGCAATATTTCAGGAGAGAAAGGAAAAGGAAAGAGCTGGGGAGTTCTTAGTGCCTCTTAGACCACTGATTGAAATGGAAATAGGATGAAGCTCATTATTGCAGTAGGCTTCTGTGGGCAGTGAGTGCTCGAGAACTTTCCTTTTCCTCTGCCCTGTAAGATCACTGGAAGTTTTGCTTACTGACTTAAATTTCATTCTTGTACAGAGGCATCAGAACCAACCCTCCCTCGCATCTTTAGTGCTTAGTATAAAATGGAGCCAGGATCTGACTGAATCTGTATTTTTGCCACCTGGTTTTGCCCCTTGCAGAGCTAAGAAGACAAAAGTGAAAACTTTTATCCAATCCAAAGTGTCATTCCCCATAAGCTGCTATTTAACTGAGCAAAGCAAGTTAATACATTTATAAAATTTGCTCCCAGTAAAACCCTTGGCTTCTCTTCAACAGGAAATGGTGAACTTTGAATTCTTCATGCATGGAAATGTTTACATTTCAATTTATTTTTCATTTTTGTTTAGATAGAAATGCTCCCTTCATTACAACAGAAACTTAAGACCTGATTCAGCAAAACACTTAACATTTACTGGACAAAATCTATTCCTTAAAATCTTCATTAGAATTAAATGACACCCCTCCCCCCAAAAAAAAAGAAAAGTTTGGGTCCTGAGACTCTTCACAATTAGGAATTGTTACTGATAAATCTTATATCTTTCACAGAAAATTATTATCTAGAAATAGAGAGGCCAGGCCAAATCAGATTCTCTGCCTCTCTAAGGTTACATCTACACAGCAGTCTTTATCCGTAATAACATTGTCCGCGTATAAACTACAAGCAGTTATTTCGACATAATGTCAAAATAGTGTCAAGCTAGAGGACTTCTTTCTCCGACTCCTGTAACCCTCATTTCACGAGGAGTAAAGGAAGTGGGAGGAAGAGCGCTGTCTCTCAGACTTCCTGCTGTGTAGACAGCGCCAAAAGCTGAAATAAGCCATTTCGACTTAAGCTACACAATTGAAGTCGCTCAAGGTGCGTATATTATTTTGGCTTTAGCCCCGCTGTGTAGATGCGCTCTAAATGGAGGAAACGTTGTCAATTTTGACAGTGTTTGTCCAAAGCCAAACAATGAATTTGGGTCACAGTGTTCAGCTGTTAGGGGGCCACTCCCCTAGGCTTTGCTTATTTCTTACCATGGCAAAGGAGGGCCACAACAGGCGGAACAGAGGATTTCAACCAATCTACTGTAATTCTGGAATCACAAAGATCAAAAAGAATAATGAGGAAAGTGGATTCTTTGTTTAGTTACTTTAAAATTAATGCTTATTAATTAGGGGGCTTATTAATTAGCTTCAGTGGGATGTGAATCAGATGAGACCCATGGAGTGATTAGGGAAATTGCTCAGGGCAAGTACTCGACCATGTGGTTAACTTTAAGTTCTGAATAAGCAGGAACTGGGGGGGTTGAGTGAGGGGAAAGGGGAGGGGGGCTGGAACAATTTGTATTGTGGGAGGTGCTGAGAGCCATTGACCCAAACTGTGGACTCTGGATGTGATGGGAACCACTTTAAGCCAGACCCTTTAGTTCCAGACTTCTGGGAAGGAATCACTCTTTCCTCAGTAAAGTCCTGATATTTGACATTTCCAGAGTTTGCAAGGCAGGCTTTTAAGAGACAGGATCTGAATAAATTGTGCACTGTGTTTTCCCTTCCTGAATTGCAGTTCTTAGTTTACTCAATATTTCAGATCACTACAAACATCTCCTGTGTTACTATACGTTTTTATTTGGATGCACCTGGGATGTATACCTTGTGTGTTTGGAAACCAAATGAAAATCCTGTACATTATGGAACCCTCCTACAGTAGTTTAAAGCAGATAAACTGCCTTGCAGCATCTTAAGTACCCTCTAGGAATGTCTACTGGGTTTCTAGCATGGTTTTGATCTGTAAAGCTAGATTAGTAGATGTATTTTTTTGGGGGTGGTAGTGTTAAATTAGTTCCAACTGCTCACAATTTGAGTGCCTGGAATTTGACTTCACCATTTTTTCCCCACTGAAACCACACAGTGATCTCCAAGTTGAGTATTGTGACAGCTGGAACTAGTTGTATTTCTAAGGCGCACAGCTCCAATCCGGATACACAGAGCCTCTAAAACATTTTGTGGTTTATAGCTCTTGAAATATTCACCTACATTAGCTTGGAACAGATCCCTACAGAGGGCCTGGAGTTTGATTTTTTGAGTGAGGTTTGATTTCCATGGTGCTTCTGGGAGCGCTTGTACGGGATGAGATTATTAGAGGGAGGAGCAGAGGCCAGAGGCTAACCGCCTTGTAGAGAAAAGGGGGGTGAGGTAATTTCTTTTATTGGCCTAACTCCTTTTTCTCCTCATTCTTCCTCTCTCCCCTGGAGAATGTAGAAATAGTGCCCCTCCCCGGGGAGGCTGCTTGGATCTCTAAACCCTTATTTCGTTGATAAGCCCATATCAACCCTCCAGCCTCACGAGGCACAATTTGGACCACAGCATGGAACTGGAGATCTACAATGACACTGCTTCCAGAAGCACGGCCATACCTCCCCCCTCACGTCCCCAGGCAGCAGCAGCTGGTCAAGACTGGGAGTGTTCACCCTGACACGGGGTGGCGGATATCATGGGGGGAAGGCATTGCCGTCCCAAGCCGCCAGCCTGCTCCACCCATTCGCCACCCCCAGAATGCCTGCTGTAGGCATACTGGGGGCAGAGTGTTGCTGCTCTCCAGCGCCCGCCCTCCCCGTGTTCTGGGCCAGGGAAGCTGGGACCGCACATCCTCCTCCCTCCCCGTGGTGTTGCAGGGGCAGCTTGGCGCTTGTGGAGCAGAAGAGGGGGGAGGTATGGCTGTGCTCCTGGAAGCAGTGTCGTTGTAGATCTCCTTTACCTACCGCCCATGACAGCTAGTAAGCTGCACCTCAGAGACAGTGCTAGCCTATTAGGGGCCCTGAGCAGGAATATTTTGTGTCCCTCTCCTGCAATATATACTAAAAAGTGGCTGAGAGGTCCCCTGGAGCTGCTCAGAGCCCTATGCAATTGCTCACTTTAATTGTTTAGCGGTCTCTCTCTGGAAAGGCAAGCCCGGTCTTGTGTCGGATTACCAAGGGACACCTGATCGCCCCCTACATGGCTTCCAGCTGTGACCGAGCACACAGGGCAGTGAGAGTTTTGCTGCATGAATAGTTTTGTGAAACTCTGCCAGAAAGATGCTATTGCGCTAGAATGCCTGGTACACAAAGCTCTCCCATCTCTCCTGTTGTCGGGGTGCATTTTGTCATCATGTCCTGCAGAGGCTTGAACATAAGAACAGCCACACTAGGTCAGACCAAAGGTCCATCCAGCCCAGTGTCCTGTCTGCCAACAGTGGCCAGTGCCAGATGCTCCAGATGGAGTGAACACAACACGGAATCCTCACGTGATCCCTCTCCTGTCACCCATTTCCAGACAGCCTAGGGACACCATTCCTACCCATCCTGACTAATAGCCCTTGGTGGACCTAACCTTCATGAATCTATCTAGTTCTTTCTTGAACCTTGTTAAAGTCCTAGTCTTCACAACATCCTCTGGCAAGGAGTTCCACAGGTTGACTTCCTTTTGTTTAAAACCTGCTACCCATTAATTTCATTTGGTGACTCTTAGGCTACATCTACATTGTGCATTCTTGTGCAAGAAGATATGCAAATGAGGTGTGACGATGAATATTGCCGTGCCTCATTTGCATACCTAATGAGCCGCCATTTTGCACAAGAAGGAGCAGTCTACACTGCTCCTTCTTGAGCAAAAATCTCCTCTTGCACAAGAGCCGTTCTGCCTGAAAACAAGTGGCAGAACAGCTCTTACACAAGAAGAGGTTTTGTGCAAACTGCTCCTTCTTGCGCAAAAGCCCCTTGCACAAAATGGCAGCTTATTAGGTATGCAAATAAGGTGCGGTGATATTCATCGCCATGCCTCATTTGCATATCTTCTTGTGCAAGAATGCGCAATGTAGACGTAGCCCTAGTTCTAATTATGGGAACAAGTCTTAAACTCTGTAAGACCAAGGCACGTGTATGGCTTTGCCTCAGCTGCTGGAGCGTTTCTGTAGGGCCTGCTCTGCCAGTGTCCAGACAGTTCCACAGCTCTGCCTTATTTCCCTTACTGAAAAATTACAAACATCACTGGCAACACAGAGTGTTAGTGAGAGCAAAGTTTTTAGCATGACTTCCCTCCCCCCCCTTTCATAGGCCTGGCTGAAAGAGGCATCATAGAATCATAGAATAATAGGACTGGAAGGGACCTCGAGAGGTCATCGAGTCCAGCCCCCCGCCCTCAAGGCAGGATCAAGCTCCATCTACACCATCCCTGACAGATGTCTATCTAACCTGTTCTTAAATATCTCCAGAGAGGGAGATTCCACCACCTCCCTTGGCAATTTATTCCAATATTTGACCACCCTGACAGTTAGGAATTTTTTCCTAATGTCCAATCTAAACCTCCCCTGCTGCACTTTAAGCCCATTACTCCTTGTCCTGTCCTCAGAAACCAAGAGGAACAAATTTTCTCCTTCCTCCTTGTGACACCCTTTTAGATATTTGAAAACCGCTATCATGTCCTCCCTTAATCTTCTTTTTTCCAAACTAAACAAGCCCAGTTCATGAAGCCTGGCTTCATAGGTCATGTTCTCTAGACCTTTAATCATTCTTGTCGCTCTTCTCTGTACCCTTTCCAATTTCTCCACATCTTTCTTGAAATGTGGCACCCAGAACTGGACACAGTACTCCAGCTGAGGCCTAATTAGTGCAGAGTAGAGCGGCAGAATGACTTCACGAGTTTTGCTTACAACACACCTGTTGATACAACCTAGAATCATATTTGCTTTTTTTGCAACAGCATCACACTGTTGACTCATATTCAACTTGTGGTCCACTATGACCCCTAGATCCCTTTCTGCCATGCTCCTTCCTAGACAGTCGCTTCCCATCTTGTATGTATGGAACTGATTGTTCCTTCCTAAGTGGAGCACTTTGCATTTCTCTTTATTAAACCTCATCCTGTTTACCTCTGACCATTTCTCTAACTTGCTAAGGTCATTTTGAATTATGTTCCTATCCTCCAAAGAAGTTGCAACCCCACCCAGTTTGGTATCATCTGCATCGGTGTCATGAGATCTTGATCCATGGTTGCCTTTGGGCATAGCACAAATGTTTCCAGTAGAAAAGAACTATGATCTTTGTAATATTTGGGCCAGACGAACAGCCGTTATGCTCAGTGTAGCTGCGACAACCAGCTTAGGCTGTTACCACCCAAGGGGTTCCCAGTGCCTCTTCACTCAAGTATGTAATGGACCCATTTGGCACATGTAGTTCATACACTCAGCACAGATCATTCTCAGGCATTTAAATCCTTCTGGATAGCTACAGGCTAGCACCTGAGTTCTTAGGCTAAGTTTAGCACCAAGATACTGCTGTCTGCTTTGACAGAGGTGTGGAATGGTTGAGGCTAGATAAGGGGAGGCCTATACAACTCTGCATGCTGAAGAAGTGCCATCTGTGTGCTAGCAGAGATACCAAATTGCTCTAGCAATCTGCTCTACCTTGTCGCGAATGTGAACTGACCTCCAAAAGGCAACAAAGAAGGGCAAACAATTAAGGCATACACACCATGCCAATCAGTCTGTGATTTAACAGGGAGCTCCTAACTGTCTATATAGGTACAAACAAGAGTACCTATAACGACACACATCACCCAGAATTAAAAACATTCCATAGTCTGCTGGTTTCACTCTGAACCCCAGTGGTGTTTTCTCTCTACTGACGTTGAATTAGAATGTGCTGTAGGAATAGTTTTGTAGGGTGTATACAGTCATTTCTGCTGTAACTCGGTGTGCAGATGTCGGCTGGTTTGACACGATGCTTCAATGAAATTTAATTGAATTAATACTTCTGTTCCAATATTTGCTTATACAATGCCCTTGTCAATTGAGTAGCCCAGAGTTTTGAAGGCTGCCTTCTTGATTCACTGAATCTGCTCGCATATTAAGGAAAATAAAAGGATGATCATGTAACAGAGCATCGCATGTGGAAAGGCAAGTTTCACAGCTCTCATGGAGAGGATCGCTGCAGCTTTGTGAGCACTCTCCAGGATAAATAAAAACAAAATGATTGTGAAGGATTCATCATGACGGGTTCCTTCCTGCTAGAGGCATGGGATGTGGGCACCATTGAGAAAAGGGGTCTTTTTTACTCTCGAATTCTTTTCATCATCAGCAACTTACAAATATAAGTTTCATGGCATCTTGATTACCCGAACCAGTCACAACTGACATCAAACCTTCCTTTCACCTTCGGATATATAGAAATGCACCTATTGTTAAAGAAGAATTTCCATAATTCTGTTGGAGTGTGACCATCTAGATTCCAAGTAAGGTGCTTACGCTCTTCAAAGTATCAAAATTAGCAAATGAGCCAAACGTTAGTCATCTGTGTTTTGGACACCCTGAGTCTCTCTGAAATTTGGACCATCTTGGAAAATAAGCTGTCTGGAACCAGGATAAAATGTGTGAAAGCACTTAAGTTACTTTGAAGTTAAAGAGAGTCCTAAGCCACTTGGACATTTGAATATTTTTACCACAAATGGGCACATATCTGCTTTATATTTTAATCACAAAATTAATAATCATTTCTATGGGCAGCCTCAAAGGAGTTTCAGAAGTGTCCTGATTTGTTATTTTTTGCTACAGATCAGAGGGCTGTTGCTAGGTAACTAGCGCTATCATGGTGCATAAACTTTCTCTATGGGGTTTCTAATGAAAAATTATTAGAATAGAGAGCAAACAGAGAAATCTGCAAACATTACATTTCCTTTGGCAACAGTTTAAATTAACATACTTTTGAGCTACAGCCATTTAAAAACCAACGAACATGGAAACTATTTCTTAGTAAAATCTTAGAGCCCTGATGAATGCAGCAAAATGTTGCATGGGAGGGATGGCGCTATAGCTGGGAAATCAAACAGGAACGTACACAATCTCTTTAAATATAAAACATTTACATCTGCTTGGAAAGAAACAAAATGCAGCTGGTAAAGTGATGGGCTGCAGTTTACATACAAATTATGCACAGGAATTCCCTTGTCCTCTTGGCAATTGTAGTGAAAGTGGCTTCACACAGTACAAAAGAAGATGGCACTAAAAAAAAGGGTTACTTATTCTGGACTGTACAATTGTAATATCATTTAAGTGATATGGGGTTCAATCCTACTTCAATTAAAATCAATGGCAAAATCTCATTTACTTTAGTGCAAGTAGGATTTTATTCATTATCTCCAATTATTTGGTCTTTCCTTGTATCCTAAAGAGTAACATACAAATTAAGTTTTATCAATATGTTTTGGACCTTGTTCTAGGAACCAGGATAATAAGTCCTTCCTAATACACTGGGGGCATGTCTACACTACACAGAAGATCGACACTGACATGGTCAATTTTCTGGGGTTTAATTTAGCAGGTCTAGTATAGACCCACTAAATCAAACTCAGAGGGTGCCTCCTTTGGCGCTGGTACTCCTGCTCCTCACGAGGAGTACAGGAAGCCAATGGGAGTATTTGCTCTCATTGGCCTCCCACCATGTGGACGATGCAGAAATGCAATTTAAGATACGTTGTCTGCAGCTACATGACCACTAGTGTAGAGGGATTAACATACAGTCAGTGTTGGACCACTGACAGATTAGAACAATGTCTGCCTTGCTAATGAGGTACCCTTTCCTTGTACAATATTAGACAGCCTAGTTAAAAGAATCAACTAACTTTATCAAAAGTCAAGCTAAATAAGCAGAAGGAAGATTTTTAAATTTGTAGAAACAAAGAAAAAATCTTAACTAACCACCAAACGTATACAAAGTGTTGTAATCACATGCATGAATCCAATTGTGCCTTTAACAATCCCATTTGTCATTCGTGCCTTCCAGAGGAATAATGTGGAGAAAGTAAAATAGCAGTAGATGCTGTGTTTTAATACATTGTTCATGAATGGCTTCTTTGCAAATTATATGCTGAGGCAATGACATTTTCCCTCCAATGTAAATTTATCTCTTCATTCATGGATTTGGATGTCCTCACCCCTCTACCTTCCTTCAAAACATGCTCAGAGGTTCAATCACTTTTACACAGAAAATCAGATTCAGCATCAAAAGGGTAAGGAATACCTGGGCAGTGTCCTAATCCCCTTGGTGATAATGACTAGTGCAGGTGTTTTTCTTCCTTGCTCACTCTGATCTGTTTCGGTTTCTTACATTATGTAGCACTAACGTAAATTTGTAAACATTTTTATGTAAATTATAAAAGGGGGTTGCCAGCTTTGTGTCCCTGAAGAAAAAAAGGAAAAAAGGAAGAAAAAAAAAAGAAGAAACAAAAGCTACACTGTTTGGAATGGTAGATGCTCATGTATATAAAATAATAATTATTATTAATAATACAAAGTCACTTGGTCAAGAGTTTTGTGTTGGCCTGCCAACACCAACCAAAAGCCAAAAATGTCACATGATAGCACCATAAACCTTTTAGAGAGAGCTCCCAAAAATGTTTGCTATTTTACGTTTCTGTTTCCTAAAATGTTCTCTTGTAGATTGTTTGCCATTAGGCGTAACACGAGATACGGAAAATTGTATCTGTTTTCATCTACTTGCTAAGAAACAGCACATTTCTCCATGGTAACTAGTAGGGCTTTCGGTGCTGTCTAGTGAAAGTCAGGTGCTGAGTTTCAGACTGATCATTTGAGCACCACGTACTGTAGTTTTTTAAAAAAAGAAATCCCTGTTTTTTTAAAGAGCACCATACAAAATCCCCAGTGTAGGAACCTGTAGCAACATTCTGTATTGCAATATGAACAGACCATGTGGCAAAACCTAGTTTCATGGGATTCCTTTTGCTCACTGCATGATGTACGTTCTCTTAAAGCTTCTAAAGCTCTATTTTCCCCTTTCCCATAAAGGGTCCTTCGACTTAAATGGTTTCACCTCCTGGAGGCACGTTCATTCCCACGATCCCGAGCACTGTGGCCATGCTGGCGGCAGGTTCGGCAGCATTGCACATTGACAGTTGGAAGGTGGCATCTTCCCAGAATCCTTAGGGTTTGACAAAAACTGAATGTGAGGCGGTCCCGCTCACAGATGAAGGCTGCAGGAGACAGAAGGGGGACACAGAAATAACATGACTGTTAATACAAGCTTTGAACAAAATCTGTATTCGGCTGACAGAATACAAAGTGCCATTGGGTTTTGTGCCTCCCGGGCTGCTTGCGTAAGGAAATAGGCTCACGGGCATCTTGATCCAGGTCTGAGTCAGTCAGCTCCGCCCTGTGCTGAGATATGTAACTTTGCGTGTTATCTCTCTAGCAGGACAGGACTCTTCCTCCCCATACAACTGATGTACAAAAATATGCATGCTGAGTAATATTTCCCAGAGCTCAGGTTCTCTGTGAGCCAGAATTGTGTTTTGTTCTTTGGATGTTTGCACGACGCCTGCGGGAAATGACACTCACAACCCAAAACAACATCAATTAATCCCTTTCCAGTGTCAGTGGATGGAATTAAAACTAATAGTTTGGGAATATCTGAGGTACAGAGTGGCAGAGTTACTAAGAAGTTCCATGCATCTGACGAAGTGGGTCTTTGCCCACGAAAACTTATGCTCCTACACTTCAGTTAGTCTATAAAGTGCCACAGGACTCCTCGCCGCTTTTGCAGATTCAGACTAACACGGTTACCCCTCTGATGCTTTACACCATTGGATTGTGTTTCAAATGGCCATCCGAATGTTGTCAACAATCCATCATCTCAGAACCAGCATGCCCTGTCTGTCCCTAGTGTGAGGCCATAGGTAGTGAAGATTCTGTTACTGAGTTGTTGGTTTTTCTGGGGTGCTCATCACCACAGTCTCTAAGTAGTTCTCATATAGCAGTCTTCAAGTACCTAAAAGGATGTTACAAGGAGGAGGGAGAAAGATTGTTCTCTTTGGCCTCTGAGGACAGGACAAGAAGCAATGGACTTAAACTGCAGCAAGGAAGGTTGAGGTTGGACGTTAGGAAAAACTTCCTGTCAGGATGGTTACACCCTGGAATAAATTGCCTAGGGGGGTTGTGGAATCTTTATCACTGGAGATATTTAAGAGCAGGTTAGACAGACACCTGTCAGGGATGGTCTAGATGGTGCTAGGTCCTGCCGTGAGGGCAGGGGATTGGACTTGACCTCTCAAGGTCCCTTCCAGTTCTAATATTCTATGATTCTATGATTCTATTCTATGATTCTCTCCCCACTTGACAAATGGAGACTTTGAGGCAGGAAAATTAGGTAATTTGTCCAAGATGACACAGGCAGTCTAGGCAATTCCAGGACGAGAAAAGACATCTGCAGAGTCCCCCTCCCCACTCCCACCCTCCGTATCCATAAGATTCTGATTGTAAACCCAGTTATCACTCTGGTTCTCTCTGTTCAGGATCTTACACCAGATTCATCACCTTTATATCCGAGCATCTTCCAGAGTTAAAACTAAACAAAGGGACTAACAGCTGTCTGCTTGCGATTTCCATTTTATACCTACCCATCCTGGCTAATAAATATCGATGGATCTATCCTCCATGAATTTATCTAGTTCTTTTTTTGAACCCTATTCAAGTCCTGGTCTTCCCAACATCATCTGGCAAGGAGTTCCACAGGTTGACTGTATGTTGTGTGAAGAAAAACTGAATTCCTGAAAAACTGAAGACTTCAAGATTCAGAGAAGCCACCATTGACACTAGTTTAAACCTTAAGTGACCCAAGACCCATCCTTTGTTCTTCTGACTGACATACCCATTGCTTATAGAAAATATTCTTCTTGATAATCCCTTATTGCCGGACTTTGCAATATTACATTTCATCCCATTTCTATTCATCCACTTTACGAGGTCCTCCAGGTCTTCTCGTGATATTCTGGTCCTCCTCCATATTGGTAATACTTCCCAACTTTGTATCATCTGCAGATTTTGTTAGCGCACACCCACTTTTTGTGCCAAGGGTAAGTAATAAAAATGTTAAATAAGATCGGTGCTAAGATTGATCCCTAAAGAACTCCATGAGTAACTGACCTACCTCCCGTAGAATTAGACACCTGGACAAGTCTGATAAACTCAGAAGAGGTCTGATTACTGAACACAAGTCTGCTTGTTATTTACACAGCCTGCGACAGTAAAATGAGGCTATTTGGTACTGAGTTGGAGGAACACAGACCACTAATCGTTAATTCATGTGGCCTCCACCCAAGGGTAAAACGGTTTTTGTAGAGAAAGGCCAATGCCCCACTTTCCAGGAGAGAGAATTTGATCAGTGGTAGTTAATGGAAAGAAGACTGTGCAATATGGACTGTTGTGCCCATTTCAGATTCCACACTTGGCATCCCAGCCTAGCTGCTTGTTAAAGTGCATTTCCTATTTCAGTGGGGATCTTTCCTCTCTCTCGCTCTCCTGCAATTAGTCCTGCTTGGCAGTAATTCTTTGTGGCTTGAAAAAACCTGTTTACAATAGACTAAGCCCCTCAATGCCAGGCATTGTCTGTTAATTCATTTTGCTGGCTCGCTGGTGAAAAGCTGTTTAAACACCTACCTCTCCTATCCCTCCCCTCAGGGCATCGACTTAAAGGGAGCCCCTGTTCACCATAGGCTGGCTGCTTTGCATGGTTACAATTTCCAGCCCAGTCAGCAGAGCCGTGGAATCCATCCAAACTCCTTGAAAGCCGAGCGGTACTAGCATCACTGCCTGGCGGGTGGGAGACTGTGGAAGCCAGCCCAGGCTGAGGTTTTCAGGAATGCTGCCTCAGTGTGTGTGAACGGACCTTCCTGAGAAATCTGACTGTGATTTCTACACCCCGAGAAACAGGTGGGGAGTGGCTCTTGCCTACGTTTTCAGCACACCCCGGGCTGTCCACCACCCCCATTCCCATCACCATGCAAGGGCTATATTGCTATATTGGTAGAGTAGCAAGGGTGGCGCTATAATGTCCTGGCAGAACTGAGGGGCTGCTTTCAATCTATCACCTACGTGGCCTGTGCCTGGCTACCAAGGCCGGCTCTAGGGGGACACGGGGCCTGGGGAAACCTCTGCACAGTGCCCTAGGTGCAGGGCCCAGGGCAACCCCCACAACAGGCCCCACACCACTCCGCCCTTTCCCCCAAGTCCCACCCCTGCTCTAGCCGCCATGCCCCTTCCCACCCCTGCTCCACCTGCTTACTGGAAGCCCCCTCCCAGAAGAATGCAATCCGGGGTTGTGCGGGGCAGCAGCAGGAATCACCCCTGCCTCACACTCATGGCAGCCTGCTCCATTCTGCCCTGCTGTCCTCCCAGGCAGCTGTTCCAGTTCAGCATGGCGGCGGTGAAGCAGAGCACACAGGGCTGGGAGAGGGCGGTGGGGAGGGGCACAGCAGGCTGCTGCTGCCCTGCACCAGGCCCACAGTAATCCCCCAGATGCCTGTGAACCCCCAAGTCTCATCCATAGGATGACTGTGGTGGCTATCACAGAGCCCCCCATAGCGCGGGACCTGTGGAGCTGCCCCAAACCGTCCTATGGACGGGACGGTTCTGCTCTCTGCCAGATGACATGTCAGCGTGTGGTGACATTCAGTGCCTGCCCTTTGGACTGGTCTTTCGAAGGTCAGCCGTCCTGATAACATATCGATTTCCTAAAGTTGCTTCATGAGAACATGGAAGTGACTGTTCTGAGCAGCCCTGGCTCCAAGAATGAACCTTTCAAAGTACAAACGGGTCAGACTGGGCCGTACCATCGCCCTAACCATGTTCACAGTCTTTCTTGCCGTCATTTTCGACCTAATTGCTAGGAAGCTCTCAGCTGGTGTTGAAATCGTCTACAGAATGGATGGAAAACTGATTAAGCTCAGGAGACTGAAAGCTAAGAGTAAGATTTCTACCACATCTATTGTGGAACTTCAGTTCAGCTGATGACAATGCAGCTTTTGCCCACTCTGACAAAGATCTTCAGGCTATCTTGACTGTATTTGCTGATGCTTATGCATGCCTGGGTCTCACCCTCAACATCAAGAAGACAAAAGTGCTCCATCAGCCCTCTCCAAGTGAGATACCATATGCCCCATCTATTAAAATCAATGGAGAGACATGGGAGAATGCCGATCATTTTCTCTATCTTGGAAGTTATCTTTCATCCAAGGCAGATATTGATGTAGCAATGCAACGTCATCTGAGCTGTGCCAGTGCAGCATTTGCTTGTTTACGGCACAGAGTTTTTGAAGATGACGACTTTCAAACAGACACCCAATTTCTAGAGTTTCTAGATAGGGTGCCATCTGATTTTAAGACTGCTTTCAGTTAAGCCTTTTCATTTATTTATTTAGGCTCCTAACTGATGATCTGGATGCAAATCCCAAATTTTAAAAAATTTACTCCAAAATTTAGTCCACAAGCAATTGCTTAAAAAAAAAGCCAGGCTAAAGAAAGCTATACTGACATGCTAAGAACGGAAAACACCACCTTAATTTTGTTTTGTTGTTTCAAGTTGGTATTAAAGTTGCTTTAAATTTCATTTAAACTGCTGTCATTCAGCATAGGCATTTACTTTTATGCTGGAGGGGGAAAAAAGCTTCCTAGTACAAGTTTTGTAAAAACAAGGAAAAGTTTAGCGTGGAGCTGAGTTGGCAAAAACCAGAGAATTAAGCTTCTGACCTCTGGCCTTTGTGATTTTTCCGAGCATCAGTTCTGACTTTAAAAAGTATTATCTCAGTCTACTGCCTCTTACAGGGCTGCCCATACTCTATTTTCATACTAAGATAAGCTGTAAAAACTTTATCACAGAAAATGTTATATATGTATGTATTGTGTGTGTACTAATACAATAGATATAGATAATATATAACATATATGAAAATAAATATGTATACATATACATTTATTTGTGCAGATGCATCTATCCATCCCATGTAACACATTTTCTGACCTATACAGGACTATGTAGCACTTTAAAGACTAACAAGATGGTTTATTAGATGATGAGCTTTCGTGGGCCAGACCCATTTCCTCAGATCAAAAAGTGGGTCTGGCCCACGAAAGCTCATCATCTAATAAACCATCTTGTTAGTCTTTAAAGTGCTACATTATCCTGCATTTTGCTTCAGCTACCCCAGACTAACACGGCTACATTTCTATCACTTTTCTGACCTATGTGCTAGTAAAATTGTGATGGGTTTTTCTAATGCCGAAGCAAGTGGGTTGTGCCCATGAAAGCTCATGATGCCATCTACATCAGTGGTATCACTTTTTCAATTGAAGTGCAATGTAAGATCTACCTCAGACCCAAATACCCTTGCCCCACCTCCTTCCCGGCCCCTTCTCTGAGGCCCTGCCCCTGCTCAGCCCCTTCTCCGAGGCCTAACCCTGCTCACTACTTCCTGCTCCTTCCCCCGCCCTCACTCACTGTCACCAGGCTGTGGTAGGGATTGGGGTGCAGGCTCTGGTCTTGGGTCTAAGAGTGGGAAGGGCTCTGGCTTTAGCCTAGGGTGGGGGATTAGCGTTGAGGTTGGGTTTCAGGGTGCAAGCTCTGGAAAGGAGGTTGGGTGCAGGGGGACTCACGTCTGGGGCAGGAGGTTGGGTGCAAGAGGAGGTTCAGGGCTGTAACAGGGGTTCAGGAAGCAGGTTCTGGCTGGGCACCGTGTAACTGAGACGCCTTCCGGGTGGTGGAGCAGTGGGGTTGAGGCAGTTTATTCCTGCCCTGGCCCTGCACCACTCCTGAGAGCAGCTGGTACTCCATGGCGCCATGTGCTGCCCCTCATCTACAGGCAGAGCCCACAGCTTCTACTGGCCTCGGTTCCTCATTACTGATCAATGGGAGCTGCAGGAGCAGTGTTTGCAGGCAAGGGCAGCATATGGAGACCCCCTGCTTTGCCTCTCTCAGGGGCTGCAGGGACGTGCCAGCCACGTTCAGGAGCAGCAATTCCCACAGGGATAATGACTCCAGCCAGGACAGGCTCGGCATTTTAGAACTCACTGCTCAAAGAATTACATTTAAGCGTAAGGGAGAAATGAAAATTATGAAATGCACAGACCAGTTAGAACTGCTGGCTGATGGTTTACAATCAGGGTTTTCACGCTGTTGGGTAACGTCTCCAGAGCAGTCATTAGAACGCTGCCTCTACAAGTGACTCTGGGAATTCAGGGGTTGTAGATGAGCAGTTCTCAGCCAGGGGTCTGGGCTCCCTGCGGGGCCGCAAGCAGGTTTCAGGGGGGCTGCCAGCATTGGACTCATTGGGGCCCAGCAGAGAGAGCAGAAACCCTACAGTGCAGGGTTGATGTCCCAGGACCTGAGCTCAGCCACCCATGACTGAAGCGGAAGCTCGAGCAACTTAGCTTGTGAGGTCCTGGCTAACTGCTCTGCTTGCTCCCCACTAGTGTCAGCCCAGCTTTTACATGCAGAACACCTGTCCTTGCGGCTTAGGCGGGCGGGGGAGGAAGGCTCAGACAGAGAAAGGCAGAGAGCCCTGCTGCAGGTTACACAGCTTTCAGACAGCTTATCCCCAATGCATTTTGGTTTTCACTAGGGGTCCAGTCCTGCAAAGGACGAAAGGTACTGAGTGTTCTCAAAGCCATGGCCGCCCCCTTGGGAAAGCAAGCCCCAGCCGGGTGGGGTTTCCAGGAGAGGATCCGGGGGAGCCTTTATGATGCAGAGTAGTTAGCTCACCCTCCCAGAGTGTAACGGGATGACTGGTGGGCCCTACCCATGGGACCGGCCTGGCTCTCGTGCTGTTGTCTTTGGCTACTAGATGGGTGCATCTAGGCTAGCCTGTGGAGTGTCAAATGGACCAGCTTTCCTCGGTAATTATGATAAGCAGTTGAAGCACGCTATTTCAGGGAAGTCCATTCATGATTTCACCCCACACAGAGACAACGAAGATGAAGCTTTTCCCCAGAGCTCCTTGCTCGGTGACCTGGTCTTCTAACTCCCTTCTTCTGGGATTGGCCTGTTACAGAGGAACTTTATTCCCAGCAAGCCTTTCTGGGGACTAGCCCTTTAAATGTGGCAGAGGCCTAGCGTGGCCACTTTCTTTCTTTTCCTCTACTCTGAATCCCTTTCACATTTATTCCGGTTTTCCCCTTCTTCTCCCTGAGAAGGGACCATTCTCCACATGGTCCTTTGACCCAATAAATCACATGGTCCTTTGACCATACAAAACTCATAGCACCGGGTCAGCAATGGCTGCACGTAAATACATCGACCATCCGAACCTTGGCTCTGATGTTGTACAGCTCAGGAGCTCTGGCTCTTGCCACTCCACGCTGAATCCTGACTTCCCACAACCGAACAAGTAACCTTTTTATTTTATTTGGTAACCTCGGCGTTCACACAGCTTTACCCTTTCTTTTCTGGAGATGCTCATTTGGAGGGAGAACGGGCAGCAGTAAAATTGCAGACAGTGTATAGCTGAGAGAGGGGAAGCCATCAAAGGGTTAAACAGAGGTACTATTGTAAACACAGATCACTAAGTATGCTTTTAAGCTGGGTTACACATTAAAAGACTCAGCCCTTGACAACCAGCGTTTTCTCCCTTCAGCGTAGAACTAGCGGGAGATGGGCGGGCAGGATGTCACACACTGGGAGCCCCAAGAGAACAGTGTTTTCATTGGGAGTGCATAAGCTCTGATCCCATCTGGGCAAGGGATGACTTCACCAGGTCAGAGGTGACTGCTGTCCCATTCCACAGCTAGTGCTGAACTGAAGCACGGTCCAGTTACGCAGCCTCCCTCCAACACTTCCTAAGTGTCTGACTGAGAGAGCTGCAGACAAAGGGGGATCATGCCTTTGCCTTTGGAGAGGTCAAGAGGGATTATCCATTTTGCAGAGTCGGTGGATCTAATGACAGAGAGAATTTCTCTTTTCCCAAGAGCTGAGGCAGCGCCAGAACTGAAGGACTTTTCTCAAACTCATGAAAAATGAATGCCCTTTCTTTCGCTTCATTCTCTACGAACAATAGGGGGACAAAGAGCCAACTATGGTTAAATGAGTCCCTTCATGCAACCCTGTGGCTTCCTACCCAAAATATGAAACCAATTTAAATACATGCACTAAAGGAGTCTCAAAACTCTGGCAAGTTGCCTCAATTCCAAAATGAGCAAATCATCATAATCTGATTGCAACAAATAAATCTTCCTGGGCAGCTATTTTGCATAAGCAACATTTTTTACAATATAAAGGTTAAAGGGGATGGTGATATTTAGGCCTTCGCTATTGGTGGCATGTACTCATCTCACTGGCCTGATGTCAACAGGAGTTGTACACACAGCTGGCCTACCGGATGCAGGGTTGCTTTACAGGAGGGGGAAATGGTCATTAAAGTTGGCTGAATTCACCACTTTTGTAAGCCTTGTGTAAATCAGCGGTTTGTAAACTATGGCTCATGACCCAGGACTGGGGGGTGGAATTTCAGCAGGAGCAGGTGAGCAGTGGGGGTGCTAAAGCAGCTGTGCCCCAGAAGCAGCTGGCAGCAGGACCAGCCCTTAAATGAGGAGTGGGGACAGGGCAAAGTGCTCTGTGCACCCCAAAGCTCTCATCCTCAGGCCCACTCTGGAGTCCTCACTCAAATTTTGTTGGGTCTTGTGCAGCAGCAATTTTCCTCAAGTGGCTCATGAGAAAAAAAACTTTGAAAACCACTGGGGTAAAGCTTGATTTCTTAAAACTTTGGGGCGGGGGGAAAGGTGAGAAACAGGGATGGAGAAAAGTGCTTTGGGGAGCATGACCGTGTCTCCCAGTTGGAGGAAATGTCCAGCGGTTGCTGGATTTGTTCTGTGATCACATTACTGGCCAACCTTCTTGGGTTTTTTCTTTATCTTTTGAAAGCTATTTTAATAGATAATTGCCCTCAGGTGTCGCTCAGAACACAGATTTGATCTCTGCCACTTTGGGGATACAATATCTATTTTTCATTGCAAAAGCCCTTCTACCTTTCCCCACATTTTCTAGGATTGAGTTATATACAAAAATCTGGGCAGTGGATTAGCCAGGGGCTATAGCAATGCCTGTCCCTACAGTTTCATCTCTTCTCTCCTAAAAATGCCACAAAATGGAGCAGAAAAATGCCTTTGGTACGTTTTGAAATAGTTAAGGAAGGGTTAATATTTTGTGGCTCAGATTAGGTCTCACTTCCTCATTGAAAGGCTTCCTCATCAAAGGGTTTCAAGAGAGGCTCCTTTACAGAGCTATTGAACTGGCCAGCAAAGGAGCTCGATCATTGTCACAAGTGAGATTCCTTTTAGGATGAGCCTTGGGAACACTAAAGCTCCTTATGCATTCATACTGGTGCGAGGCAAAGCCGAAGATAAACAGAGAGGTTCTTTCAGCTTTCTAATGCGTTGCACTGGGCAGGGTGGCCCACTGAGATGGAGGTTTTAAAGAGTTCTTTGCGCAGACGTTATTGTAGGTGACGATGGGGGAATCTTCCAGGGGCCTTGGTCAACAAGCACGGTCACGTCAATACAAACAACACAAGATGTTCACCCTGTGATATGAAAAATTGACTGTTCCAATTAGGGAATGAAATTTCCATCTAAAGAGCACTACTCGATTAATTTTTACATCTCAATAGCTTACCTCTTGATGGGGACCCTCTTGTGGCTATTTGATGTTGGGATTGGCAATTTCCTGTGAAAACTAGTTTAGGCCAGGGCACTGGGGCTCCGTCTACACTGTCAGGTTTTTGCGGAAGAGGAAATGCAAAGGAAGCACTCATTAGCATTTCTTATGCTCTCATTTGCATATTCTCTTCCAATCCTTTTTGTGGAAGAGGTTTTTGCGGAAAAAAACACAGTGTAGATGGGGCCATTTTGCGCAAAAACCCCTTTTGCCTGCCAGACCAGGTGAGTAGCTGCCCTGCCCCAAACCCGGAGCCTGCTCTCCTTATGGAAAGCCTGCAGGACACTGGGGGGGACCTGCTGGAGGAGGGGGCAGTCTGCAGGTTGTGGGGCGGGGGGAAGAGTGTTGGAGTGGGACAGTTGGAGGGGGGTAGCCCCTAGAGCCTGACCCCACTGCAGACAGCCTGCATTAATACTCTCCTTAATTGCTAATTAGTACCAAGTGGAACACCGCACACTGTAAATAGCCTCAGGTAGAGGAAGGGACTAAAACCGGAAAACAGTATGTGTGTTGTGATTCCACCTTCCTCCTTTTTTAGAGTAACACCACAAACAGCAAGAGCATCTGTACACTGTGTTGCACACTTGCACAGGAGATAGACTCAAACCTCCCACCCCACAATCCAAACACACACAGATGCTGAAGAGATTCAGCATTGGATCCCAAGAAGCCCAGACTCAGGGGTGGATGAGAGTGCCGCGGGGCCCAGGGCAGTGCCGTGGGGCCCCTCTTTTGACACGGCGCATCTGCCGTGGGGCCACGGTGCATGCATGGGGCCTCGGGAAGTGCAGGGCCCAGGGCAGCCGCCCCGCTCACCCTGCCCTAAATCTGCCGCTGCCCAGACTATGGGCAGATTGAGTTCTAAAGGCCACCAAACTAGCGTAGGAAATTGCACACCGAGGCTATGTCTACACTGAAAAAATGCGGAAGAACAGCTCTTGTGCAAGAGGGGGGTTTTGTGCAAAAAGGAGCCGTCTACACAGCTCCTTTTTGCACAAAAGCCTCTTGTGCAAAAGCGGCGGCTAATTAATTATGCAAACGAAGTGCGGCGATATTCCACTCCGCGCTTCATTTGCATAAGCTTTTGTGGAAGAAGGCTACAGTGTAGAAGTATCTCTACTGTGCACTTGCTTTGCACCAGTGTCCATGGTTACCCATGGCACAGGGCAGTGGAGACTCAAGCCCTGTAAAACATCTGGAACATGGGGATAATCATTCTACACTGTGAATCATCCCGGGGGATGGTTATCTCTGTGCGTAAGTCCAGCACCTAGTGCAGTGGGCTTTTACACTAGATAAACTATCGGAAACGAACATCGTGGGGGAAAAATTAAACAAAAATAGTGTGAAAATAACAACAGAATAAAACGTGCCCCTTCCTGAGTGCGACCCACTGCGGTGTTACTAAGGGCAGGAGTGGCCCATTGCTCTCACTCCCAAGCTCTATAGACTGGCATCAGGGAGGGTCTCTAATAATTTTACCCTTCCAAGAGAGACTAAGAGGGACAGAAAAGGTAAACTCTGGGGGAAACATTCCCTTTGCAACTGGAGTGCTAGTTCCGGCTGCCAGGGAGAGCCATGCAAATCTCTGAGCTTGAAAGCCCTTGAAATGTGCCAGGCACTTTACAGACGAAACCAGAGACAATTCCTGTTCCAGTTTCTGCCCTCTGGGGCTGAAATCCTTGCTCTCAGCGTGGCGGAGACCACCAGCTCTGATTCAACCTTCCGCCCCAAAGCAGATCTGAGCCTGCTTCCTCAGCTCATTTCCAATTCTGAAAGCTATTCTCAGTGCTTAGCATGTTCTAAGCCAGGGGTGGGGAACCTCAGGTCTGGGGGCTGGATGCCGCCCCTGGCTTGCCTGGATCCGGCCCCCGAGGCTCAGGGATCCCCCCGCACTGGGGAGCCTGCACTGGCACTCCAGCCTTCCTGCTCTCCACCATGGGGCTGGAGCACACAAAATGTACTAGCCTGGGGCCCCCTTAAACTCTGGGGTGCAAGGGGAATATGAGGAGGGTCTTTTTCCTTCTCCGTCAGGGGCTTCTCTCTTCACTTCTCTCTTGTGCGCGGCCCCTGACTGGGCCAGTGGCTCCCCAACCTGAAAAAGGTTCCTCGCCTCTGTTCTAAGTAGCCCTTTCCTTTCCATGTTATGAATAGGCACGGCTGGCCATCCCCATCAGCTCTAGGGGAGCTGATACACAGCTCTTCTACCCACCTGAATTGAATCAATGCCAGCAAGAAAAAGGGCCTATGAAAAAGCAGGTGGCAGAATCGGACAGAATCAGGGAGAGGGACTCAGAAGCTGATGATGGCCGTTAGGGAACGGAGTGTTTGGTACAGCGATCGACAAAGATTTGCATGTGCACACTGCTCATTATCCAACATGTTTGGATTCCCGTGCAAAGTAATAATGCTGATAGATCCCAGCTGCTAAGTTTAGCCCATAGGCCACAGCAGGTCTTTCCCTCCTGCTGCTATTTGTTGATACATTTGGTACTAGATCCTAATTAGCTTTCGGACTAAAAAAAAATGGTTTTTTAACTAATAGGTGCCCAGAGCAGAAACTCCACCACAGAGTTACATATACACGTAGAGTAATTTGACCCATGGAAACCATCTTTTTCCATGGCTCATGTACAGATTGAGTTTGGACAGGCCCTGTACGTACAGCTGTGGACTCAGGTGAAGAGGTTAAAGAAAAGAAAGCCCCCCCCCCCCAATACCTAACTAATGGAAAGCCAAGGACTCTGGATTAGTTTAAGATTTCGACACAACCTGACTTCCCCGCAGCAAAAACCAGCACCTGCAGTATCGGTCTCTGCCACAAACCCTGCCCTCTCTCCTGATGGGGTCCGCCCCCGCCCCTTCCCCAGATCTGAATGACACTCCCTCACCCCTGAGAAATCACAGCCTGGGTTAGGCAGCTGAGAATCTGAGCAAGCCTGGGCCCAGACCGGCAGCCAGGGAAGTCACTAGAATCCGCACGAGGCCAGAGGTCATGGCAATGCACTGTTTCCATTTAGTTGATACCGAACAAACTGTGTCCAGAACAGATGCTCACTGGTAGGAGTGAATGAGATAATTAACGGCTATTCTTACGGCTCTGGGCAATCATAATAAAGGTCATTCGATCCTTGGCAGATGAGGTCTGAACAAAAGGAAACACACGTGCATCTCCTGGCATTTGCTGTGGCATGAGCACAAGCAACTTTGATTACCCCTGGACATCTTGCTTCAATATAAAGTAGCTGCCTGCTGCCTTTGTGCTCCTGCCACTTGGGACTCCTGCCATGAGATCTCTTTCCTAGTTTGCTTCCAAGGCAGTAATGAAACTAGCTGCCTTGCATAGCTCTCATCCAATTTTCTCCCGAAGTGTTTGGAGGAGTTCTATCTGATGATGGAGCAGTTAATGTGGCTGAGATGACAGTCTGCATAGCTCTTGGACTCAGAAGGGTGGGGCAGAGACAGGGCATGGGAGCAACCAGCTTTCCCAGATACTTGCTGGCTCTCTTGTCTCCCTGGCAGCCTTATCCCTATTTCAGCAAATCTGCTCCCGCTCTTATCGACTAGGAGCTGAGCATGACAGCCAGATCATAGTTCTGAAAGTCAGTGAGAAATGGTGGGTTTTCATGTGAGGGCAATGCTCAAGGCTGAATGTAAGATCCCATCCAGCAAATCAATGGGAGAAACCAAACATCTCTGCACACCCTTGGCAGAAGGAAGTGGGAGATGGATTTTGTGACTGGAAACTGAAAAGGCTTCCAACATTTGCAAACTAAAGTTTTCCATTTACCCATGGACAGCTGCACGGTGGGTGTTTTTCTACTGCCTTCTTCAAAAATGTAGCTCAATCTCGGGGTGAAAGGGGATTAATTTTTCATGCTGCTGTAGTTCCAAGCATTCTTAGCAGACACTCCTAGTTGCATAAGATTTACAATAAAACCCATGTGTGTTTTGCCCAGCTGTAATACAACAGTATGTGGACAATGTGCTAAGCCACACAGCTCCTGAACTAGACCTGGAAGTGCACAGATTTTCCACGAGGCGTTCCACGACGCGTACAGCTAGTTCGGATAGGAAGCCTAATCCGAACTAGCTAGTCCGTGCCGCGTGTAGCCGCGCGGCACGGGGTCCGACCTAGCCGGCATTTAAAAATGGCGCCGGCCAGCTTTATGCAAATGAAGCCCGGGAAATTCAAATCCCGGGCTTCATTTGCAACTCTGTATGACTACATTACCCCCGCTAGTTCGAACTAGGGTGGTAGTGTAGACATACCCTCAGAGAGGTGCTGAGAGGGATAATTCAGTGAAAGTGCATGTGGTTCTCCAATATGTCTGTTCTGTGGGCCATGCAGGGACACAGAAAGATACGATCATCTTTGCTCACAGCTGGATGAAGATCTAAAATGAAACAGACTTAAAAATAACTTCTATACAATCGTTAATTAGTTTATCCCATGGAAATGGAATAGGATTCTGACTTTAATTAGTTCTGACTTTCTTTAATTAGAGTGAAGATGATTAAAAGTGAGATGTTTATTTTTGATCTATTTGGCACGGCTTTTAAAAATAAGAATTATGTTTTTAACCTTTCAACTCTGCTGAATTTATTTGCATTTTTATGACCAACATATGCATAAAGAGGACTACATTGCTGATCTCATGCAAGCTTATTTTACCATTGGAAGGGATTATCTATGTTGTTCTAACACAAACACACAAACATTGCAGCCTTTATGAATCCTGTTCTATAAAGGCTCTTTAAGGACAAAAAGGAGAACACAGAATTTATGTTCGTGCCTTTTTCTGGGAGCTTTTGGATTTACACAGTTCTCCCTTCCTGCCATACGCAGGTTTTGTTACTCATCAGAGTTTGGCAGGAAATGTTTGTTTTCCATTGACATTTCCTGCACTGAGCTGTATTGAACATTCATGTCATTTTAAACCAAGAACTTTAAGGTTTCTTTGTTTTTCTAGACAGACAGGTGTGTGTTGAACACGTCTCCAAATGGTTATTCTGGTAAAACCGGTGGCTATATAGCTCAAGTCTAAGATATACACTTTCTCATTGTTTTTTCAATTAACAAAAACATTTCCTTTCTGACCATTACTAGTGGAATTTAATGGAACATTCTTAAGTATTACAGTGCCTTATAGAACTACAGACTGGGACGCCTACCACTAAAGTGCAGCCAGCCACCTGTGATGTGGAACATGGCAGCTATTATTACCTTGCCAGTAACACTACATGACAGTGAACGGACAGGAAGTAACGAATAACCCTTCCTGTGGTTGTGTTTAATTGAAGCAACACAGGACATTCAGAAAGCAGAATAGAATTATTTTCCCTTTCGAATCTGGACAGAAACCCTATGCTGTTGGAAAGGAGATAATTAATAACAAATCATCAGGGCCATTGGTTTATGTTTTATGTGAAAGACCTGATTCAAATCCATTAGTCAATGGAAAGACTCCCATTCACTTCAACAGGTCCTTAGAGGAAGACTGTTACCTAATTACATCACAAGCACACCACTTCTCTAGATCAAGTGTTTCTTCTCCAATCCAAATACAGTATTAATCAGATACAAAGGTACTTATCTTAGTTACAGATCTAATTAGATGAAACCCGAGGTAGCCTACAGACCATGACTTAATGACAAAACTAATCTTAGGCCACGTTTCCACTTGCTGCACCGGAGATCAATCTTCTGGCACTTGATTTAGCAGGTCTGAAGGCACTCCTGGTCAGTGCCGGTACTCCTTGATTCACGAGGAGTAAGGGAAGGTTGATCTCCTACTGTGAAGACAGCGCCAAGCTTGGCTTAAGTCAGTGGTCACCAACCAATCGATCGGGATCTACTGGTAGATCTTGGAGCCTCTGACAGATGATCATGACTGGTTTGGCCAAGAGGCTGTGAAGCGCAGCACTTCAGCTGCCCTTCTCCTCACTGCTGGGCATCTCCTGCCCTTTGGCTTGGAACTGTTCCCCTCTCCCACCTTGTGTTCTATCTCCACAGAAGGGGGTGGGAGGCACAACAAGGTTTGGGATGGAGGGAGTTTGCTGGCTGCTTTTGAGAGTGGTGCAAGGCCAGGGCAGGGGTGAGCCTGACTTAGCTCCACTTCAGCACCACACAGGAGCCACCTGTGGTAAACAGTGTCCAGCTGGAGGCTACATCCTGATCCCTGTCCCAGTCATGAACCCTCTCTTGCACCTGAAGCCTCTGCCCTAGCCCTGAGCCCTCGTAGACCCAAACTCCCTTAGGGTATGTCTACACTACCACCCTAGTTCGAACTAGGGTGGTTAATGTAGTCAATCGAAGTTGCAAATGACGCCCAGGATTTAAATATCCCGGGCTTCCTTTGCATCTTGCTGGGCGCTGCCATTTTTAAATCCCCGGTAGTTCGGACTCCGTGCCCGTGGCTACACGTGGCACGGAGTAGGTAGTTCGAATTAGGCTTTCTAATTCGAACTACCGTTACTCCTCGTGGAACTAGGGTGGTAGTGTAGACATACCCTTACAGAGCTTTACCCTGACCCTCCTCCTGCACCCCAACTCCTGCCCCAGGCTCAGCTCAGAGCCCTTCTGACACTCCAAATCCCTTGGCCCAAGACCAGAGCCTGCGCCCCAGCCCTCTGGGAGGAAGGATGGGGGAGGGAGGAAGGATGGAGTGAGCAGGGGCAGGGACTTGGAGAAGGGGCACAAAGGAGATAAGGCAAAGGTATCTGGGTTTGAGGTAGATCCTGGATTGCACTTAAATTCAAAAAGTGATCTCATCCTCTAAAAGGTTGGAAACCGCTGGCTTAAGGTATGTTGACTTCAGCTATGTTATTTATGTGGCTCAAGTTACATACCTTAAGCCGATCTTCCAGGTCTTGTATAGACCTGGCCTTAAAAGTAAGACACTCCTCTAGAAGTACTTCTCTAGTATAAATTGCATCTATGATGTAAACATGAATTTGAACTTACAGTTACATGCCGCAATAGTGAAACATCATTAGAATTTCTAAAATATAGAAGTTAATGTTCTAATACAAAAGTTATTCCATTCAATATGAAATAACTTTACTTTGGAACACAACATGATGGATAAAGATAAATTAATCACTGGACTGTGAGCTGGAGGTTGCCCAAGGAGCAGTGATCATGACTTGATTACATTCAATATGGGCAAAGAGAAGATTCTGAGTGAAAGGGATTGGAGGGGGAGGGAGGGGGAATTTAGTCAGAAAGATATGAATGAACATTGGGAGTGCTTTAAGAAGAGTTTATTAGATGACCAAAAGTCATGATTATACAATCAATAAAAAGGACATCTTTGGTTAAAACCCTATTCTGGTTCAGCCATGAAGTGAATATAGCAATTAATAGTTAAATATATAACAATTTTTTAAAAAGGGAAAGAGATAGGAATCAATATATATTAGAAATGTATTAAGTATAGAAAATTGATAAGGGAAGCAAAAACTTCAGGAAAATCTCCATGGCTAGCAGGATAAAGGACAATAAGGGAGAGGTTTTTAAAGTATATTAGAAACAAAAGAAATCCTAGCAATGTTAAAGGCCAATTACTAGATAGAGATGGTAAAATTATTAATAATGATAGAGAAAAGCCAGAATTACCCAGTAAATATTTTTTGTTTTGTAGTTGGAAAGGAGGATTATGTGCTGGTACCACATGAAGATAATGAAGTTCTTCTCAGTTCATTAGTAACCAAAGAGGACATTAAACAACATCTAGTAGGGATAAAGATTTTTAAATGTAGCAGGACTGTATAACCTGCACCTCAATCCTAAAAGAGCTGGCTGAGGAGATATCTGAGACTCTGTTAATTTTTCATTTATTGTGGCATATCAGGGAATTTCAGAAAATTGGAAGAGTCCAAAAGTTGTGCCAATTTTCATAAAGGACAAGCCAGATGACTTGGGAAAAAATAGGTGGGTTACCCTGACATCAATCATTGGAAAAGATGATAGCAAATTCAACTAATAAAGAATGAAAGGATAGGACTATCATTAAATGCCAGTGAACAAGATTGGATAAAAATAGGTCTTATCAAAAATCCCTGATTTCATTCTTTGATGAGATTACAAGTTTGGTTGATAAAGATCACAGAGTAGAAATACTATCCTGAGACTGAAAGGCCTTTGAGCAAGTATCACACAACATCCTGGGATTAAAAAAAATTAGCTCTCTACAATACAAAGATCACATTAAGAACTGGCTAACTGAGGGTCTGTCTACACTACCACCCTAGTTCGAACTAGGGTGGTAATGTAGTCAACCGGAGTTGCAAATGAAGCCCGGGATATGAATTTCCTGGGCTTCATTTGCATGTTGCCAGGCGCCGCCATTTTTAAATATCCGCTAGTTCGGACTCCGTGCCCCGCGGCTACACGCGGCACGAACTAGGTAGTTCAGATTAGGCTTCCTATTCCTACTCCTCGTGGAACGAGGAGTAACGGTAGTTCGGAATAGGAAGCCTAATCCGAACTACCTAGTTCGTGCCGCGTGTAGCCGCGGGGCATGGAGTCCGAACTAGCGGACATTTAAAAATGGCGGCGCCTGGCAACATGCAAATGAAGCCTGGGAAATTCAAACCCCGGGCTTCATTTGCAACTCCAGTTGACTACATTACCACCCTAGTTCGAACTAGGGTGGTAGTGTAGACATACCCTGAGAGATCTCAAAGCAGATATCAGTGGGGCTCATGTCTGAAAGGGGGCCTTTCAAGAGGGATAGGTCCGATGCACTTCAACATGTTCATCTGTGGCCTGTAAGTACATATAAAATCACTGCTCCAGCTGACATGAAAAAAACCTGGCCGTGTGGTAATTAATGACGCTGGATCTATATCGCTTGATATGCTGGGCTGTTCAAATCAAATGTGTTTTAATGCAGCTAATTGGAAAGTTATGTCTCTAACCTACAGAACGGGGGCTGTTTCCAGGCAAGTGATGACTTGAGATGGATTTAGGGACCAAAGTGGACAAGCAGCTCACCTGTAACGGTGATTCCTGGCCAATGGGAGCAGAGGGGCAAAAGCCTGCAGGTAAGTGCAGGGACAGAGCTTCTCTGCACTCACAGTGACGTGTCTCTAGCCCTGAGGGAGTAGGGGAGGGGGAAGAAAGCAGCACACAGAGCCGCCCCCATATCTCCACCAGCCAGCAGTAATGCAGCATGCATTTATTCCAGTGACTGCGGCCCCTAAAGTCCCTTTCATAATCCACCCTTATCTGGAAGGATACACATTAGCTGAACAAAATGCAGGACAATGTAGCACTTTGTCCTGCATTTTGCTTCAACTACCCCAGACTAACACGGCTACATTTCTATCACTATTAGCTGAACAGCCATTCTTTGGGCCCATACAGGGGTGACTGGGTGAAATTTAAGGGTCTGTGATACACAGGTGGTCACGCTAGATGATCCCATGTTCCCATGTAGCCTGAAGGCTATGAATGTGAGGTTATTTTCATTTTGCAAGTAACTCTAATTTCTGCAGATTAAACTAGTGGTTCCCATTGCTTTGATGACTGTCTCTGGATTGCATGGAAGCAACTCCACCAATTCCCAAAAGTGAGAAAACAGGCAAGCCTCCTTTTCGGGGTGTCGCGTTACACCAGGGATTTTCTTTGCAGAAGAAAAAGTAAATATGGCACAAGCCTCTTTGCATCTCTTGTGCTCTTTTTCTAGCCTTTCTGTTTTGTTCCACAGTCCCTTCTGCATCCCCAGAGACAGCAGTCTGTGAGCGGTCCTTTCTACCACAGGTATAGCCTCCTAAATGCCCTCCTTCCGCTGAACTTCTCAACTCTAGGCGCAAGGAGCCGCTGCCATCACGATGGCTGGCACTGAGGGTAGCTGTTAATACCCGCTTTGTTAAGCAAAACTCTGAAGGGTTTAATGTGCCTTTTTGGACAGACAAAAAGCTCCTTTCCAGAGGAATTCAAGTGATAAGGATGGCTAATAAGGGAGGTGCTATTCTCAGTGACATCTAATCCCTCTCATTATGTTGCTTTTGCTTTTCAGCAACTTTAACCCTTGCAGCCCCAGAGCTATTGCCAGCAGCCAGGAGACAGGTTGGTTCCATGGCACATATGGATGGTTCTCTGACAGAAGGTGAAAGGAGCAAGAAATAAACAAAGTGCCTGTTACTGAAGAGCTGGATGCCTGTATCCAAGGTAATACAGCCAGTAAACAGTCGGCATTGTTCAGCTTAGAAACAGAAATGCCCGGCTCATCTAGTCCAACATCTCCAGGGTTCAGTGCTGGACTGTGCTTGACAGAACATTTTCTAGTGCTTAGTCCAGGTTTGTTTTGACCATTTCAAAATGGTCGTCACCACCACATCAAGTGGCTATTTCGCAACCTAACCGAGATTTTTGTTTGTGTGATACTCAGTTCCTACTTCCCTTCTCTTAACTACATTCCATGACTTCTAGTGCTATCTCCTTGTACTAGAGGTGTAAAATCCCATTTAATAAGTTAACCGTTTAGCTGGGCTGGAGCTCCTCTTTCCAGCCCCTACTGGTTAACCATTCACATCCCTACCTTGTACCACACTAAACAGTCTGGGAGGGAGGGGGAAAAGTTAATTGGTGGGGCTGCTGGTGGGTGGAAGGTGCTGGGAGGAAAGCAGGGACCCTGAGAATCTCTTACAAATCTCTGAGCCCAGAGCACCCACGGAATCAGTGCCTGTGAAGCAAGCCCTTGGTTGGGAATCACTGGCTTACAGTGTGTAGCACCTTATTCCACAGGTGGTCCTGGTAAATGAATAGTATTGTTTCACTGGGTCTGCCCCTACCAAGTCTAATGCCATACAAAAAGTTGGGAAAGAAAACCCCCAAATAGCCGCAATGAATACGCACAAGTTATGTGCAAGCAGAGCACAGTCATGCAAGTGACACTGATTGTCACCAGCCGAGAATCAGATCCACACATTTTTCCTAGCGTTGCCTGCAGCTGAGCCATTGCTTTCTGGCTGATTTCTCTTTGCCACTGCAACTTGAGTAACCCTTGAGAAGAGATGTCAAGCATGAGAAGGCCCTGCTGCCCTTCCTGCCCTTCAGCTTACTGCAGGGCTCCATGCACCAGGGTGAGCATGGAAGAAGCATAGTTTGTCTTCGTGGTGTGTCCTGAGGTTGTGGTCAGTGTTGAGAATTTTCCTACTTGATGCCAGTTACACCCACGTCATAATCCCCATCAGCCAGCAACAGCTGGAATGGTTCTTCCGACTTTTCCTAATCTCTGGATTCATGGATAGGCAGCTTGGTATGTTACCATGCCTCACATTCAGTGTCAAAGTAACTCCATCTTCCCTCTAATTTCTCTATTTTGGAAACAAGTGTCTAAGGATTTTAGTTTAGCCAAAGCGCCCTCTCCCCCCTCTGGCATCAAGAGATGGTTTAGCTGTAGGTGGGAGTGATGCAGAATTTCCCCTGAATTCACAAATACTGAAAGCTGCTGCCAAGGGAGTGAGTGTTTCCTCCAGGACAGCAATGGAAATACTCCGATACATTTCAAAAGAAGGGCGTGCTGCTCTTTTTTCTTACTGCAAAACTCTATGGTGAGCAACATTCTGATTCAAAGCTTTCTCTTTAAAGCAGCATTCATCTAGGCTTGAACACTTGTGAGGTAAATCCTGATCTACACTACAGGAGAAGAGAGAAGAATTGAAAGACATGGGATGCAAGCACATGCATTTGGCATCTGTTCTCGGTCTTGTTTCCATCCCACATATACCAGGCTTCCTCCAATAAAAGAATCACCAACAAAGCAAGATGAGAGATTTTCTAGACAGGAAAATGGCACATTGCCCTGTGTTTCTCCTTTACCCTATCATACGCCCCTATGTAGGGTAAGGTTTTATTAGCACCATTTTTTATTTGAAACATTTACCCTTATTCACACTGAGTGGCACCTTACTCTGAAAGTAGTCCCATTGTTTACACTGGCGTTACTCATGCTCTATGCCACTCTTCAGTATAAGTATGGGGCTCACAATCAGAACCTCACTCCGGTCCACGAGTCCTAAACGGCAATCATTATGTTAGCGTACATTTGAAGCTCCGCTCCCCATAGCTGATATTCTTTTAGAACCTTTGAAAGGTAGCAAATAATGTACAAGATAACTTGTTTCTGTGATGCAGGCACACAGCTAAACAAATGATCTATGCCTACGAGCCCCAACAATTTTCTTGCAAATGCCGATGTGCAAAGGGTGACGTGGAACATTTTTTGGAAGCAGCCAGTTGCCATTTGCTATGATAAGCTTCTACCATTGTTCCCTTTCAAATGGTGAAGTGCCCTGAGCTTTGAAAGATCATCCATGGAGTCCTTGTGGACTGGGAAGAGAGAAGAGAAAATGACGAGGGGAGGAGCCTCACTTCTGTGTGGCAAGGTGCAGCCTCAGCAGCCCATGTGGCTGAACAAATTATGAAGATTTTGTAGAACACAAGTTGGGTCTCAATTCTAACAGCCCAAAGGACCTCCTGCCAGTTCCAAACTTCTGCTTACATTGAGGGTGAGAATTTTAGTTTAAAGCCTTATACAGGTGCGCAATTATGTTATTTGAAGTTTTCATCTACTTTTTACAGTTACTCTACAAACGTTTCAAACAAATGTTTTCCCCAGTCTAACTGTGCTCTAACATGGTAGCATCCTTTTGGTGTATGTGGAATAAAGGGGAGGAGACTGGTTCTTGGTTGTGAAGCAGACTGAGTGAAGGTATAACTTTGGTGTGCATTATAATGGCTATACATAATCAAAGGCACTACACAAGATAAAGGCACTAAGAGTTCAAGAAGTGATTTCATGCATTGTAAATGTTCTGGACAGAATTCTTTCTATGACTTGCGAACTATATAGTCCAAGTCTACTCATCACATTACCTGGCTACAAAACACTTTGCATGGAATCAAAAATATAACTTGAGGCACTGAATGATACATGTTGAACCTCTCTAGTCCAGCACTCTGTGGTTTGGCAACATCCGGGGTCCAGCATGATATTAGTTAGCTGGATGTCCACTTATCATGGATGCGGCCAAGTTCCCCACAGTCCCATAGTTTGTTTATAGCCCCCTGTCCTACTCTCAGTGTTCTGTGCTGTTACTTAGTTCTAATTTACCTCTCGGTGTCTTCTAAGAGCCCAGCAAACAGCGGAAGTGTTGGTGATGCTGCTAGATATTGACCTTCCGTGGTCCAGCAATTTCTCTGGTTTGGAACTGATCGGGTTCCAAGGGTGCTAGACTGGAGAGGTTCAACCTCTTCTGCAAGCAGAAACCTTTCCTGATCTTCTTGCCATCTCTCTGTGGTCTACACCATTATAATTCCTCTGGGAACGGCCTTCCTGCTTCTCCCTCCTACTCCCTCCCTTGTTCAAGCTGCTGCTGGGAATTCAAACTCTGCTGTACATGGGCAGTACATGTCCTCCCGAATGTAAATAGGCACATAATTGCAATTATGGCAGCCCAGCTGCTCAGTTTATTTGTTTATTTAGCGGGTGTGTAGCTCCCCAGTGATGAGGGGCCCAGCAGAGGGTTGTTACATTGTCATGTAACATACCAGAAGATCAATGAGTTGTTTGTAAGCAGCTCTGACATGACTGTTTTGTGGGAAAACCCTGCAGAGCTTCAGGGCTGGCTTTCTGATTTTGTGCGTTCCCAAATGGTGATTATCTGCACGGTCTGACTACCACGGAAGATATTCTTCTCAGCCATCAGCCATCTAACAGCTAGGCTGTTCTAGTACTCTGCTCTCATGTTCCGGCCGTCTGGAACGAAGTACATTTCTGTCACTCTCAAGTCTTAGACTCCGACCCCCATAACGACAGAGTCGTGTTGCCGAGGACTGCACTTCTCTCTAGGTTATTGTAGCACAGACTGATTTGGATTCAGCCCCCAAATGCTGCTGAGAATTTTCCCACAGATACAGGAAGTCTGGGGAGAGAGAAACCAAGGAACATTACAAGGAGGGTTAACAGTCAAAGCCACTTGAGGGACAGAGGCTCCTCCAGCCTCCCTTCAGGTCACTCTTGAGAGGTTCTCAGGAGTCCAGACTCTCAACTAGGGCTAAAAATCCTACTGGCTACTTGAGGGCTGCTGCGGGCTCTGCAGTAGAAATGAATACACATAAGCGTTATTCTGCAGAGCCCTCAGTTCAGCCGGCTCCCAGGGAGGGGGGCTGGCATCCAAGAGCCAGCACGTGCAGGGAATGGGCTTATAAACCAGCTCCCGGCCCTATGTCCATCTCCACATTATTCATCTGGGGGCAAAAATAACGTGGGCATCTCTCTTTTCACACTGCTGCCAGTTCCTGCTGGAGCTGGGGTGGATATTTTATAGATCAAGCAAAAGACGGCAGAGGAGGGATGCTATGATTAAGAAAGAAGAAAGGTTGTTACATAGTCAGGTGTGACCAGCACGCTGTGCTATTGCTCCAAGTCCGTCAGGGATATAAGCAGAGGGCTTCGCGCTCCCTGGGGCAGTACCTCGGCTGGGCAGAGGGCGGTCAGAGGGTTTGCAGCCACTTTCCCGCGAGTAGTGAATCTCCTTCCCCGCTGGTGCATTGCATATGCTCAAGCGACTGGCTTTTCCGACAGTGCAAAGCTGCAAGTGGCGTGGTCCCTTCACGCCGTTCGGCGTTCCCATCTTTGGGAGGGCACGGGCATCAAGCAATCTCGGACGGCCAGAGCACACGCTGAACGACAAAATGCTACCCTGCTGGCTGAGCCTCTTCTGAGTTCCATCACTTAACTGCCCGCAAACAGCAGCACAATCCATCAGGAAACCAGCCGCTCTTTTTGTAACATGAACTTCCACGGCTCTGAGCCAGGGCTGCGCGAGGGAGTGACTGCTCTCTGTGAGCGATGGGGGTTTTCTTGACTGGACCAAAGCAAAGAAAATACAGGATGCATCAAAATGCTCAGAGCCTGGGGAAGAATGGACTTTTTTAGGGCTCTCTCACGCCAGCTTGTCTCTTTGGAGAAGCTGTTTTCTCAAGGAGGTTAAGGGACTGCTCTTTTCTCAGACTCAGCAGAAGGTATTCTTCATTTGGTGTGGGAAACGCAGGCTCAGTAAGCTACAGTTCTTTGTACTACTGCCTTGAAGTAAAGTTCAGCCTCTCTGTGCAATGGGTTGTAGAAAAATTATGGCCTCAAATCCACCAATTTAATCCAGAATGGGAATGGCACTTAGGAGGGCAGCTGGTTTAAAACGGCTGGTCGCTTTCAGGTTTTGACCTGAGTTAAAAGGGTGAGAGTTTAAGGGTTCTCCTAGTTTGTGGGTAGATGGAGGATGGGTGGAGGTGCAAGAGATGACAGAACAGGGGTGAGTGTCTCGTATTGTACCAGTCACTCTGTGAAAGCTCTACTCAACTGCTGCAGCAGTCCTGCATTCAGAGTAATGATTAATCCCAGTGGTTTTGAGTTTGCTGCATTTCAAAACACATGGCTGTGAACTGGGACTGGTCAACATTAACCCAGCTCTTAGAGGAACCACTGCTCATTCCTGGGTATTAACCTACCATTTGTGGCTTGAAGCTCCACAAGGTGAGTTCAGTCTACAACACAGGTTAATTCCTCTGCAATTGGCTGGCTCTGGTAAGTTAAAAGCTCATCTAAATGCCTGTGTGTTAACCATACCCCTGAAGCCCCATTAGCCAGCTTTGCACACCACCCAGTTTCTTTCTGGTATGCCTCATCAATGTGACCTGGGTCTAAATTCCAGGCTGTTTATTAACCCAGCAGTTTTCAAACTTTTTTTCTCATGACCCAGTTGAAGAAAATCGTTGATGCTGCGACCCAACAGAATGTGAGGAGATCGAGTGCTCCGGGTGGGGCTGAGGAGGAGAGCTCTGGGGTGCAGGAGGGGGCTCTGGCTTGGGGGGGGGTCACGGCTGAGGTGGGAGGGGCTTACCTCGAGTGGCTCCCAGGGAGCGGTGCAGCAGGGGTGTGGGGGTTAAGGCAGCTTCCTGCCTTTCCTGGCCCTGCAGACCATGCTGCCCCCAGAAGCAGCCAGCAGCAGGTTCCCAGCCAGTGGGAGTGTAGAGCTAGTGCTCGGGGCAGGGGCAGCGTGCAGAGCCCTGTGCATTCCCCCTGCACACCTAGGAGCTGGGCCTGCTGCCGGCCTCTCTGGGGGCGCAGCACAGTCTGCGGTGCCAGGACAGGCAGGGAGCTGCCTTAGCCCCCCAGCTGCTCATCTGATTCCCTTGCAGCAACGGGGACTCAGTGCCCAACATTCCACCAGCCAGCCCTGGGTCATTTGAAAACCGCTGTATTAACCCTTTCATGGTTCAAATCCAGCCTAGGTGAAGTGAGAATGTGACAGGGACGAAGGAGCAAAGCCACCAGCCTGGCCCAAGGACCCCGAGCAGCCTACAGGCTCGGCACAGCTGTTAACAGCTGTATCCTATGCACAGCTCTGGTGAGAGACAAAAAGAAGAGCCACTTAAAGGTTATTTTAAGGGGTTTGTCATGTCTCTGACCGTGGTGACTGGATCCACTGTTGACTGGAGGCAGTGGGCAAGATGATGGCATTTGCACTACTGCGGTCCTAGGAAAGGCGTATCAAGGAGTCCTTCTCCCGAAGCCAGAGCAGAGCTCTTTTCCCCCGCCCTGTGAACCTTGGAAGGGTTAATAAAAATGTTGTTTGTACAGTCTCCACTCTGCAGGCCCATGCAAAGATGCGGGTGACCTGTCCTTTAATCAATGAACCACCTCCAACAGGGAGCAATTTATTAAAGGTCCCCTTACGCTGTTATGGCTCTTTGGCTCACATTTCTCACTCTGTGCCTCTGGCAGGTGGTTTCCCTGGACTTACAGAAATACAGTCCTATTACCGCAGGGAAGCTACTCATCCAAATATGTATCAACAGCACAGAGATACTCGGAGCCGATTTATTGCGGCGGTTGAGCATGAGAACAAAGGGAGGAAAAGGAAGAGAACAATCCGGGTATATTGCTGTATGATTTTCCATCCACAAAGACTATCAATTGCCTGAGGTTCATTATTGGCAACATTTCTCTCTCTGCTGTTTTCCTTGTAATGACACAAGCCCTTGGAGTACACGGATTGGACCCATGTGCATGTCTGCTGCTTGCCAAGGTAGATATGCCGGTCTAAAACAACTCCCGCCCACGACACTGCAGACCCGCACACCCATCTGCTAGGCTACTCAGATTTGGGGAGCTGAAAAACACATGCTGTTCGCAGCCTGTTTAAAAAACATGCCCCAAATCTCTGGCCATTCAGTTTCACATGGAAAGGACTAAAACGTAGCCGAAAGCTCTTTCTATTAATAGGGGAAAACTGCAGTTAGTCAAGAGTAGTGAGCCAGGTGAAAGGGAATGTTCCAGCTGAGGAGGAGGCTCCTCTTATCATTGTTCTGCACTATATTATTTTAAAGACCAGACTCCCATCCCAACTGCATTAGCATCCTTCAGAAAGCTACGTTAATTTCACCCTTGACACCCCTCCCACACAGACACATGTGAAAATATCCAAACTGGGCAAAACTCTCCCGTTCACACTTTCCTGGATCTGAAAGGGGACTAAACTTTTCCCACTAACATGCCATGGTTCAAATGTCTCGCTACGAGGAAGGGGGCAGAGAAAGAGAATAAAGGATCAGGGGTTAATAATGAAGGTCCTAGAACTACTTTAAGGCCTTGCATAAAACGAATGATGGCCGCTCCTGACACAGTTAACAAAGGAATATAGCTTGGAAAGGCACGTATCCTCAGGCCATCGACCTGCCAGAGCCGCTGGGCTGGATTCCGAGTCGCACTGAAGGGCTGAGGGAAAAAACAACCTCTTTCCCCTCCCTGCTTCTGCAGCAGCTGCCACTGTGCCTCCTCTGTAGGGCAGGAAGGTCTATGCGCCTCTGATCCAACAGCACCACCCCATGTGCATTGAGACGGTGGCAGCCCCTGTTCTGGGCTGTCCATGCCATGGGGCTGCCCAAACCTTCCTCTTTATATTGCTCCCTTCCAGATTCAAACAGAGCAGCACTGTGTTGGCTCCACTTTGCGGAGCAACATTCTATAGAGCCATGGTGGAGACAGAGGCTCGACTTTCCCGCTAACAGATTCATTAGGTTTGCCCGCTGTCTTTCAGATACCAGCCACCATCTGTTTGTTCCCCCTGGTTAGTAGTTACCTTGAGGGGCTCACACGTGAAATGTGGGGATAAGTTAACACGAACAAGGGGCAGCCTTAAGTTCCACTAGAAAAATGCACTGCGTTCCAATGTGCTTTTCAGTCCTCTTCAAAGTACAGCTTTGTAAGGGACAAGGAGACCAAAAACCCAAAGAAGCGCCTGCCATTTTAACATTTACTGACAGTGTGTGAAATGACACAGGCGGGTTTTCCCTATACTCATTATAGAAAGTGTTGTGGGATCTCAGATCCGTGCTGTTTGATCTCGTTACTAGTTTGTTACATTTAACTGGCTAGTACAGTCTAGGTCCAATCTCCGCAGCAGGGGTTCCAAACTGTTCCCTCTAATCTTTTGTGCAGGTTTTTTCCATCACGTGAGGAATACATTTTTCTGTGCATCAAGGGATGTGTGAATGTGCACCACCAGTCGAAACAAAAACCCAGCTGTGGGTGCTCTGCTAATGAGCTGGGCAGCATTTGAATCTCTCCTGAGTGGCTGCACAAGCGCCCAGCTTACAGGGAACACTGGCCGGGGCGTCAACGTGGGTCACCACCCCATTTTAATGGAGTCACCAGGACTGGTGTAGGATTTGCTGGGTCCCAGAGCTGATGCTGAAACCTGAGGGCAGTGGGGCTCAAGTTTCAGGCCTTTCCCCCAGGGCTGAAACCCTTGGGGCTTGGCTGTCTCTGGCCACCCTGCTCTAGGCAGCGAGGCTCAGGTGAGCTCAGAGTTCGGTCCCCCCTCCTGCGACAGTGCAGTAATTTTTGTTATCAGAAGGGGGTCGCGATGTAACGAAGTTTGAGAACCGCTGCCCCACAGGAGATGTGGCTGTTGTATTACTGCACAGATGTGTGGAGTGTAAACCTGGAACTTATTTTACCCCTTCATAAAACACAAGATTGAGGGGGCTTCTCCTGTATGTGTGAATCGGTACTACGGCCAGTTCACTGCACTGATGCTTAGCAGGCTGTCTTTTCTGATGACCCACTGTACATTGCACATCTGAAGTGAATCTTCCTCATGCCCTGCCTGATTCCTCATGGAGTGGGGAGAGCTGCAGCTGGCCAACAGTTACACCGTATAAGCCACTAGTAATGTTTATTTTACACGCTCACCAGCCTCAGTGAGAGAATGAAGAAAGCAAATGAGATGGCTGGGTGGGGGCCTGGATGTTCAGCAAATGATTCAGCCTGTTTTCTCCCCCCAAGTAAATTCAAATGTCTGCTCCATTTGCTCAGAATCAAATACTTCATCTCAGACACAGACACACTCAGCAAAGTCAGTGAGGGATTTCCAATTGCGGCTGACCTACCCGCTCTCCTGGACATCCCTGGCCAAATGCCTTTTGATTTCAGTCAGAGCAGAGTTAGGCTGGTGCGGGAGCACTTGTCAAAACCCCACCTGCTGAGGACGGTTCAGTGGCTACCCTGTTATTAAACATGGCTGAGACAAAAATGGGATAACCTCAGGCAACATCTGCTTTGTGAGTAGCCAGCCGTTTCCAGGCCCGGTAATACCATGCCTTCATGCTATTTCTAAATTCCGACTTGCATTGGACATTACCTACAGCGAAGTGCAGGGTCACAAGGAAAACCTTGCAAAGGGCTCAGTCCTCCAAGCTGCTCAGTATTCCGCCCTGATCCAGCCGTGACTTAGGCATGGGCTTAAGTTTACTCATGCGAGCAGTGCCATTGACTGAAGTGCTTTTGCTGACTTGGCCACAGAGTTCAGCACCTTGAAGCACCAGCCCTCCAAAGCCCAACTCGCCTGTACAGCAAACGGTAACAGAGGAACGGTTTTAAAGCCAATCCTATTGTGTCATATAAATATAATTGGCGCTACAGCTGACCAACAGCCCTATGCCTGAGGCCAGACCCGCAGTCAGTGTAAATCATCAGGGCTCATTGTAGGGAAGGAAGTTACCGATTTATACAAACTGATGATAAGGCCCAGGTTCTGTGTGTTGTGACTGCTAGGACATTTGCACTTATCTGAAGTGAGCCCACTGTTACACAAGTCCACTTTCATGTAATCTCCTATCAAACTTCAGATTATTAGCAATCCTAATTCCGGACGGGAATGTGGTTGCTTATAGCTTTCCTAACAGGTCTCCAAACTGAGAGTCCAGTTGGCTTTTATGGCACCACGTCAGGGTTATACACTGGATTGCACTGGCATACAGAACTACTGTCAGCAAATATGGACTCTGAACACAACCCCCACGTTCAGTACAGTTTCTTAATTGAAAACAAAGCTGAACCATCTACAATCCCCTCAGATCGTAACCAAGCCTCGACTGCGTTTATGAAATGCAGGATTTCTACACTGGAAACCCTGGCACAAGCCCTCAGGCAGCATGAGCCGCTCAAAGAGGAAAAATGTCACGTGAATTTCACTGGCAAGAGAGTGTTTGAGTCATGACATTTGTGGGTGGAGTTTTCGAAGCCATATGACTGTACTACCATGTATCAGTATTTCAACACTTACTTGACTCAGTATTGTCACAGTCCTGGGGATTGCACTTCTGGGTGTTCTCTGGCCACTGTTCATGGTCACACAGGCTGCTGTCTTCTTCCGCTTCTCCAGTTTTTGTGTTCATGCACTTCACCTGTCGCCGCTGGATGCCCCCGCCACAGGTGGCTGTGCACTGCAGGAAGTGAATTAGCGGGGATATAATTAGCTGCATCCCGAGTGAAGGGTTATTTTAGAGAGGTTGCTGTGGGATTGAGACTGCACTTACATATCTATACTCTACATTGCTATTTGCATGTTAAAAGTGGCATCTGAGCAAAATTCCTACATGGAACTTGCTTCTCCTTTATCCCTTGCTCCAGTTAGTTCTGTTTCTAGGGGACACAAAGGGCATATTTACATCAGGAAATTATTTCAAAATAACTAAAATCGATGTAAAATCAGATATTAGGAATGGCAATAATACAAACATCTGTAGGAGAACACTTCCATCTCCCTGGACACACAATAGCAGATCTAAAGGTAGCCATCCTGCAGCAAAAAAACTTCAAGACCAGACTCCAAAGAGAAACTGCTGAGCTACAGTTCATCTGCAAGTTTGACACCACCAGCTCAGGATTAGACAAAGACTGTGAATGGCTCGCTAACTACAAAAGCAGCTTCTCCTCTCTTGGTATTCACACCTCCAGATCACTTGCTAGAAATGGGCCTCATCCTCCCTGATTGAATTAACCCCGTTATCTCAAGCCTGATTCTGGCCTGTATATTTATACCTGCCTCTGGATATTTCCACTACATGCATCTGATGAAGAGGGTCTTTGCCCATGAAAGTTTATGCTCCAATACATCTGTTAGTCTATAAGGTGCTACAGGACTCTTTGTCACTTTTTTAAAAATCGATGTAATAACTCCCAAAATAGCAAAATTGAAATACCGTGTCCTCACTATGGGGAAGCCTTGAAATGAGTCCGAGGCAGGTTCTGTTGATGTGGACACGCTACCTCGACCTAGCACCCCAGGAAGCACTGGGGAGTAATTAGTTTGAATGACTCTGGGGAGTCGTTATTTCGAAATAGTGGCACCAGAGCATCCACACAACCGCTATTTCAATGTAACGATTTCAAAATTAGCATTATTCCTTGAGAAAAGCAGGAGTATCTATTTCGAAATAACAGGCTTGGTGGTGTGGCTTCGCTTATTAATTCAACCTAAGGAGGGTTATTTTGAAATAAAGCCCTAGCGTAGACCAGGGCAAAGGCATCTGTACTGTACATAACCCAAAGTCTGTCTGGCACTGCTGTGCACAAGGTTAGCTTCCGCTAAGCGAACAGACCTCTATTAATTCTGCTGACAGAGGAGGCGGGAGGCTTCTTGTTTGCTTGACTATGGGGCACAGTTAGCAACACACATCCATTAACCCTTATTATCTTCATAGCTGCTCCCATTTTCACAACATATCTGTTCAAAATAGGACTTGCTTAGAAATAGAATTCCCCCGAGGGCCTTTGCTGAGCATAGCTGGTCAATGAGAAATGCTTTGGTGTGCATTTAGATTTTCAATATTCCGTATAATGTATTGAAACTGAGTCACTTATCATACGGCTTTATTCACTTCTCAGACCCAGGGCCCTGGATTGAGCATTGGTGTGCGCTGAAAAGTTTTACCGCTGTAACTATGTCAAGTTGGAGGTGTGATTTTTTTGGCCATATTGTTATATACGGACACGGTTATAGTGGTATAAGGTAATTTACACCAGCACCATGTGTTTTCCTTTGCCAAACCAAAGTAAGCTAGACTGGTAGAAACACTTTGATGCATCTACACTAGAGCAGTTGGTTTCAAACTCACGACCCAGTGGAAGAAAATTGTTGATACTGCAACCCAACATAATTTGACTGGAGTTTGGGCTATGGGGTAGGGCTGGGGATGAGAGCTTTGGGCTGTAGGAGGGGGCTCTGGCCCAGGGGGAGGGAGACAGGACTGGGGCAGGAGGGGCTTACCTTGAGTGGCTCTTGGTCAGTGATGTGGGGGGGGGGGGGAACAGGCTAAAGCAGCCTCCTGCCTGTCTTGGCACCGCAGACTGCACTGTGCCCCAGAAGCAGCCAGCAGCAGGTTTCCAGCCAAGGGGAGTGCGGAGCAAGTGCTCGGGGCAGGGGCAGTGCATGGAGCCCTGTGCACTCTTCCTAACCCCCCACGAGCTGGGCCTGCTGCTGGCTGCTTCTGGGGCACAGCGCAGTCTGCGGTGCCAAGACAGGCAGGGAGCTGCCTTAGCCCCCCACTGCTCACCTGATCCCCCTGCAGCAACGAGACCCAGCGCCCGACATTCCACAGCCCAGTGCTGGGTCATGCCTCCTAGTTTGAAAACCACTGACCTAGGGGGCTTTTGCTGCTTTAACTTATCCAGGATAGTTAAAGCAGCAAAAAGTTTTCAGTGTAGACAAGGCCTTATAAACTTTACTGTCAATTGCGTGGGCTTGATTGTAGAAACCAGTGCCACTGACTAGATGGCACAGAGGGTGTCTACTTATCTGAGATTGGAAAAATGCTGTCCAAAACCAACAGGCGTGATTAATTCCCAAGAGAGATTCATCTGCAGAAGACATTTATTTTCCTTCAACATTTGCTCACCTCTCCCCATGATCCCACTACCCATTTGGTACATGGGTGAGTGTTGCAGGGTCTTGTGTTATTTGGCCTTAACATTTCGTCACACCGTCCGATTTCTGGACACGTCACTAAACGCTTCTGCTCCCCTCCGCCGCATGACTCAGAGCACTAAGGAGAAACAAATCGGAATCAGTCTGGAGTAATGGGAAGAGAAAACCACCCCATTTACTCACATCTTATGGAATTACAGTCTGAAGAGGCCCTACAAAAATTGCCTCCAGTGTTGAACGCTCCTTTTTGTGATTATAATGATTGTCCCAAGGTGGCTCTTTTGTGGAAGTGGGGATACTACATTGATTTGAAGCTTGGCTCTTAGGCACACACACCTTTGTAAGAATACAGCAGTTCCACTTCATATATATACTCTCTATTTCCTAGGTCCAAATACTTAGAGGGTCAGATTCTTCCACAGCAAAGGGCACACATTACCCCCACTAACTTCTCATCACTGAGCATCACACAAGCTGAACTGAGTGGGGAATGTGGCCTACAAGCTGTCTAGTGCTATTCTATATGTCTTAAATAATGGCCATTACACACGGCACTATGAGGCTACGCAAAAGTAAAATGCCAGCAGCATGTACTTGCAGAGAAGGAATTCCAGCTGCCTACTGGAATTGCCATTAGAACGTTCAACACGTGTCTGAGGTTAACTCAGTTTTCATCAGAGTTGGGCAGTTCATCATTTAATAGACACTTGAAAGTATCTGGTTATTTGCAAGTGGCTGTTAAAACATATTGAAAAGAACTTGGTTCCTCGGTCCCTTCATTTATTCTTTATGGAGAGATCTGTGCCAGGACCCTCCAGACCATGAGTGGTGGGTAATGTAGGCAACGTCTACGTTCTCTGCTGGCTGCCCGGGAGGGCTGGGGCTATGGTGCTGCATCCTAGTTTCTCAGCCGCCCAGTAGGGCTGGGGCCACGGTGCCAGCTGGGAAGGATGGGGCTATGCTATTCGCTGGGGCTGGGGGCAGTAACCTAGGATGGGGGCTGGGCTTGACTCCACAGGGAGAGGAGGTTGTGGAAGGGGGCATGGCCTCAGGTGTAAGGGGTGTGGTCACAGTGGAAGGGGGTGTGGTCAGAGGCGGAAGGGGAGTGGTCACAGGCAGAAGGGGTGAGGGCCTTGGGCTTGCCTTTCCTAGTTGGGCCTTCAGCCACCACCCATGCTCTAGACTCTAGTGGAGTCTGGATCAGACCCATCTCCGAAGATGTAGTGGATGCTCCATCTCTCTCTAGAAATCCCCTCACCTCTCTCCAGGATGAGGTATACCAGTCCAGGCAGGACTTGGTTTGGCAGGGAGTCTGCACTGGCGGCTTGTAGAAAACAGCTTGACAATGAAAGGGTCGCAGAAGCCGCTGCTCTCTGGTGTCAACGCAGTGAACGTCCCGGACCTTCAGCCCCCCTCCGCAGTTCCTTGAGCACTGGGGAAACAGCACGATGAGTCATGCTGGTGGGGCGGAGGCAGTGACAGTGTCCAGACATGAATATCTCTGGCAAAGCTGAGTTTACCCAGATATTAAAGAAATTAATCACTGTGCTCTTTCTTTCATTAACTCTTCCAGCGTTTGCCTTTGGGTCTCCCCGTGATTGTACCTATCCAAGCTAACGAGAGTCTTAAGTACTCCCACGAGCACTAGTACTTTCCACTCGGAAATGATTCTATTTGCATTTTCAATGGCAACAGATTTTTGAGGTCATGTTCCCACCTCCTCAGATCCCAAAAGCTAAGGCCTATTAAAATCATCCACAGCAGCCCTGCCATTCCAGGAGCCTTGCCTATCCTTTATTCTCAATGGCTACGTCTACACTGGCCACAATTTCCGGAAAAGGGATGCAAATCAGGTAAGTCAGGATAGGAAATCCGCGGGGGATTTAAATATCCCCCGCGGATTTAAATAAACATGTCCGCCGCTTTTTTTCCGGCTTGGGGAAAAGCCGGAAAAAAAGCGTCTAGACTGGCGTGATCCTCCGGAATAAAGCCCTTTTCCGGAGGATCTCTCACTTTGAAGTAGGAATAAGAGATCCTCCGGAAAAGGGCTTTATTCCGGAGGATTGCGCCAGTCTAGACGCTTTTTTTCCGGCTTTTCCCCAAGCCGGAAAAAAAGCGACGGACATGTTTATTTAAATCCGCGGGGGATATTTAAATCCCCCGCGGATTTCCCTATCCTGACTTACCTGATTTGCATCCCTTTTCCAGAAATTGTGGCCAGTGTAGATGTAGCCAATGGGTTTGTCCAGTCGGGTTTTAAAAGTCTCATGCTATGGGGGATTTTTGTGAAACTTTCCAAGAATCTAACACCTGCAAGGTATTCCCCAGCCTCCTCCCACAGTTCTCCTTAGTTTGGCTTCAGCCCCTGCCTCTTTTGACTGCCCTCGCTCCCCTCCTACTTTGCTGACTCCCTTCAGATCAGAGTCATCATGTTGCCACTTAGTGACTATTTATGTTCACTGGGTCCGTAGCCGGGGCTTCAGCCCCACGGGAAATGTTAACACCGCTATTCCCAGCCCTGCAGCCTGAGCGCAGCACTTCCGAGTTAGTCGACCCAGGCTCTGAGATCTGTTGCTGTGCTGGGGGCAGAGGGACCGACAGCCTCGGTGGGACCCCGGGCAAGGTCAGGTGTGTGGGGGGACCTGGCTCTGGGCTCCCCAGAGCCTTAGGCGGAAGGGGCGGGACCAAGGCAGCCAGCTCTGTGCCGCCCGGACAGCAGTGCGACCCCCCCGCTGCTCTGGTGGTGATTAAAAGGGTGCGGGGCTCTGGCTACAGCAGGCCTGGCTGGGGGAGTTTCTTTGCAATGTGCCATTCTCAGACGGGAAGCCCAAATACCCTCCCTACTTTTGGTTCGAGGGCATCTATGTATTTACCTTGCTCCAGTTTCCAATACGCCAGGATGAACATGGTCTCAGGTAGCACCTTCGAGCTGGGACAGGTTTCTTTGCAGCAACACAATCTTCATCCTTGCCTGTGCTACAGTGCACTGGCCTCCAGCTGGCTCCTAAGCCGCACGTTGTGGAGCACTGCAACACAATACACACCCCAGACCATGAATTAACTGCCCTGCTCTCCCCCGTGTACAGTTACCAACCCTCCAGGACTGGCCTGGAGTCCACAGGAAGGAAAGATTAATTTCCAATTAGAGATTATGTCGTATGATTACACCTCCTGGAATATGTCCCACCCAGTGTGGGAACCTGACCCGCTTGTGAAGCCAGCGTAAGAGCTGGTTTAGCCACAGGCTTTGCGCTGGGGGGCACAGGCTGGCTGAGGGGGAGCATAAGGCCCCAAAGGGGGCTGGTATAACTGCACCCTCTGTGCACCAGCCAGAGGGTGGTGTAACAGCGTAACAGCGTGTGTGCTCACCCATGCGCTGGGAAGCGCTGGCCTCCTTCCCGCTCCTCATCTCCACCCTGACCTGCCCGCCTCTGTGCATAACCCCAGCTGCTACGCACTAGCAACTCCCTCCAGCACGGAATGCCTTCTGCCACGGCGTGGAGCAATGCACAGCTGTGAAATACGCCCCTTTTCTGTATGCCCAAGACCATGGGGGGGGGTGAAGGGAGAGCTGGGAGAGTCAAGCCCCCAAGCCCACTCCTTCTGCCCAGGCCCCAGCATCACGGGGAGGTGGGGCGGCATGTAGCCTGAGCCTTCCCGGCCCCAGAGAACGGAGAGGGAGGAGGGTGCATGGCCCCCGCCTCTCTGCCCCCAGCAGGCATTCTGGGGGTGTTGTTTGCATGGGGGCAGGTTGGTGGTTTGGGAAGGCAACGCCTTCCCCCTGCCTACGCTATCCACTGCCCATTCCCAACACAAGCACCTGCCGCCACAAATGCCCGCTAAGGGGATGAGACGGTGCCCGGGTTCCCTTTTCAAGCTGTACTTGCCTCACTCCATTTCCCAACTTCCCAGCTGGTCATTACTGTGGCCAGTCTGGTAGCGGAGGTCGTCACTTCTGCCTCCTCCTGCTTCTGCTCTGGCAGGCTGAGCATGGGGAGAGATGTTCCAAGGTCTCCATCCCCACTAGCGAATATCCTCAGAGTGCCCCATGGTGTGCTCTCGCCCCGGCTCGTGCTTTCGTTTGGGTCTGGCATATCAGAAAACACACCCGTGGTATAAAGAGTCATCTTTCCTTCATTTGCTTCCCTCCCCGCCCACCCTGCCGTGGTTAACTCAGCTGGCAAAGCAGGCAACGTCCCTTCTGGACTGGCCCTGGGGCTGGGCTCGGAGGATATTGGCGGAGCTGGTGCCTGGGTACCCTGATGGGCTAGACTATTTGATGTCCATGTCCAGCTTTCTGGAGTGAATGGCTCACGCGCGTGGGGAGGCATGGACCTCAGGCGGGGAAGAGCTGTCATGCCTGTTCGCGGGCCAGGAGTCTGGGATGCAGCACTGAGATCATCTTGCCAATTCTGCACATCCTCTGCAGGAGGAGTGTGGTCAGCTGGTTCTCCGTTACCAGGATTGTAAGAGCTCATAGTGGGGTCAATATCTTCACTCCTGCCTCCTGCTTCCTGTTTAGAACTGGGTTCAGTGGAGATCAAAGGGGTGTCGTCTGTTGCAGGAGGCAGCGGCTTTGTTGTTGGCTGGGGAGGCAGGTTATGTGGCGGCCTGTTCATGTCTTCACTCTCCACTGTTGCCGTTATACTGGACAGTGCTGTCTCATCTTTGGTTTTGGAGGCAGCATCACCATCACCAATGGTGACCAAATCCCTTTCACTGGTATCCTCCTGGCCCTTCCGGGCAATACCAGCCAAGCCATCATCTTCCTTGTCATTGTTAACAGGAGCCTCTGTGCTTTGACCATCCTCTCCTCTGCTTCCAGGCTCTGCTGTGCTTCCCCAAATGCCAGACATCTCTTCTCCACCACTGCGGCCCTTGTCAGCTGGCAGGGGTGGAGGGGGGATGGCCAGATAAGGATAACTGAGAGACGGGGTGGTGATGGTTGCATCCTCTTCAGAAATGGTACTTGTCAGCAGGGCTCCTGGGGGCTTATCAGTGGACAGATAAGCGTGGCTGTTTATAGAATCAAGCCTTGTTCCTCTCTCAGTGGGTGGATCATCTCTGGACAGTGGCGTGTGTGTTTCTTCCTCCTCCCCCCTAAGGTAGGAGGAAGTTATGTAGAGGGCAGTAGTGGCTCTGCTAACCTCATGTGCATCAGTTACACTGAAGAGAGTTGTATCGTGTTGAACCCCTGCGTTTTCCTTTTCTTCATTGTGTCCATCGGCTGAAGTATTTGTCTCACTACTTGCTAAGTTTCCTTCATTGGGTTCTCCTGGTTCTGCATGATATGGAATGCTAGGAGACATTTCATTAGACTCCCCCAGGTTATTAGTGGCTTCACCCCCAGGCCCTGGTTCAAACCCCTCACTCTTAATGTCTTTCTCAGCAAGCGGGTCATAGGACAGATCTTCATGGAAATTGATAAAATTGTAATCGTAGTAAAAATCATCGACAAAGACGTTTCCCTTTTTGTTACTGCTGCCTGGAAAATCCTCCTCAGTGATGACATTCTCATCTTTGGATTGTGGATGATTCGGCATTGGGGGGCTAAAGTGGGAAATGTGGTGAGTGGGAATGTAATTTATCTCATTAAATAGTTCTCTACTGGAAGAGCCGCTGCCAGACCAGTCAGTGTTGCTATTTTCTATTTTCTTCTGGCATTGCTTCAGGGAGCAAGTTGTTTCTGAAGGTGGTCTCTGTGCAGGATCACAAGTTGTTTTATTATCATGATTGCAATAAACAGAGCGCCCCTGTGTTCCGTTTCCACATGTGACTGAGCACTAAAAAAGGAAAAGAAATGAAAATCTCACAAACGCGAGCATGAGAAACAGAATTCAGGAATCATAATAGGGGTGTGGGCATGATCATACAATCATGGGTGTGGTTATGCAAATGAGATGATTTAATGGGCACCCGGGAGTGATTATGCTAATATCAGTGCTAGCTCTCTGAGCCTATAACACCAGAAAACACTTGAACAGAGCAAAGTGCTCATGTACTTAAAAGTTTTGTACCTCCTCCATATTATGACACTGCGTACTACTGGGCAGAGATACAGTATCAGGTAAACTGTATATTATAAAAAAAAGTCTAGTAGTGAGTCTATAGTTAAAGGTTGTTCATATTTCTGTTACAAACAATGTTGCTGATTGTATTTGTATCTTGGGCTATTTTGCTTCAGGCTGAAACTTGGCCTACACGTTGGGCAGAAAAAATTTCTGGGAGTTGGGGTTTGTGGAGGGTGTGGGCCTGGTAAATGGAAAACCCAGGATTAAGAAGATGTTTTGTTGAGGAAAAGCATATAATGGACCCATTGATACTATTCAGTATAAAAGAGGCCCACAAACTGGAAATAAGGTCAGTGAAATTATCCTATACAATATGTAACTCATACGTCCATTAACATCACATTTGCTCTGAATGAGCCACAGATCGTTATGCTTAATTAGAACTGATTTATATGGCATTAGTCATGTATAACAAAATCCCTAACATAATCAAATCAGAAAAGCAAACCTAAATCCAGGGGATTTCAATGGAAATACCATCTAGTTGGGTTGACAATCTCTCAATGTGGGCAAGCACTTAATTGACACTGAGCAAAGCGAGGTGATCAGAATTCAAGGGGAATGGCACAGGTTAAGTTCGCAGACTATCCGCAGAGTATAAGCGGAGGGTCTGTGCTTGGGGACAGACCCATACGAAGATGTATGGGGATGGGTGTGAGTACATTACATACGTGCAAAGGCGCGTGCAGTTCCCCATGCTGCTCGGGGCCAAGCTGGCCCTTGGCATGTTAATAGCTCTCTGAGGGGCCAATAAGGCAGCTGGGGAGTGCAATCAATGGAGTGGAGAAAACATCCTCTCCTACGGCACGCACTGTGGGGCTTGGCTCTGAGGAGGTGCACAAATAGCCGTGTATCCTGGAGAAATTCTAGCTGCCCAGTTAGGGCTGTGAAATGGACCATTCTTGTCATCAAACCCCAACCTGCAATTAAGCTGACCCATCAAAATTGGCAATACAACCCCGCCCCAGGTTATATTTTCATGTTTAAATCATTGAATATATATTTTTAATGTCCTGTGGAAAGTTTTAGTAAAAATGTAACTTTGGGGGAATTTATCTCCCCCATGTAAAAATTCTATTTTTGAAAAATAGACAAATATCTAAGAAAAACACATTACTGAAAGTGAATAGAAAGAGGAATAACATTTACAAAAAAGATTAACCCCACCCATCCCACTCTTGAAAGCTACATTTTCATGGAGAACAACTATGTTAAATGCAATCTATTTGAAATACTGTACATCGGCACAGCTTTAACAAAGCCTGCTTAGAAAAATGCTGGTGGGATTCCTGCTTTCATTTCTTATGCTCCACTTTCCAGTTTACACTTAAAACAATTATTGTTGAGATGACTCACAAGGAAGTTGTGTGGGACAAGCTCAGAACGGGCACTTAACCCCCAGCATTATGAGAATTCCTCTGCTCCCTTGATTGGGCTGGCTGATTTACCTGTTTAAATGGCCATTAATAGCAGGGCCTCAGGTAAGATGGTCAGTGAACGGTCTGTGCCGTGCACCGAGTGTACAGCCATACACTCTAGCTTGCTCTCTTTTTTAATAGAAAAGAGTCAGTTTCCAAGTCATGGCCACATGTCCATGTACGGAGCAGTCAACCGCCCATGGATAAGGGGCTGTATACGCGACAATTAGAAACCAGTGACTGGCCCATGCCAATTGATTCAGGCTTGTGGGCAGGGCAGCAAGACTTGTCAGGTCCCTGGGCAAGGTGTGGGAGGCTGGCTCTGGCAGAATGGGCAGGACTGAAGCTGGCTTCCCCCCACCAGCCTCTTGGAGTGAGCTGTGTGGGGCTCCAGTGGCTATTTAAAGGGTCCAGGGCTCCAGCTGCTGCCACAGTAGCAGCAGTGGGGGCTGGGAGCCCTGGAGCCTTTTAAATTCCCATGTCCTGGGGCAGCTGTTGGCAGGCTCTAGGATCCTGTGAAATGGGAAGGTCCCAAAGCTTGGGCTGCCGGCTGAACCCGAAGGTCTATGCTGCAATTAAACAGTCTCTGAGCCTGAGCCCCTTAGCCGGAGCTGGATGGCACAGGACAGTGGCAGGCAACATGGACAGACCCGCAGCACGTACGCGCACACAAACTCTCCGGCTGCCCCGGCCCACTGGGTTGCAATGCGCTCAGAACATCGGCAGGATGCTGCCCACATCTCGGGTGGAAACTTGTGCTGCTGCAAAATATGTCAAGGGCTTTTGAAGCTTTTTTTTCCTGTTACTCTAGTTCTTCGCACCAAGCAGGGAGCAGTCACTAGACTCTGATGGAGGAACCAGCCAAATTTGAGGAAGGAAAGAGATTGTAACAGTCTCGGGGAGATTCGCAAACCTGCCTTTCACGTGAGCCGACTTGGAGAACTTCAGCTCCTCCAAAGGACAGCGAATTAAAATGAATTTGAATGTTTAAATTGTCAGGACTCCAGCTATTTCCGGAATGTCTGACAGGTGATGTTAGAAAGGGAACTAGACACTTGCCCCCACCCTCCAACCTGAGTTTTCTGTCTGAATTCCTCTCCTTTCCCCCTCTTTAACATGCTTTAATCTGAGTCAGCCCCTGCGTGAAGTGTTTCACACTAGATTTTTTAGGATGCCATGATTGTCCAGAGGGCAATGAGGGCCTGTTGTGCTTTGCAAGGGAATGCAGTGCGGAACAAGCCACCTGAATTCAGGATTAGCTGTCTAGATCAGTGGGTCTCAGTTTCATTTCCAAACCCCTAACATGTTTCAAATGGAGGCACAGACCCCTTTGGAAATCTTAGACGTTGTCTGAGGACCACCACAGGTCTGCAGACCATAGGTTGAAAACCATTGTTCTATGGTAACGACAACCTTTTGCAGACTCCTTAGCCACAGTTTCGGTGGTTGAGAACTGCTGCTCTAAGGCTAGTCTTCACTATGGGGAAGACTGATGCTGCCGTAATCAATCTTCAGAATTTGATTTAGCAGGCCTAGTAAAGACCCACTCAATCGAACTCAGAGGGTGCTCCCATAGGTGCCGATATTCCTGCTCCTTGCAAGGAGTAAGGGAAGCCGACAGGAGCATTTGCTCCCATTGACCTCCCTTTAGTGTAGACCTGGCCTATAGTCTTGTCTATACTTACCTGGAAGGTCAAATTAAGAAACACAACTCCAGCTACGTTGCCCTCTGAGTTCCATTTAGTGGGTCTTTACTAGACCCACTAAATCAAACTCTGGAAGATTGATTGCAGCAGTGTCAGTCTTCCCAGTAGTGAAGACATGGCCTTAGAGTCACTGTGTTTCCATTAGAGCCTCGTGTTTCCCAAGAAACTGACACTCCTGTGTTCTTTACCCTTTGACTTTCTCACCTCAGACCAGTTGCCCACGGCCCATTGAGCAGGACAGAGGATATCCCTGTGACAGGGCGCAGCGGCGTCTGGCTTGGAGAGATGCTGACACTCGGTGTGCAGCAAAGCCCGCTGTTCATCGAGCCCCACACTTTGAATGCAAAGGACTGTCCGCTTCATGAGCCCACCTTCGCCACAAGTGGCAGAGCATGTCTGCCACTCACCAACCCACCACCTAGGAAATGAAAGGGGAAAAGGTGGGAGCTGATGTGAGCCTTCACATTCGCAGGCTTATTGCTCACAAGCGGGCACGATCCCTCCTCCTTGGTATTGCAGTACACGGAGAATCATGTGGCGTTCGAGGTGCCACGTTCTGACCTGCATTTTAAACATGCCAATCTGCCAGGGCAGTGGGCTCCCGGCGTGAGGCACGGCTGTAACCACAGAAGCCATTTGCAAAGCTCCGAGGTTAGTTGGGACTTTTGCAGACTCTCTTGCTCTTCTGTCTCGAGGTCCATCTATAAAGGAGGCACTAGGGAAACATGGCTCCTGATCAGGTTTTCCATTTCAACCTCCCCCAAAGTTCAGGGTGTTTGGATTCAGGATCGGTGCCTGAGGTCATCTGCTGTACAGTGCGGCATAAATTGTCACAGGCACAAACTCCAGGGCCGGAGCACCCACCGGTCAGCACCTCCCCACTCCCCAGCGCCACTGGTGGGCCCTGCAGACAGAGGATATGTCTACACTGCCACCCTAGTTTGAACGGGTGGCTAATGTAGTGATTCAAACTTGCAAATGAAGCCTGGGATTAAAATATCCCGGGCTTTATTTGCATGTTCCCAGGCACCGCCATTTTTAAATGCCCGTTAGTTCAAACTCCCTGCCTGCGGCTACATGTGGCATGGGCTAGGTAGTTCGTATTAAAGCTCCTAATTCGAACTACCATTACTCCTCATTGTAGGAGGAGTGTAGACATAGCCTGAGCTATCCTGTCCACAGGACAGTTCAGGGCAGCTGCCCCAGGCCCTGTGTTTTGGGGGACCTTCGGGCAGCTTCCTCAACTGTCCTATGGACAGAGTGGTCCTCCACATTGAGCTTTGCGCCAATCCCATCTGTGGGGCCCCAGATGGATTGCGGGAGGACCAGGAGTCCCGGGGTTGGCAGCAGGGATTGCTCCAGCAGCCTTCCCCACTCCACGGCCATCTCCCAGTTGGGTTACTCTGCTTTCCGCGGGCTTGGGGGAGTGGTGCGGGCTGGGGCCTGGTCACTATAATTCCCGTCGTCACAGTGAAACAGAGCGACCCTGCTGCCGCCCACGCCAGGCCTCCTGGTCATCCCCCGGCTTGCGTTGCTCAGGGGAGGGAACGTTGGGGACAAGCTGCAGTGGGGGCGGCAGAAGGCAGAGCAGGAGTGGGAAGAGGCAGGGTGGGACGGAGCCGGGGAAGGACTTGCGGGAAGGGATCGAGTGGGGGCTAAGCGGGGGCAAGGAGGGGGGGACAGAGGCAGGGCAGAAGCAGGGCTTAGGGTGTGGGGGCTTTGTCCTGGGCCCCACTCCCCGCTCCCTCCTTAGGGACAGCCCTGTCTGTGGATCAGCACCTCCGCCTCCCTCCCTGCCTCTCCAGCCTGTTGCAATCAGCCGGTTTGAGGCGCTCAGGGAGCTGAAGGGCAGGCGCGAGAACGCAGTGTGCTCAGGGGCAGGGTCAGAAGTGGGTGGGCAGCACAGGGGTGGGGCCTAAAGCAGAGCTGGGGGGTCGAGCACAGCCAGCGCTTTGGAAAGCCGGCGCCTGTGTGAGGTACCGTTCTCTCCAGAGCAGCGTAAGAGTTCATGGCCCTTTCTAGCAAGGTCTAAACCCAAAGGAGCTCAGGCCTGGGTACTCTTAACATCATCCATCGATTTCAAGAGGAATTAGGCACCTCAATACCTTGGAGCCTCCGTCTGCAGCCCAAGCAGCAAACTCCTGTTCACATGGGACATCAGAGAGGCTCTGCGGAGGAGCATGTGTGGAGCCAGTTGCAGGACTGGGGCAGACTCCTTACCAGAGGCCAGGGTGGAAAGAGTCAGACTCAGCACCCTGGAGCCCCCAGGCCACTGTCGCTCCACTGACTTGGGATGCTGATTTGCACCAGCCCTCCTGCCCCTCCGCTAAAGTTGTGAGAGCAGCCCAGGGTGGAGGAGAATGAGAAGGTGGAAAACCAAAGGAAAGCAAACCTGGCTGGGCAGGGCTCTTCGCTACACGTCCTCTGCTTGTCGTCAGGTCGGGTTAACGAGTCACAGTACCGTTCCTCCACTATCCCAGCTGCCTTTTCAACACAGTGCACAATCTGTCTCTGAACACCTGGAGACGGAGAGAGGCGGCAAGCAGGGGTTCAGTCGGGCAAGCCCGAAAATAGCTGTGCCGTGTCACGCGCGGAGCGTTTGAGCTGCACACCTGTGGGAGCAGTTCCCAGCTGCCCCCCTTTGAGGAGGCTGGAGGCATGGAATGCTGTAATTAAGTGGCCTTGGAATGAAGCAAGTTGGGCCCGAGGTCAGCAGGTGTCAGGTTCAGACTGCAGCACGCCGAGGCAGACACATGCACCGCACGTACCGTAAAGAATTAACAACCAATGCCTTTGTCTGAGCTTTCCCTTTGCTAGACACCTCCCTCCCTCGACTCCCAATTTTAAATGAGCCAAATAAAAGGAGCCTATAAAAAGTAAAAAAAAAGAGAATAATACTGACAATGTAGGAGGAATACAATTAACTACCCACAATAGATCCTTTAAAACAGTAAGCTACATTAACATCAATCAGGCACATGCGTTGTGTGGGTTTACTTGCATTTCATTAGCTCCCAAGGTGGTTTGGCCATTAAAATCCATTGCTAGCAGGTTACAGGAGGCCCTTGTGTAAACCTGACTTACTAAGAAGGAATGAATTTTTTTAAAATTAAACTACTTGAAAAGTTTGTTTCTGCAGCGTTTGTCCATGATGCCTGCCCAGAATCTTTCACACAAATCACAAAACTCACAAACCGTCAACTTTCTGTTCAGCAGCCACTCAGTTTTGCTCACTCTTTCACTCATCTGCACTGGGACAACCTGTTGGCAGAACAATGCTTGCATTGTCCACGTATGTGAAAAGGGCAGGAGGAAACCCAATATGTGACATGTTATCACGGTCAGATTTCTGGAACTGCACAGTGCTGGAAAAGCAGAAAAGAAACCTGGACTCACATCTCCCAATAGTCAGTGCAGCATAGAGGTGGAGGGTTAGAAATAGTACCAATCCATCTCTAAAATAAAAAAACTATAGCAGGCAATATTCAATTTTCCCCTGGGAAGTAAGATGTATTATCTGTTTAGCTAGAATGAGATAAATTCTTAGATTCAGACTTTTAGATCAAAGCTAGGGCACTCCATTCAGAAACCTATAGATCAATGGTGGACAGAGCTTGTAAACTTTTAGCTGTCAAAAGAAAAAAAAAGAAAGAAACGTGTCAGATTCCATGTGGTATGTTAATCCATTCTGAAAGTGTGAGGAATACATTTCTCACTCCTACTGACTTTTTATAGAAGTGTAGGACTAGAAGGGACCAATAGATCATCTCGCCCAGTCCCCTGCACTCAAAGCAGGACTAGTTATTTTATTTTGTTTAAGGAAAACAAGGAAGAAAGAACCAGTATAAAGTCTCCATAAGAGAATTACCACAGTGGCTCACTCTGTTGAAGTCTGCATCTGCACACAGTCCACTTGCAGCCATCAGAGAGCCCATTCTACTTTAAAGTTCCAGCACACAAAGAAGTCGACTGATCCTTTCTCCTTTTAACTGTGCAACATGCAGGTTTCACTAATGGAAAAGCCATGTGCAATATGGTTTAGCAATCAGGTAAATGGCACACAGCCCCTTCTGTCTGTGGGGGCACAAAGTGACTGCCTCCAAACCAAGCATTTCTGAACAGTGGAGACTGAGAAACAATGCCGGTAGAAACAACAAAGAGTGGCACTTTAAAGACTAACACATTTATTAAGGCACACATGTAACATACTGAAATGATAATTACTCCAATGGAGAGGGGGGTGTGTGTGTGTGTGTGTGTGTGTGTGTGTGTGTGTGTGTGTGTGTGTGTGTGTGTGTGTGTGTGTGTGTGTGTGTAATTTTCCCTAGACAAAATACTGGGCCTCACAAAGTCCATGGGAGTTTTGCTTAATTTTTCAGCCCTCCAGGTTATTTTAATACAAGTGTTTGCATGAACAAACATGTATCTAACCACTTATTCGTAACCTTGACTATCTCAAATAGGAAGCATCTGGTGAAAGGATAAGCAAGATCTCCTGCTGACTCTTCCTGCAATGGGCATGTTGTTCATTATTACCTATGACAACATTGTGTATGACAAACTTCATTTCCTTTCAATTATAAATAGCTGAAACATTACCCCTCCAGCTGTGAGCCAATCTCTCAGCAGGTGGAGGGAACTGCACCATTCAGCAAGCTGAAGTGTTTCTTAACTTGAAAGCATTGATAGCTTTTGATGCTTTATACATATTGTTATAAGAAAGACAGGAGAAGTAATTCCCCTGCTCTACTCTGTGCTGATTAGGCCTCAGCTGGAATATTGTGTCTAGTTCTGAGTGCTACGTTTCAGGAAAGATGTGAAGAAAGTCCAGAGAAGAGCAACAAAAATGATTAAAGGTCTAGAAAACATGACACGTGATGGAAGATTGAAAAAAACTGGGGCTCTGTCTAAACTACACTGATCTATCAGAAAAAGGTATACAAATTGTGCTCCGCAATTTGCATACCTTTTTTCGATAGTTTTTTTGGAAGAGGCTTTGATAGCAGAACATTCTAATAACAAAGATGGTACAAAATCTTTTCCGCAGGATAACAGGAACACACCGGCCCCTCCTAAGAGATAAGGTCAGGATGACAGTATGCAACAGAGATGCTCTGATCGAACCAGCATCTACAAGGTGATGGGTGATAACTAGTGACATCAGGGGACAGTAGCTATGTCAGAGGGGCAGATAATTGTTGTTAACAGGGTATAAAGATGTATGTATGTATGTATGTATGTATGTATGTATTTAAAATATTTGTACCCTGCCCCTCTATTTAAAATATTCAAGGCAGCTTACAAAATTTTTAACACGCAATACATAAATATGTATCTCAGAGGGTGTGTCTTTGTCTAGACTAGGGAGGAATGGAAAGTCCTGCCATTCACTGAGCCACTGGTCCATTGTCATGGGCTTATATGTATTAGTGGTCTGGAGAGCCTGCAGGATACTAATACCATGCCTTGTTGACAATAAACCTGGCTGGATGCCTTTGTCCCTTAACGTATCTTGTGGTTATTGGGCAGTTCATACAAGATCTGCTGTGCCAAAGGGAACACATATGCAGCCAAACATCCAACACCATATAATCAGTTTATTCGTGGAGTTCCAATTTATTATTTTTCTGCCAGTGCTTCTAATTCCTCTAATTTGGCTCAGAAACATTTTCACACTTTTGTTTGTTTATTGAGAACTAGCACACTCAAGAACATTCACTAATTGGGTGTTTTTTTCCCTTATGAAAAATGTGTGGAAACCTCACTAAAATCTCCAGTATCTGGCAGGAGAACAGAGAGCTCAGCTTAGCATGGGAGCTATGCGCCAGTCGTTCCCCCACCATACGGCTGGATTTGTGAAGCTCACCCATACATGTCTATATGCACCAGCATTGGAGACGGCGTAAATCAACACAGTGATGTGACGGGCACTCTGCTGATTTACACCAGAGGAGCACCCCTCCATCAGTCATCTACCCTAGCTTCTTCACGCAGCCTTGGGTGGCCTCTCCGCTGACAAAGGCTGCCACCAGTAAACGCTCATTAGGCCCAGACCACAACTCCATAAACTGCAGGTCACAAAAATGAACGAATAAATAAATAAATAACCTCCCCGGTTTTACATCTGCTTGCTTTGTCCTCTGGCAGGCAGCTGGCGGTAACAAAACCTAGCCTAACAGGCAGATTTAATTTTCCTTGGAGGTGACCTTTGACCTATGGAGCAGGACCAGTGAATTTAATAGGACCACAAGATAGTTTCACACAAGCATTCCTGTTAACAGCATGTCTTGCTCCATCCTAAACACTGTCCTTAGCTGGGAAAGGGAGTAATTCATTACTACCCAGGAACCAAAGCAGAACGTACGGCAAGGCCCAAGGCTCTGAAATGCCTTGCAGACATGGATATTGTTTCAGAAGGTCACTGTATATCAACGTATGTGTTCCTGCCAGTCCTTTTCCCAGGAGCTTCTAGAACTGGAAAGAGACATGCTTTCTGACACAGAGACACTTCCCAAGTTTGGTGTAAAAGAATAAATAAATCAGCAGTTCATTAGGTGCATACGGAGTAATGGGAACATAAGACAGACCAGGGCTAGAGTCTTTCTTGGGTATGTCTAGACTACATGGCTCCATCGACGGAGCCATGTAAACTAGTTTACCCAGCATAGGCAAACAAGCGGGGATTTAAATAATCCCCGCTTCAATAAAATAAACATGGCCGCTGCGCTGTGCTGACGATCAGCTGATCCGGCTCAGCGCGGTAGTCTAGACGCGGATCGGTAGGCTGGGAAAGCCTTTGCCGACTGACCCTGTAAACCTCATTTCACAAGGCATAAGGGATCAGTCAGCAAAGGCTTCCCCAGCCGACTGATCCGCATCTATACTGCCGCGCTGGGCCGGATCAGCTGATCATCGGCACAGCACGGCAGCCATGTTTATTTTAATGAAGCAGGGATTATTTAAATCCCCGCTTCTTTGCCTATGCCGGGTAAACTAGTTTACATGGCACCGTCGACGGAGCCATGTAGTCTAGACATACCCTCTGAGGCCAGGTCTACAGTAGACCCAGCAGCTCAGCATAAGGTATGCCCTTAAAGGGGCACGGTCTGGCTACAGTGCTTGTGCCAGGTGCAAGCCTGCCAGCACCCAGCCAGCAGATCCTGCACCTGGCACAGCATGAGCCAGCCATCCGCTGCCACCCAGCCCTCTGCCTCTTCCCGGGACCAGGCTGGTGGCTCCCAGGAGCCTGCCTGGGGCCGCAAGAGGCAGGCACCCGCCTGGTCTAGTGCGGAGATCGTGGACCTCATCGAGGTTTGGGGGGAGGCCTCCAACGTCCACGATCTCCGCACTAGGCACAGGAATGTGGCCGTCTAGGGCAGGATAGCTGTCAGCCTGGCCACCAAAGGCCACATGCGAACCCAGGAGCAGGTGTGCATGAAAATCAAGTTGGTCCAGTGAGACCCCCGACCCTGAGCCCTGAGCTTAGAACATAAGAACGGCCGTACTGGGTCAGACCAAAGGTCCATCTAGCCCAGTAGCCTGTCTGCCGACAGCAGCCAACACCAGGTACCCCAGAGGAGATGGACCGAAGACAATGACCAAGCGATTTGTCTCGTGCCATCCATCTCCAGCCTTCCACAAACAGAGGCCAGGGACACTATTCCTACCCCCTGGCTAATAGCGCTCCATGGACCCAACCTCCATGAATTTATCTAACTTCTCTTTAAACTCTGTTATAGTTCTAGCCTTCATAGCCCCCTGCGGCAAGGAGTTCCACAGGCTGACTATAAGCTGTGTGAAGAAGAACTTTCTTTTATTAGTTTGAAGCCTGCTACCCATTCATTTCATTTGGTGTCCTCTAGTCCTTATATTATGGGAACTAATGAAGAACTTTTCTTTATTTGCCCTCTCCACACCACTCATGATTTTATAGATCTCTATCCTATCCCCCCTCAGTCTCCTCTTTTCTAAACTGAAAAGTCCCAGTCTCTTTAGCCTCTCTTCATATGGGACCCGTTCCAAACCCCTAATCATTTTAGTTACCCCTTTCTGAACCCTTTCCAAGGCCAAAATATCTTTTTTGAGGTGAGGAGACCACATCTGTACACAGTACTGAAGATATGGCGTACCATAGTTTTATACTTCCCCTCCTCCTTCTTCCTCTGGCTTCCCCCTTCCAGCTCCCTCCTCCCAGGTTTCCCCCTCCCCTCTCCCATCCTCTCTCTTCCCCTCTCCCACCTCCTTTTCCCAGTCTCCCCAGAGGTTAATCCTGGCCCCCCCCCCACTTTTGTTAAATAAAGAGTTTCTATTTTTGAACACACGTGTCCTTTATTTTTTACATCAGGAAGGGGGGCTAGAGAGGGGTAAGTGGAAGGAGGTGAGGGAGGAATGGGGCACGAGCCCCTGATGGGGAGGACTGGGGTGGCTCTGCGGGCTCCTCGGGGTGGAAGCTCTCCTGCAGGGCCTCCTGGATCCTGACAGGCCCCCGATTGACCCCCTCTGGATGGCAGCCTGTGGCAAGTGCAGCCGGGCTGATGGTCAAGTGCTGTGATGTGCCGAGCGTGGGCACTCAGGGCCCTCCAAGCCAGGACTGCTTTGCTGTCCCTCATCGAGTTAGACAAGCAAGAGGGGAACCCTGAGAACTGTCTGTCCGGGGTGGGGCTTGGGTCCCTTTAAGCACAGCTCTTGGCTAGCCTGAGGCAGCAGCTCCACACTCTAAGTCCTAACCTGATGCCCTGTCGGCACTGGTTCCGGCCAGCCTTAACTTCGGTTCAGGGTCCACTTAAAGTGGACATGCTAGTTCGAATTAGCAAAACGCTATTTCAAATTAGTTTTTAGGTCTAGATGCACTAATTCGAATTAGCTTATTTCGAATTAACTAATTCAAATTAAGTTAGTTTGAATTAGTGCTGTAGGGTAGACATACCCCACTAACAGGAATGAACCTCATGGGCCTTCTCTGTTTGACCACTGCTGTAGACCTGCCTCTGGGTGCAAACAGCTCAGTGCAACAAGCCTGGTGTAAGACAGATGTGCTCTCTTGGCTTGCAAGTTGCAGCCATTGCCATATTCCCGTGCTGATGCCTCAGAGTCAGGACTGATGTTTCTGGCACCTTCCATCTTTCACACTGTGGCATCGCTGGATGCATGAGGCAAGGTGGAGAGACAGAGGATAGCTCTGTGGGACAGACAGATGTTTCCTATTCAGCAGTGACAGAAAAGAAAACGCAGAAAAATGATCTCCCTCAGTGAAGGGTCCAATGGAATGTAACAAGGACGAACCCAACAGGGTTTCTACAGAAATTAAGTTCGGACAGACTGGATTCCCGTGCATGAAGCAGGCACATCTCCTCAGACAGACAATGAGGCTCTGCTGATTTACACGGGGGGGTGGGCCACCGACTTGCTCTTTAATTCTGCTGGGGTTAGTGTGTATCAAAAGCACCCAAGATTCCTTGCAAATAAGGCAGGGAGGGGGAGGCTCATTTCGTATGTGAATGACAAGGGCACCTCTCGCATGCAGCCCTGCCACCTCCCCTGGTGGGTAGGTAGCCTGCGTCTGGGATTGGATATTGTTTTTTACAGCTGTCCTGTAGACAACAGTCTAAAAAAGGTCTGACTGGCAAGAAATGAGCTCTTGTTTTGCTGGCACTCTCAGCAAATGGATAAATCATCTATAGAGCCTCCTGCAGCCCTTTGGCAGCACGGGTGGGGAGACGCTGCTAAGGGGGACCTCAAGCTGCTTTGATCCTTTATTTAAAAAAAGAAAATTCCTGCAGCACATACTTCTGCCGTGACTGCAGAGAACTGTGACTAATAATAAGAACCTGGCGCTGTGAAGTAGGCAGGCAGAGTGAATTCCTGGACCCTACTGAGAAGAGGAAACTCCCAAGCCACTTGGCTCCACTTTGTCAGTGAGGATTTGTGGAGGGTCCGGGGCTCTTGTGAAACGTGCGAGGTTGACAGCGCTGGTGACTAACCAACCGGGCATGGCAAGAGCTCTCTCACACCGCTGTGCTTCAAACCTGAGCTGCAGGGGGCTGGTCCACATGTGGGGAATGTGGCAGAGATGCTTGCTCCTGGTTCTCTTCCTGGAGGACGGGGAGGGTGGGGGGTGAGATGGGGGGGGGGGCGTGATGCTTCTGGCCTCATGGTGGTCAGAGGAGAGAGTGGCTGCCTTCAGACTGTGTGCTGGGCAGGGGCGCAGCCCCCTAAAACACCAGCCAGTCCAGCAGAGCTGGTGCCCAGTGAACCGATCCCCCATGGAGCAAGGCCAAGGAAGGGAGAGGACAGTAACTCTGACTCACAGCTCAGTGCCTGCTCTGGTCCTCGACATGCACGACCAGGTTCTGCCCATTCCTCAGGGCAGACGGGACTGCAGCCATACGATAGCAATATATGGCAGTAACAAATGCCCTCTCCCCGCCCCCACCTCCCACAGAAATCCACGGGCCTGATTCTGATTTCACATTGCTTTTATAGCTCCATTGACTTCAACACAGTGACTCCTGATTCACTCTGCTGTAAATAGGATCAGAAGAATCTCAATAGGGCAGGTTGGGTAGTTGTGAATCCATCTTATAGGCTCCCCATCTATTTTGAAACATGGTAAATGAAACAAGCAAGCAAATCCTAAAGTGAAATGGATTATAAATAACAATGAGCGAGCTAAGTTTTCTCTCCTATCTTAATCCTTTATCATACAGCAATGAAGGACGAGTCCCAACGAAGCAGAGATCCAGTGTAAATGTCTTGAGACATGCTAGGACCCCTCATGTTTCACGGCATACACCAGCCTCTGACTACTGGGGTCTTATGTGGAGCCTTTCCCTGGGGTTAAGTTGTTATATAACTACTCAGTGCAGGGTTTCTGGCACAGGACATTAAGGTTATATTAACAAGTTTTCTCAGATGGCAAAAGCATCCTTAGAGTGTTGGATATGCAATCTTCTTCATGGCTTTCAGTATGTGTATCTGGGTATAAAACACACACATGCATTCACACACATATTAACTACCAACCCTGTTCCAGTTAGCCTGGTCTGCCCTAAGGCTTTATTTCAAAATAACCCCCTTCGGTTGAATTAACGAGCGGAGCCTCCACACTACCAAGCCTGTTATTTTGATATAACAGGCTGCTTATTTTGAAATCTGTAGTCCTACTGTCCTCACGGAATAAAGCTAGTTCTGAGATAGTTATTTCAAAATAGCGGTAGTGTGGATGCTCCAGTGCAGCTATTTCGAAATAATTACTCCCCAGGCCTTCCTGGGGCTCTAAGTCGAGGTAGCGCATCCACATTAACGGAGCCTGCCTCGGACGAATTTCAAGGCTTCCCCATAGTGTGGACATGCTAGTTTGAACTGGTTATTTCGGGAGTTATTACATCGTTTTTAATTATTTCAAAATAGTTTCCTATGTAGACATGCTCCTAAAGATAAAGGCAAAAATCTCCCATGACCTGAAGTGGGAGCGAGGATTAAACCCCTTTATCTTTACATACTTGGGTCAGATCCTTTTTACATTTACTGAAAAGAGAAATCACTACTTGGAAGTTCCAAAAATATTTACAAGATGTGTGCCTTTGAGATTGCTGTCCATTCATCTGAAGGTACCAGTCTCGGGGAGCTATAAGAACTGGCTCTGTGGACTTTAGAAACATTCACAGCTGATCCCAAGGACAAGTCCTTGCCAAGCAGAGGTTTCCAAGACTCCACTGCAGAACAGGAAAATAAATGTTTCTTTGGAGAACGAAGGCGCCTTGAAGTGGAAAACATAAAATTCAGTGAAAGAATGGATCTGGTGAGCTCTCTCACATAGCTGATCATTAAGGCAGGTTTTAGTATGTCCTTTCCAAATGCTGAACATATGCTAGGCAGTGTTTCAGCTTCTAATGACTTTCCACAGGGATTAGTGGACGTACAAAAGCTTTGTGTGTGTGAAGGACAAAGAGGAAAACCGTGTGAGATTTTCCACAAGCTTTCCATGTACCCAGGTCACTGAATCTCTGAGCAGTGAGAAATGCTGACTCTAATAAATAACGCATTATAATCTAGCAAGGCTTCTTAATAAGGCCGTCAGTAATGCAGCGGTGCAAGGGATGACAGTCAGGGGATATTGAGGCTTCTCATTTGCAAACTGTACATTCAAGTGTGAGCCTCTTTGCAAGGCAGCCACACAAAAAAGTTCAGATCAAAGTTCTCACAAGAGCCCCATGCAATGTCGCCACTCGCCCTCAAAACCAATTAGAAAGGAAGATAATGTGTCATTATAAGGCCAAAGCCCAAACAAGAGACAGTCTTCTCATTTCTGTTTATGGAGTAAAATCAAAACAAAGAGCTCTGTTGCCTCTGGGAGGCTGGCGAAGCGATAAAGAGGACCACACACATACATACACACACCTCAAAAGCTTCAACCTCCCAAGGGAGCCATGCGATAATAGGAAAGAAATCTAAGGTTCAAAGACATGAATATGTCTCTCTGCTGTATCTGCTACATCTCTGTAACAAATACTCCAAAGTTCAACCTTCCTCATTTTGGTCAAGTAGTTCTGTAAAACTCAAGATACCCTCTGGCCCCGACTCTTCTAACTCCGGGATACGTTGGCTCTGTTACTCTGCTGGTTTAGAAATTCACTGGGTGTTGTAGTCTACAGGAAGCCTGACCAAGTGCCATTAACACTGTCAAATGTATATTTGCTACTGTTTGTCCTGGGATACAAGGGAGACTAGGTAGGAAGGATAATATCTTTTACAGAACCAATTTCAGTTGGTGGATGAGACAATATTTAGAGTTTCAAAGAGCTCTTCTTCAGGCCGGGAGGAAGGAAAACCCGTGCTGAGCCAAATACAAGCTGAGAGAGACTGTCAAGCATAAACGGCTTACACGTGTTATAGGAGATGCAATTAAGGGCTAGCAGGCCATTGGGTATGTTGTAAGGAGCCATAAAACCAGAGTCTCTGTTGAATCTGTGGTTTATAGTGTCTAGCAGAGTTATGAATTTAAATTCCCAGGCTTGTCTTTGGTGGGTTCCCTTGGAGAACAAGGATGGGAAGCTCAGAAGTGGGGTGATCGCTTTGATCAGGCGACAAGGTGTTTTTGTCTTTTGTTGTTTTCCTGTGTGAGTTTATTCGGAGCGAAGGGACTGGCTAGTGACACCAGTGGTTCCCAACTTCTGGTCCTCAGCCCAGCTGGCTGCCAAGCCACAGTGGCTCTGGGGGTCAGGGCTCCCACCGTAGATGTTGAGAGAGGCGGGCAGTGCTCCTCTGAGATGTGCAGAGCCCAGCGCGGCAGCCTTAGAGCAGCTGGCAGCTGGGAAGCAGCGCAGGGCTAGTTGAGGGGAACGGGGCAGGCACTGGGGGCTCTGAGGGGAGGGCTAGTGCTTGGGGAGTCAGAGGGCTCTAAGAGGCAGAGGGCTAGCACTGGCGGGCACTGGGGGCAGGGCTAGTAATGGGGGGGTTTGGAGATAGGGCTGGCACTAGGGGCCTCTGGGGGCTAGGGTTGCCAGGTGTCCGGTTTTCGCCCAGGCAGTCCAGTAATTGTGTCTTCTGTCCGGTAAATAAAACCAAAAATACCGGACATATAAAATGTCCAGTATTGTCTGTTTTTCTCAGACGGAAGGCCGGCGGGGACATTTTCTCCTTGTCGCATCTTGCGGGGGTGAGGGAAGCAGTGAGCACAGGAATTTAAAGGCACAGCAAGTTTTTTTTTTTGCTCAATAAGTTTGGTCTTTTTTTTTCCCCCTTCAACCAATTTTTTGTGAAAGTATCTGGCAACCCTACTGGGGACGGGGCTAATATTGGGAACTGGGGGCTGGCACTGGGGAGGGCTCTGTGTGGGGTTGGGTGCAGTGGGGCTCTGGAAACAGGAGGCTGGCACTGGGGAGGGCTGGTACTGTGGAGCTCTGAGGGTGGGAGGCTGGCACTAGGGAGATTAGGTGCAGGGGATTCTTGGGTCAGTGGCTAGTGCTGGGGGGGGTAGTGGAGGGGTTGAGCCTCTTGCACCCACACAGGTGTTGGGGCAAAACATTGCTTTGCATCCATGATTTACTATCCCACACTTCTGAGGCTCAGGGGGGAACCACTAGTAATAAATGTGCTTGAGGCTGCTGCTGGGCCAGGTAAAAGGGATGCAGAATCCCTCTTTGCCACCTCAGGGGAGATGAGCGCTTTATGCGTTTGTTGCTATGTCATGCATAAGGCAGCGAACCAGGAGTTCAAATTAGCTTGGGAACAGGAGTGTCCATGATGTTTCTGATCTATGTCCCTGCTGAAAGGGGCTGAGAAGGTGTCTGCCAAATGAGGATGTCATGAAACGTCCTTGGTGGAGGCCTTGATCTCAGTTATGTCATTTACCAGCTCCTCCACCAAAACCTGAGCAGAATCTGCCCTTTACCCCTGGGCTTTACTCTCGGGGTATGTCTAGACTACACGGCTCCGTCGATGGAGCCATGTAGATGAGTTTACTAGACATAGGAAAACGAAGCAGCGATTTAAATAATCGCCGCTTCATTTACATCAAAATGGCCACCGCGCTGTGCTGATCAGCTGTTTGGCAGCACAGCGGGGCAGTCTGGACGTGCCACGGCCGACAAGGGAAGCCTTTGTCGACCACTCCATTATGCCTCGTGAAATAAGGTTTACTGGAGCGGTTGGTAAAGGCTTCCCTTGTCAACCGCGGCATGTCCAGACTGCCCCACTGTGCAGCCAAACAGCTGATCAGCACAGCGCGGTGGCCATTTTGATGTAAATGAAGTGGCGATTATTTAAATCGCCACTTCATTTTCCTATGTCTCGTAAACTCATCTACATGGCTCCATCGACGGAGCCATGTAGTCTAGACACACCCTCATAGTCCTGTTCCCACAGCCCATGGGATCCAAACATGTTCTTCAGCCTTAGCCGCCGCTGCACCGAGCTTACACTCAGCACTGCCACGAAGGGGTGAGGAAAGGTGACATCTTTCCTTCACTTTGCCTAGCCAGTGGCCCAGACATCCCCAGGCTCATCCTAAAGAGGCCTTGGGGCCCAAGAATATGGTGCCTCATCCCATCCTGGCCTTGGAATGCCCCATCTTTGCCTCATCTGCAGAGTGAGGTGTAGGGGGTGTGTGGAGCTGGCCACGCCTTAACAGAGGATACTCTCTTTCGGAGGGACTCCTCAGCTTCCCTTGTAAGGCAGCCTTCTATCTCCTTTGGACTGGCAACCCTTGCTGACTATCAAATCAGCTGGAGGGGGTGTGAGGATTTGGCCCAGACAGACTCCTGTTTCCTGTCAGGTTCCAGTTAACAGGGGAAGGACACTATAAGCATCGCAGTAAATTCTAGCCAACTGCTTTATCCAAATGCCCCGTGTCTCACTGTGCAATCCTACTCGGACCGGTGGGACCAAGGGGGAGTTCACTGGCTGCAGGGAACTTTGCATGTTCCTTTGGACTCTGCACTTCTGCCAGCCTTGTTTGGACCCCGCTCCAGGTTAGAAGCCAGATCTCCCAGGATCACATATTTCACAAGTAAATAATAATTTCCATGGAGGAAGTTGGCTCCTGCCACTGCTACTAGGCTTATCCCTATTGGGCACTGCAGGCTTCGAGGCACCCAACCAACCTGAGCCAACGGGGCAAGTGATCACATCGGAAGGGGCAGCTTTCGGCACAAGAAGTGACCATCTAGGACCCCACCTCATGGTGATGTTGGAGGTGGGGCCGTGATTGGGAGGAGTTCTGCTGCAGGACAATACCTCCTGGCCCCAAAATACTCCAGGAACCAAACTGTAACCAGCTAATCCTATGGGCTGGAGGAACGGAATCAGGCAATTCCTGCATATGAGAAGCCTGTGGCTATGTGCCTGCAGGACCCATAGTCAGCAGGAGGCAAGCTCAGAGCTGGAAAGGAAGCTGTGAGGATGAAGGGTTCTCCAGTCAGGAGGAACGAGAGATAACCTGACTGAGCATGGAAGGGCCTGGGAGACCCAGCAGGGACCTTGAGAAGAGAGGCAGGGAGTGGCCCAGGACACACTGGAAATAGAGCAGACCTAGCTGGTTGAGACAGGGTTCTGGCCAGGACCCGAGAGCCGAGGTGGGACAGGGCTCCACGGCCAGTCACAGGTGTTGGGGGTCTGTGTGGGTGCCTGAGACCAGCAGGCTGAGCTGAAGACTGGCTGAGGAAAAGTCCCAGAAAGGCTGGAAGGGTTTTTGTTTAGGGTTGGGACATTTTCAGATGTTTAGTTCGGGACAGCTGGGACTGGAAAGGGTGCAGGAAAAGTGGTGTCCTGCCACAGGATGGAGTTACCAGCTCAGCTCTGGTGCTGGCGTGACCACTGGCAGGAGGCGCTAGCCCAGCAAGAGAGTGGCGACGCCATGCCTGGCCGTGAGGGGGCTGCTAGCAGCGAGTAGGCCATTACACACCCCTGGGCCAGGCTGCTGAAAGAGAGGGACTGAGAGGGAAAAGAAAGCCTGGGAGGAAGGTGTGCAGGGAATGGAAGGCAGCCTGAGGGGAGATGACTGGTAATCTGACCTGTTGATGCTGGGGAGGGGACAGGCGAATCCCGGCTCTAGATCACGGAACAGTGTGAGCTCTGCCCTGCATACTTTGAGGATCTGCTGCGATGAGGCATTTCCAGACTCTCCCAAGTCTGATCCTCTGTGAGATGCCTGAAATTGCTTTTTAGCCCCGTATTGTGCAAACACAGGCGATGTGAGGTTCTTCAGCGTCTCTGAAACGCCTTTGTCTGAATCAACCTGAAGGCCCTGAAATCGCCAGGCAACCAGCCAGGTAACAGGACACCAGGTTTAGAGGGGAGAACTGATAGAGCCTGAGCTCAGCAGGGGGTCTGGATATTTATGACCCCAGCAGCTGTTTCTGTGTTACAAACCCACTGAAACCGAAGACCAAAGAGTTTCTTATGCCAGCAAATTGTTCTGAGGTGTATTTCCTAGGTCAGTGTTTCCCAGTTTTATTTAGCCACGAACCCTTTTAAACTTGAAAGAATTTTGTGGCACCCCTAATAAGCGTCTTATATATGGAACTGAAAAAGTAGACCACAAATAAGGATAATAATAAACAAATGCTAAACAAGGTCATGAGATCAACACAAATGACAATTGTTTGCAATAAAATTCATAAATGCTTAAATATTAATTATTATTTTTTAAATTATAAAATGTTATTGTAATGGAATTTTCTCGCGGAACCCTTATTTTTATTTTGAAGAACCCCAGGGTTCCCCGGAACACCATTTGGGAAACACTGTCCTAGGTAGTGCTGTAAAATGGGGCACAAATGAATTATTCCCTTTAAACGAGTGTTTATATAGATTTGGCCAGAAGTGGCATGTTTCAGACTTATTTATGGGAGAGGCCACCCCGGAGAACTGGACTATTCTGGGACCTTAACTGTGATGGTAACCCCCAACGAATATGCAAATATTTTAGGGGGAGACAGATCTGACCAGTGGACTAGCTAATCAAACTGATTTCAGACGAGATGGGCCGTACCAGAACTTTTGGGTTTGTAGGTGCCTGCAATACTTTATAAGAATCACCTCTGTTCCACTCACTAGTGGAAAGTAGTATGAGTACAAAGCCACTGGTTTCAATCGGAACACTGCACAAAAAGGTCAACAAACTCACCTGTCCCACACGTGGCAGTGCACTTAGTCCAGGAGCCGTATCGCCAGAGAAACTCTGCCGGCTGAATCTCATTGTCCTGGTCCGACTCCCTTCGGATCGTGTACTGGTAGCGAACCCCTGGGTTTGTCTCCTGAAACAGCAACTGGGAGGAGACAAACAATCCAAGTCACAGCTCATTCAGCAACGCACCCACTTTCTGCTGGCACACACTAGGCCTGTTGGCATGGATTATCCGTCGAGACACTGCTGTGCAGCAGCAGAGCAGACACAAACGTAAGTGTGTGCGACAGAGACAGTGATCTGGAGAAGACTGGAGAGAGTCCTGTTCAATCCACAAGGCCCCTAGGGTCTGTCTACACAGCAAAGACAAACCTGTGGCTGACCTGTGCCGGCCGATTCAGGCTTGTGCTGCCAGGCTTTTTCCCTGCTGCATAGACTTCTGGGCTTGGCCATGCTCTATCTGTAGCTATCCAGCCCACGAGGAGTAACGGTAGTTCGGAATAGGAAGCCTAATCCGAACTACCTAGTTTGAGCCGCGTGTAGCCGCGGGCACGGAGTCAAACTAGCGGACATTTAAAAATGGCGGTGCCGGGCAACATGCAAATGAAGCCCGGGAAATTCAAATCCCGGGCTTCATTTGCAACTCCAGTTGCCTACATTAACCACCCTAGTTCGAACTAGGGTGGTAGTGTAGACATACCCAGAGGTAGGAGGGGGAGGAGAAGAGAGAGAGTGAGGTAGGAGGGGAGGAGACTTAAATACAAATGAAATTTTGTAATTATTAATGCAGAATTTTGTTTAAGAATGACTTACAATATAATTAAAATAAAAATTATCCAACTAAATTAAGTTTTTATCAAATTTACCCAGTTCACATTTAATTTGAAAATAGCCTTCAATTTGTGCATTTGACGCTTTTTTTCTATTTTTTCTTCAAAAGGGGGCCCCACAAAATTGTTCTGCCTTGGGTCCCGCAAAACTCTCATCTGCCCCTGGAGGAGAGACTTTGCACTCTGCCCCCAGCACAATCCAATTGGCTGGTTTCTGGCCAATGGGAGCTGCCTGTTTGAAGCACAGATAGCACTGTTCCCTTAGGCTAGTAGCTATTCACAGACCCACATGGCCCCAAAGCCAGTGCCTGGGTGGGGCAGGCAGGAAGCCTGCCTGGAAACCTGCTGGGCTGCTGGCTGGAAGTCACCCAGGTAAGTCTCCCAGCCGCGTCCCAGTCCCTCCCCCTCAACCCTCGTCTCCCTCACTCCTGCCCCCTTACCCCACATAACCCAAACCCACCGCCCCCTCCTGCACCCATACCCATTCCCAGACCCTGCACCCCAATCACCTGCCCCAGGTCTCAGCCCAAACCCCTGCACCTCAATCCCATACCGCAAGCTCCCTTCTGCACCCAGTCTCCATGCCAGACCCTGCATCTTCTTCATTAATATCATGGAAGAGTGCGGCACTTGACCACCTTCCAAATTCCTAGAGTGGCCCCTCCCCTATCAAAAATTATCGCCCACTCCTGCTCTAGTCTGATCTCCCCTACAGCATGGGCCATACAATTTATGCAGCTGGGAAAGTGTAGCAAACGTATTATACACTGATTGACACAGCACCTTGGGCAAGCAACAAAGTGCTTGGGAAAGTACAAAAATGGCGCATTTGTAAAGACCCTTCTCCTCACCCACAGGTGAGTTGCAGCTCTCACAATTGCACCAGTAGCTTTAGAACAGGGGGAGAAAATGAGCAAATTTACATGAAGTCACAGGGACATTTTGGTAAGTGCCATGTAATTAACCAAACGGAAACTGGGGCTCATACCTCTAGTTTTGCCCCCTTCCCAATGGTCAGACCCGTGGGGTTCTCCATGCTGGTTATGTCTTCCCTCCTCCCCCCAACAGAAGTGCCATAGGAGAGCTGATAACCAGACCGTCATGACCTTGATTTTAGGTCTTATCTGACAGACCTCACCCTCTGAATCTTGGTGCCTCCTAACACGACACCTGGATTTGGCTTACTGTAAGCCTAGCCGCTACATCTACACTGCGGGAGGTTGAAGGGAGCACATGCTCCCGTCGGCTTCCCATCCTCATCAGAGATCGAGGAGTACCGGATGCCAGTAGGGGGCTGCCCTCAGCATTCATTTTGGGGGTTTGCCAGAGAGGAGCCATTGGACGTCTGCGTGATTGCCTTCCTCTGAGCTGCCTGAAGGCTAGTTTGTGCAAATTACTTTTCTTGAGCTCTCCATTGAGATATTTTACATATGATGGAAATTCTTGAGGTTCTCTCTTTTCCTGGCTTTGTAGGCGAGACTGTTGTCACTCCCGGGAGTGACAGAGAAGAAATGCTGAGGCAGTAGAATAGCAGGAAAAGCTCTGTTCTGTATGAACCCTTAACAAGCAACTTGTCTTAAGATGGTGTGAGATGGAAGCAGGAAGGGAATGCAATTAAGGTTTGTATTTTAATAGGTGACAAGAGAGAGAGAAAGAGAGGGAAGAAAAATCTAGCAGCAGCATGTTCTAGAATGGATGTTATTACTGGGATGCATTTGAGCTGGTCAATCATAAAACGAGGCCTTTGGTTAATCTTTGTTTGAGGAGTTAAATTTGTTTTACGAATATCTGCCTGAGGCCACATCATTTCCACTGTTGTCATGGCCACCTGCATACAGTGAGCGGCTCATACTACTGACCTGGAGACAAAAGTGCCAGTGTCTAACACCGTTTCCTGAGGCATTCCCTGGAGATCTCCCTGTGCACCACTCTGGTGAGCAAATACAATCTGTGGAGCCCATAGTCCCTGCCGATACGGCGTCAAGCAAAGCAGCCCGGTGTACAGCACAGTCACACTGACTTGCAAGGGTCTAAGGCAGGGGTAGGTGACCTTTTCTGGATCGAGGACCCACAGAAAAATCAGTCGGGGGCTGCAGAAAAGCCAAACCCAAAAAACAACAACAAAGCCCTCACTGACATGGCCCCCGAGTGAGCAGCAGAAAGACTCTCTGCACATTCCTCTTGCACACCAGAACCTAGGGGACCCCAGTTTAGTAGATTTTGTGGGACCCGCCCTAATCTCTGAGGTAGGGCCAAAATGAGGGGTTCAGTGTAAAGAAGGGGCTGCCTGAAAGCAGGCTTGTGGTGTGGGATCTGGGCAGGAGGGAGGGTGCAGGAGTGGGCTGGGGGTGGGAGGGCTAGGCAGGAGGTAGGGTTCAGGAGCAGAGAGCAGGTATGGGGACTGGGCAGAAAGGTGTGTGCAGGAGTGAGCTGGGAGTTGAGGTCTGGACAGGAGGGGGTGCCACTTCCTCCCCCTGCCAGTCTCAGCCCATCAGTCAAATCCAGACCCTGACTCCGGTCCCTGACTCCCCCTGTGGGGTTCTAGCACCAGCTCCCTGATGCTGGGGGAGGGAAGCCTAGTTTACCTCAGGGGCCAGGCAAGCCAGGGCCAGATCCGGTCTCCGGGCCTTAGGTCCCCCACCCCAAGCTAAGAACTGCTTGCACTAAGAGATGGAAACCAGCAAAATGAAATAAGTACCCAGAACAATCTTCAACTAGTAAAAAACACTCGAAACAACGTCGTACGTCTCTCCCGTGTGAAACGTGGGGCTCGCTCTGCACACGGGATTCCCTGTTTAATATCAGTTCACTCCCAGCTGCCTCGCATACCAATCAGCGGGGCCACAGTGCTCACGAAAGCTTGTGGGCTTAGCCCTGTTTTCTTAGCCTAAGTGCTTCTATTATCGCCAAAGCTCTGTTGTTCTTGGACCTTTGGTAGAGCAGAGGGCCTCCTTCCAAGAACCTCCTGAATAGTCAAAGGGTTTTAATTAGGTCACAAATCCCAGGAAGCTTTCCCAAGATGTTCTAGGGAAAGGCACTCTGAACGTTAACATTAGCAAGGGAAAACGATACTGACAATACTCAAAGTTTTGCGATTTCTCATGTTTCTTTCTAAAAATAGATTAACACATCTGCTGACTTGGTATTAATCAAACCACCCTTTCCATCCAAGCGGAGAACAAGACCAGCATACCATAGACTGCTGCTTATCCAATCACCACTTCAGCCCTTCAGGCTAGACTGGTAGCTCCTACATGCAGGAAAAGGCACTTAGCAGGTGCCATCAAAAGCATGAACATACAGTATTATGAGGCCCTGAACTATTTACCCAACCTCAGTACAGGAATGGGAGGCTCCTATAACATGGCAGCAGTATCCGGCACTTCCTATAGTTCACATTTAAGCAAATATGAGCTAACTAAATAAAAGCTGCTGGCTGGATTGCTAGGGTTTTACACTGCCGGAGAGTTCGGCCAATCATGCAAAATGTCTTTTGTGCCATGAAGCACAGCATGGACCCTTTGGCCAGCTCAGGCTAAGGATGCAGGACGTGCTCTCAGTTAGTTTCTGCAAGGATCAGCATGGGTTTGCAAGAGCTCAACGAAGGGCATCCCCAGCTGGGCTGAGATACTTTGCCTGCGAGTGTTATTTTATGGAAGAGGACGGTCAAAAACTGGTGGTCCCACGAGGCATAATGGGATATTCTTTGTAAATGGAAGATCCCTGGCATCACACCCAAGTAACATAGGGACAATACGAATATGGGGTCTGACAGTCTGACACTTTGCACCTTCTGCTGCCATGTAGGCATGAAGCAGTGTCCAATCAGAATTCCCCGCCTATTTACACCAGTGGCAACTTCAGATACCCATGTGGCAATGATCCTGCACCACTGACTTCAGCGGGCAAAGGGTCAAGCTTTCACCTTGAACCGGTGTCAATGACAAGACAGTGAAGCAGAGGCTCAGGTCCCAGGATTGCCCCTCTCTTCCCACCCCAGCCATGGAAGGGAACGTCGTAAGGCTGTGGATGCAGCAGGCTGGGGTTCAGCAAAACTCCCTGTCCCAGGGAAAAGTAACAGGCAGGCGTCTCCTGTCAGCTGCTGCTGTCATTACCCTTTCTGCAAAGGCCGTGAATGCAAACACGGGGGGAACCAATTTGGTAAGGAACTCTGTGCTCCAACCTGTTGTCTGCAAAAATTACAACGCTGACAACTCCTAGGGAGCCTCAGGTATTTGAGAGCAACTTACCTCTCGCTGAGGGAGTCTCGTGTTTCCTTTTGCCTTTCCCACCTCTAATTAACACACCTCCCAAAGCTGATGCAATCAGTCTTTCCATGCATTATGGGGCAGTAAAACAGAATAACACAGTTAAATTCACAAATAAACCCAAATGCCAAGGTGTGATTCACTCTGACTTCATTCCCAAGAGGCATCAGAGTATGCTGCACTTTGTGTGACCCTCTGGGCGACTGATTGTTTGGATGTAGAGCTGCAGTCGTTGGAAATGAACAGACTACGAACCACCAGGGGATAGAAGCTGGTTCTAGGGACATGAAGGTCAGTGGCAAAGAGCTCATTGACTTCAATCCAAGGGTCAGATTCATAGTCCTAACGAGCCTGTTTTCAGGTAACTCTCATTCAAAAGCTTTGAGAGGTTCCATTCGCTGAGGGACTATGTGTTAAACCAACCAGGAACGTCGTCCACGGTAGCGGCTATGTGGATCTGGCTGTGCACATGCAAAGTTGAGAATCAGGATGAGAATTCACTTCTGTGAAATCCATATAGAAATAACTACTTTAAAATGGTTCTGTGTCTTTGTTACTTTTCAGGCTGTGTCTGTCAAAAACTCCCCAAAATCCAGTTTAACGCCGAGAGGCGGAACCAAACCTGGGACCTCGGGAGCTTCATGCATGAGCCAGTTGGCTTTCAGCAAAGGCTGCAGCGCAAATTCTTTCTCTCTCTCTGTAAGTGGTCTAAGTGCCACTCTGTGGGACAGTTGAACCACACCCAGCAGGTGTGTGGGATTTACACATGCACAGCCAAGTAGAATATAAAGCAGCGCTGAATAATAATGCCTGCGACTTTGAGTGGGATGACCCATAAAATGTTAAGTTTTGTTTGCAGAACAGAACAATTTTCAAATCAGCACTACGCTGTCATTGAACAGAGATTTCTTGGCATTCTAAGTCTTGCTCTTATTAAGAGTGTTTCTTGGATGCACTGGACGTGCATATTTGTGAAAAGGGCCCGTGGGGGATTGAGGACCTCAAAAATGAGATGAGGCTGCTTGACTGTCACAGGAGAGCCCAGAATACTTGGGAAACTTTTGGCTCCTGAGTATCCTACTAGCTGGAGTAACCCTAACACACATTCCCATCATCTGGAAAAGAGATCTTGTCAGTCTGGGGGGTGGGTGGGGAAGGGTGGGAATGTAAAAGTAAACCGCTCGCCATAGGAATAAATACACTCTGGAATTCATTAACTGCCACCTCTGCTCTCCCAGTTGTTTGCTTTAAGCAAAGGAGTTGGTTGGAACTCAGGGCAAAGCATCTCCAACCCCCATCCCCGTCGTGGTTGCCTGGGTTTGTGCAGTGGATTTGTTAAAATGTATGTTGACTTTTCTGAGACATACCCAATTAACAGTAGTCCCTCCTTCTGACGCTGAAGTCCCCCCATCTGTTCCCCAAACCAGGGCTTCACTTCTAGTGACATCAAATGCACAGCTACACCATGGGGAACGACTGGTTGGCCACAGGACTGCTGACAAAGGTTACACTGGGTCACACACTGAATATGAGCCAACATGGTGATGCAGCTGTGAAAAAGGCTGTCATCAGCCTGTGCTGTATTAACAGGAGTGTCCCAGGGAAGGCACAGGAGTTGTCTCACTGTGTTCAGCTGGAGGGCTGTGTCCCAGTGCAGGTTCCACATGTTAAGAAATATGTGGATGAACTGGAGAGAACCCAGACGAGAGCAACAGTGAAGATAAAAGGGGTAGAAAAGCTGGCCTGTGAGGAAAGGTTCAAAGGGCTGGGCACGTTTAGTCTGGAGAAAAGGAGACCAAGGGGGAACCTGATAACAGTCTTCAGATGTGGAAGGGGCTGTTATGGGGATCAACTGATCATAGAATCATAGAACACTAGAACTGGAAAGGACCTCGAAAGGTCATCGAGTTCAGTCCCTTGCCCTCATGGCAGGACCAAATACTGTCTAGACCATCCCTGATAGACATTTATCTAACCTGCTCTTAAATATCTCCAGAGATGGAGATTCCACAACCACCCTGGGCAATTTATTCCACTGTTTAACCACCCCGACAGTTAGGACATTTTCCTAATGTCCAACCTAAACCTCCCTTGCTGCAGTTTAAGTCCATTGCTTCTTCTTCTATCTTCAGAGGCAAGGATGAACAAGTTTTCTCCCTCTTCCTTGTGACACCCTTTTAGATACCTGAAAACTGTTATCATGTCCCCTCTCAACCTTCTCTTTTCCAAACTAAACAAGCCCAATTCTTTCAGCCTTCCTTCATAGCTCATGTTTTCTAGATCATTCTTGTTGCTCCTCTCTGGACCTTCTCCAATTTCTCCACATCTTTCTTGAAATGTGGTGCCCGGAACTGGACACAGTACTCCAACTGAGGGTAATCAGCTAATAACTGATGAGATAACTGGCTCTGTGGATATGGGGAAAGTGGTGGACTTCCCTGACTTTAGCAAAACCTTTGAGATGGTCTTCCACAGTGCTCTTGCCAGCAATTTAAAGAACTATGGGTTGGCTGAACATGGCTAGAAAGCTGGCTAATCATTGGGCTCAATGACAGTGATCAATGGCTTGATGTCTAGTTGGCAGCCAGTATCAAGCAGAGTTCCCCAAGGATCAGTCCTGGGGCTGGTTTTGTTCATTAAGGATCTGGAGGGTGGGCTGGACTGTACCCTCCACAAGTTTTCAGATGACACCAAGCTAGAGGGGAGAGGGCAGGGATCGGGTCCAGCGTGACCTAGACAGATTAGAGGATTGGGCCAAAAGAAATCTGATGAGGTTCAACAAGGACAAGTTCAGAGTCCTGCCCTTGGGACGGAAGAATCCCGAGCACTGTTACAGGCTGTCCAAAGGGACCCGGGAATTCCAGTGGAGGAGAAGCTGGAGACGAGTCAACAACGTGCCTTTGTTCCAAAGAAGGCTAATGGCAGATTGGGCTGCATTAGGAGGATCATTGACAGCAGGTCTAGGGAAGTGATTGTTCCCCTTTGTTCTGCACTAGTCAGGCCACATCTGGAGTCTTGCGTCCAGTTTGGGTCTCCCCATTACAGAGTGGATGAGGACACATTGGAGAGAGTCCAGTGGAGGGAAATAGAACAGATTAGGGGGCTGAGGCACATGACTTATGAGGAGAGACTGAGGGAACTGCAGAACTCCCTGAAGGGGGGAGGGTCCAGAGAGTCTGGAGAGAGGCTGTTCTCAGTGGTGGCAGATGGCAGAACGAGGTCTCAAGTAGCAGTGGGGGAGGTCTAGGTTGGCTATTAGGAAAAACTATTTCCGTGGGAGGGCGGGGAAGCACTGGGATGGGTTCCCTAGGGAGGTGGTGGAATCTCCATCCTGAGAGGTTTTAAGTCCTGGCTTGACAAAGCTCTGGCTGGGATGATGTAGTTGGGGTTGGCCCTGCTTTGACCAGGGAGTTGCCTTAGATGGCCTCCTGTGGTCTCTTCTAACCCTAATCTTCAATGATTCTATTAATTGTTCTCCATGTCCACTGCAGGTAGGACAAGAAGTGATGGGCTTAATCTGAAGCAAGGGGAATTTAAGTCAGACAGTAGGAAAGCCTTTTTAACTATAAGGTTAGTTAAGCTCTGGAACAGGGAGGTGCTAGGGAGGTTGTGGAATCCCTGTCACTAGAGATTTTTAAGAACAGTCTAGACTAACACCTGTCGGGGTAGTCTAAGTTGACTTGGTCCTTGCTCAGAGTGAAGGGATAGACTAGATGACCTCACAAGGTCCCTTCCAGTCCTAGTCTGCAAGTCAATGATTTCTGATGTTCTTCCTCCCTCGCTCTCCTCCTCTACTCAAGAGCTGAAAAAAGTCAACAAAAATTCGCAAGCATGGTGGAGTGCTGTTCTTAGGTTCTGTCATGGGGAGATCGGCCAGTGGCTGAACAGAGTGTGGACAAGGGGAAACCTCAGGCTTCATTCTGAATGCTGTGGGGTCTTACTGGTTATGTGAGAACTTGAAGTCCAAATTCCACATCAGCATGTCCCCACAGCCTGTCCTGAACCACTCCTTGGGGGCTACTGCAGGGGACACCAAGGCACTACTGCACAGCATCTCTGTGTACGGGCTGCTCTTCCACCTTGCAGAACTGTCTCTGGGCAGCATTTTATGGGCCTGCATCTGCACTAACACTGGCGTATAACAATCATAGCTCCAGTGATGTCAAACAGAGTTACTCTGGTGTAAAATGAGAGGTGAAATCAGCCCCCTGAACTCTTAAATCTTAAAGAGCCACTTCTGTGCTGGGAGTTAAGTTGGCAGCGATCCATCTGCAGTGAAAATTTGAGCCGGACTAATTAGAAAGCTCTGAAAATTGAGTTGGTGAATGTAGAGAATGACACGGCTCTTTCCTGCAGAGCAGTGCTGCTCGTAAAGGTGCTTAAACATGATAGAGAGGGGAAGGCTGGCTGCTCCTAGAAGAGCTCATGTTTGAAAAGGAAAAGAGATAAAATATTTATTAGTGAAGCAAGTCGGGCAACTGAAACCTACATGCTCGTTAGTGCGAGGCAGGATTACACTGAGCAGAAGTTTGGGCAGGAGACAGAAACTTTGTTCCCCTTGCTAAATGTTATAATTAGATGAACAGATAAAGGAAACGGGCAGAAATGGAGGACCCTCCCACCTCCCAAACAACAGCCTGATGAATTACACAGATAGAACTCCAGTTCCTTAGCAGGGAGGTGGGGATGGGGGGGATGTGTCTAGTGACTTGCTGAACCACAGGAGCAAAGTCTGAATGGATGGTGAAAAATCATCTTTTCTATGGAGCTTTTCCTCTGTCAGTCTCAAAGGACTGCACATGCCTTAATGCATTTGTCCTCACAATAGCTAGAACCCTGAAAATTTGCAGATAGCTGCTTTATAGCCACACTTTTGTGGCTACAGATGTAGAACTTGTATCTTCACAGGACTCTAACAGTAGTCCTGTTAAGGAGACCACACTGAGCCAACAGGCAGAACTGAACCAGGGACTGCTAGAACTCAGTGCATGAGCTTCTTCAGCTGGCTCTCAGCGAAGGCCGTAGAGCAAACTCGTTCTCCCACCGTAAGTGGACTCAGTGCCACTCCATGGGACAGTGCACCGAAGCCAAGTGATCTCAGAGGAAGCCAGGAATTGCACTGGGGTCTCCAAAATCTGAGGCTGAGACTTTTGTGGAATCCCCCAATGGAAATGTAGATTCATAATTCAAGCTGCAGAGGATCCCGGTGAGATTACACTGGCAGGTGATGATGGCTGCCCGCCCTGGGATCCAAAGATCATCACAGAGGTAAGCGGGCAGGCACTCTCTCTCGGGTCCATGGAATGACAGTTGAGCCCTGTAGTAAAACCAGCTGGGGCCTGAGCAGTTAGCCCCTGGTATAAGGCTGCATGGGAGGGTCACAGCTAAACCACATGGGCTGAGGGGTTTCCTGGTTGCAGGCCCGGGGGCTCGGGGCAATTCCAGGCTGTGTATTGTGCAGGCCGAAAGACGGGAGGAGTTGTGTGCATGACCCACAGAGGAAGCAGAGGGACAGGCCTTCTTGGGCACAGAGCTTGCTGGAGTGTCAGACCTGGGTGTTTCTGAGCAAGGAGACTGCCGGCTGCTGTTTGCTTCTACTGGGTTCAGGGACACAGGACCTCGCGTGCACTCTTTGCAAACAAACAAGATCGCATCAAAAACATCCCTGATGCATATCATTAATGTATTATTCTAATGGAGCCAGGCTCTGAAATGTGGTGATTTCCTTGAGCCAAAGGGGGAACAATCACTTAAAATGAAAGGGGCAAAATCTTTGTCTATATTTGCCTTGGAAAGTTCCTTGGCGTTTCCCTCTGGCTGCTATCAAAGAGCTGTAGTCACAAGAAAGGCCTCATAGCTTAGAAATGTGACTGTTGGGGCTGAGGAAGAGGGGGGAATAGAAGGTCTGGATTTTGCCCTGAGGAAGAAATTCTCATTGTTTGTGGTTTTGCCCTCTCTCCCATGAGCTTCCAGAGCTGACTTTACTCCCAAGTGAGGTGGATTGTCAGAGCCTTTCACACCGCTATCCGAGTGTCATAGTTGTATCCACATCTATATCAGCACGTGCCTCCCACTGTAGTGCCTCAGTGCAGGTCCTGGGCTGGCCCTCATGTGGGTGGCAGGATGGTTGAAGGACTGGCGAGATGCCACCACGTCACCATGCTGCATTGTAATGGGATGACGACCTTGTCATGGCATGCACTGCCACCCAACCCTATTCAGGAAGGGGCATTGAGGCAAGGGGGCTTATGTCAAAGCACTGTTTCATCTTGAGGGCTGTGTAAACCCTTTCAAACATGTGCTCTCTTTCCCCTTTCTCCTTGAGATAAGATAAAGGCTTCCGGAAATAGGCATTTCTTGTAGTATTCTCTCTCTTGTGTAAATACTTGGAGGAATGCTGCTATTTGGATTAGTTTCAGCTGGAAAGCAAATGGGCTGGATCCACCCACTAAGTTGGAAACATGCTCGTCAGATCAAGAGAATCCTTCTGGCTGCTAATTACAGTGGTTCCCAAAGAAGCATGCATGAGTCCTCATAGCAATCAACGCACCGGTTTGCACTGACATTCCCACTGCTAGGAATACTGTGCTCTTCTGCAGAGAAATCCCACAGTAGAGCCAAGTCCCACTTAAGGGATTACAGTGCCTGAAGTCTGGCTCTGCAGACTGTAAATTCAAGTGCTGCTGTTCTTCAGCTCCAGGAGCAATGAGATGGTGTGATAACTGGTCCAATGTCCTTCCACCAGACTTTTAGCAGTCTGTTGCTCTGAGCCCCACCAAAGGCAGATTTCATTGCAGGAGGAACTGGCCGTAGCTATGCCGGGCTCTGTTGTTCATTGCTGTTAGTGTGTGTGCTGTCTTACCAGAGTGACTCTTTAAACTGAACTCAGGGAGGAAAATCGCAAATATTGCACGGCTGCAATGACCATGAACATATTTGGATAGGCTCAGCTGTACTTTGCTGATTTGAATCATAGTGGGAGAGAAATTCCATGCTGTTTGGCATGAGAGGGCATTTGCACTCTGCAGAAGGAAAATCCTTCCTTTTTCCCACCCTTTGCCCACCGCATCTATTTAGATTGTAAGCTCTTTCATAGAATCATAGAATACTAGGACTGTAAGGGACCTCGAGAGTTATCGAGTCCAGTCCCCTGCCCCCATGGCAGGACCAAATACTGTCTAGACCATCCCTGATAGACATTTATCTAACCTACTCTTAAATATCTCCAGAGATGGGGATTCCACAACCTCCCTGGGCAATTTATTCCAGTGTTTGACCACCCTGACAGTTAGGAACTTTTTCCCAATGTCCAACCTAAACCTCCCTTGCTGCAGTTTAAGCCCATTGCTTCTAGTTCTATCCTCAGAGGCCAAGATGAACACGTTTTCTCCTTCCTCCTTATGACACCCTTTTAGATACCTGAAAACGGCTCTCATGTCCCCCTTCAGTCTTCTCTTTTCTAAACTAAAGCAGGGATTAGGTGTATGTACAGTCCCTAGCCCATTGGGGCCTAGATTTCAGTTGGGGTCTCTAGGCAATATCATGATACTACTAATAATAAGAGCTATGTCATCAGCAAATGAGAATTAACCGCCCTTCCTAAATATGAGTTAAATATGAGATAGTGGGATACTGTTGCAAAAACAGCAAACATGATTCTAGACTGCATTAAGAGGAGTGTTGTGAGCAAGACACAAGAAGTCATTCTTCCGCTCTACTCTGCACTGATTAGTTGGAGTATTGTGTCCAGTTCAGGAAAGATGTGGAGAAATTGGAGAAGGTCCAGAGAAGAGCAACAAAAATGCTTAAAGGTCTAGAAAGCATGAGCTATGAGGGAAGACTGAAAGAACTGGGTTAGTTTGGAAAAGAGAAGGCTGAGAAGGGACATGATAGCAGCTTTCAAGTACCTAAAAGAATGTTACAGGGAGGAGGGAGAAAAATCATTGTCCTTGGCCTCTGAGGACAGGACAGGAAGCAGTGGGCTTAAATTGCAGCAAGGGAGGCTTAGGTTGGACATTAGGAAAAACTTCCTACCTGTCAGGGTGGTTAAACACTGGAATAAATTGCCTAGGGGGGCTGTGGAATCCCCATCCCTGGAGATATTTAAGAGCAGGTTGGATAGACGCCTGTCAGGGATGATCTAGACGGTGCTTGGTCCTGCCATGAGGGCAGGGGACTGGGCTTGATGACCACTCGAGGTCCCTTCCAGTTCTGGTGTTCTGTGCCTCCTAGCTGCTGCTGGAATTTTTTTAAAGTTTATATTTGTAAAGAGCTTTGCTGTATGTCAGTCTGCCCCACCCAGCTCTTTGCACCCGTCACATGGCAAAATAAAATTACAGCCACGTACCTGGATCCAGACAGGCTCCGCAGTGGGCCCAGGGGACGTGAGGTTCTCCCAGTTCCCAGTCCTCTCATAGGTGAAGGTGGTCCCCGCCACTTTGTAATCTCCATTCCACTGGATGGTCCACCCGCCATTCAGAAAGTATTTCTCTGGATCTTCGCTCCTCAAGGCCAGGAAATTTCCTGCTTCTGCCACTTCCTCAATTCTAATCTCCCGGGCTCCAGCAGGGATCATCCCAATGTCAACATAACCTGGGAATTTCATGGACTGTCAATCTCAGGCAGCCGAACAAACAAAAGTCGCCCACATGCCAGATAAATCAATCACTTGGGGTACTGAGAGCTGCCCAGCTGATCAAACAACATTTTGTCTTTTAGCTGCTGGTATCTGGAGGCTCAGATAAAATAGTTCTTTCTTTCCCCTGCCTTCTTTCCCCTGCCTCCTTTCCTACATGGTTAAAAGTCTCAAGAGAGGGAGCTGTGTTAGTCTGTAACTGAAAAAACTTAAAAAACAGCAGATAGTTCTGCAGCGCCTTAGAGACTAACAAACAAATGTAGATGGTTTCATGAGCTTTTGTGGCCACTTGTGAAGAAGTGGGTTGTGCCCAGGAAAGCTCATGATACCATCTACATTTGTTTGTTAGTCTCTAAGGTGCTGCAGAACTATTCGCTGTTTTTTCAGTTTCTCCTACATGGATCCTGTCTGTGTTCTCTGCCGGTAAATGCCACTGCAGAACTAAAAGTGCCCCCACTGAGCCTTGACAAATGCGTGTATGTACTTTACCTTGTCCACATCACACTGAATGGGCTTTTAAAGCATTTAAAGTGTTTTTGCCTTGTCCATGTTGACCATCCAACCCCCCTTGCATCTTCTGTTCAGCTGAGCCCGTAGGTCCAGCTAACTCAGAGGGCAGACAAGGTCTTAGCAGCAAGGGACTGTAAATGGGTAGTTTCCCTCTGAGCAATAAACACTGGAGCTGTGTCTAGACTACATCCTTTTTCTTGAAAAACAGATATAAATTAGACACTCTGAAATTGCAAATGAAGAAGGGATTTAAATTTCCCGTGCTTCATTTGCATAATGGCGGCCGCAGGGTTTTTTCGAAAAGGGGCTTTTCAAAAGAAAAACAGCTGTTTAGATGGGGATCTTTCGAAAATAAAACCCTTTTTCGAAAGATCCTGTACTCCTCAAAAAATGAGGTTTACAGGATCTTACGAAAAAGGGTTTTATTTTCGAGAGATCCCCACCTAAACAGTTGTTGTTCTTTCAAAAAGCCCCTTTTCAGAAAAAAAAATGCAGCCACCATTATACAAATGAAGTGCAGGAAATTTAAATCCCAGCTTCATTTGCAATTTCGAAGTGTCTAATTTACATCCCTTTTTCGAGAATCAGTTTAACGTGTCTGTGTCCCAAAGGCTAAATCTTTGTCCCACTGAAGTCAGCGGCCAAAGAGCACCGTTGATCTGAAAAGGAGCCAGATTAAATAGTGATTTCAGGTGTTTGGTCTCTAACAAATAGAAATTGGAATGAAATTATATGGATGTAATCTCTCTCTCAGCTTCCTGTCATATCCAGGGCCTTTCAGAACAACTGCACTGCCAATAATTTACCTTCTCTTTATTATTGATCCCACTCTCCCCTGTGGAATTTCCTAACAATCTTGTTATTGAAGGGTTCCTGTTGGCAAACCAACCCCATGCCTCCCCTCCCCCCACTGCTGATAAAGGGAAAAACTTAGATCTGCAGGATCAAGGATGTTTGTTTTAAGAAAATCATTTAAAACAACAATCTCCACTCCCCAACCCCTTTCTTATTCAAATAGGTGAGACCTTTGACCTACCCTTGCTCTGTCCACTTGTTCAGTTTTCAGGAGAATGTTGAGTTTGTAGGCGAGCTTAGTTATGCTTTACTAAGTGACAGCCATGTTTATTTTATTAAAAGAGGTGCTCTCACTCTCTATCAAAGTATACAAACCATCTTGGCACTTTAACATGTGAAGCATGGAACGGAAACAACTCTCCTATTGAAGAAAAGTTGTGAGGGAATTTGGTACTCAAAGACATTATGATAAAGAATAATATCGCTGCATTGCCCTTTTACTGCATCTTCTGAGAAAGGGTCTCAAAGCCCTTTATAAACTCTAGAGTGTCCTTGTGAGGCTGGAGTTTTCTCTGTTTAATAGACAAGGAAAACTAGCAAAAAGATGTTGAGTGACTCACTCTAAGTAACCATGTTGTCCTGAGTCCAGCAGAATCCCTCTGAACCCTGAAAGACCAGGACCATCCACTGTGTTCCCCAAGGTGCATAATGATCTGCTAAGCAGAAACTTCTCTAAGCCCCAGAAAGTTACTACAAATGCTGTCCCAACTACCAGCATGAACTGTTTGTAGGAGCTTCAAAGAGGTAGCTGAATTAGTCTGTAACTGGAAAAACTTAAAAACAACGAATAGTCTAGTAGCACCTTAAAGACTAACAAAACATGCAGATGGTATCATGAGCTTTCGTGGGTAAAGCCCCATTTCTTCAGATGTGGGTTTTGCCCCCAAAGCTCATGGTACCATCTGCATGTTTGTTAGTCTTTAAGGTGCTAATAGACTATTCATTTTGTTTGTAGGAGTACATGCGGCTCATGCCTGTTCCCGACAGACTCTGGCCTTAGGTTGCAGGGTTCCTGCAGAAGGACCTGTGTGGTAGCTCTGCCCCTTGGTGCTCTATCTTATCAGTATTTATTTAACCTTTTGAAACTCGCTTCCCTTCCTAAACAAGCCTCCTGGGGGACCATGCCTGGTGTGGTGCAGTCTCACCAACTGGTGCTGCTCACAAATGCTTCCTTTCAGAACAGGAGCCAGCCAAAGGTCAGGGCAGGCTGGGAGAGGGTTGTGACGGACAGCCTTACCCAGCCCCTCGCTCTCCTCGAACATCTTTTTCACTGTCTGGCAGGTGGATCCATCTCCGTGGCACACCCCACACCGATCCTCCACGGCGTTGGAGTCGATTTCGTAGTCGCAGCCCACGTTCTGAAACAAAGAACTCCCGTCACTCGTGCTCAGCAGGGACAATCTCTCCACAAGTCTCGGGTTTTAAGTGGCGAGAGAAGCGCAATTTCAGTCAGTTCCTCCAACAACCTTGCATACTCCCAGAGAGGCAGAAAGGGTGTGGCAGCTTGTTTCTCCAGCACCCAGCACCCTGCTGTCTCTCTGTGCCAGCAAGCTGTGCGCGCATCATGGAGGGGCATGATGAGGTCACCAGTCCTCACAGGAAAGAATGAAAGTGACAAGCACTAGCCTCACCAAGCACTAGTGTTCCCTGTATGCTGAGTGCTTGGGCAGCCTCCCAGGAGAGATTCAAATGCCGCCCTGCTGATTAGCAGAGCACACATGCTGCCGGCTATGGGTGGCTGTGGGTTTCTATGGGTGGTGCACATCTGCACATGCCTCGGTGCACATAGCAAAATGTATTCTGCACACAGATGGAATAAAATAGAGGGAACACGGCTGAGCACCCTCCCTGGCAGAACATCGTTTGTCATTGGTAGGATGGGAAATTAGGCGACAGATACAGGGGTTCCTCAGGGAGATTAAGGGCCAAATTCTGGTCCCACTAAAATCCTGTAATGGGGAAGTCTTGGACTTATACGCAGCCAGTTTCTCCTGCTTCCCTAGTTCCCAGGGTAGGCTGGGGCTCTGGCTAGGGACAGGGAGAAGCCATGTACCCCCA